>NC_072419.2:25579500-25883500 GCF_028858775.2 Pan troglodytes
TAGTATTATATGCCTACATCAAAATGTCTGGAAGAGCAAAAATACACAATCTAAGGTCACACCTCATGGAACTGGAGAAACAAGAACAACCCAAATCCAAACCCAAAAGAAGAAAAGAAATAACAAAGATCAGAGCAGAAGTAAATGAAATTGAAACAAAAAAATACAAAAGATAAGTGGGACAAAATGCTGGTTCTTTGAAAAGATTAAAAAATAAAACCTGATAGACCAAAATTGAGATAAACCAAGAAGAGAGAAGATCCAAAGATGCTCAATTAGAAATGAAACAGGAGATATTACAACTGATACCACAGAAATACAAAAGATTATTCAAGGCTCCTATGAACACCTTTATACACATGAACTAGAAAACCTAGAGGAGACAGATAAATTCCTGGAAATATGCAACCATCTAGATTAAATCAGGAAAATGTAGAATCCCTGAACAGACCAATAAGAAGCAGTGAGATTAAAACGATAATTTTAAAAATTGCCAAGAAAAAAAAGTCCAGGACCAGATATATTCAGAGCTGAACGCTACCAGACATTCAAAGAAGAATTGGTACCAATCCTATTGACATTATTCCAAAAGACAGAGAAAGAAGGAATCCTCCCTAAATTATTCTATGAAGCCACTATACCCTGATACCAAAATCAGGAAAAGACATACACAAAATATAAAACTACAGACCAATATCCCTGATGAACATAGATGCAAAAATCCTCAAAAAATATTAGCAAACTGAATCCAATAGCATATAAAAAAGATAATCCACTATGATCAAGTGGGTTTCATACCAGGGATGCAAGGATGGTTTAACATATATATGTCAATAAATGTAATACACTACATAAACAGAATTAAAAACAACAATCACATAATCATCTCAATAGGTGCTGAAAAAGCATGTGACAAAGTACAGCATCCCTTTATGATTAAAACCCTCAGCAAAATTGGCATAGGAGGGACATACTTTAAGGTAATAAAAGCTATCTATGACAAACCCACAGCCAACATTATGCTGAACAGGGAAAAGTTGAAAGCATTCCCCCTGAGAACTTGAATAAGACAAGGATGCCCACTTTCACAACTTCTATTCAACATAGTACTTGAAGTCTGAGCCAGAGCAATCAGACAAGAGAAAGAAATAAAGGGCATCAAAATCAATAAAGAGAAATCAAACTGTTGCTGTTTGCTGATCATATGATTGTATACCTAGAAAACCCTAAAGATTCATCCAAAAAGCTCCTAGAACTGGTAAATGAATTCAATAAAGTTTCAGGATACAAAATTAATGCACACAAATTAGTAGCTCTGCTATACACCAACAGCAACCAAGCTGAGAATCAAATCAAGAACTCAACCCCTTTCACAATAGCTGTAAAACAAACAAACAAACAAAAGTCAAAATACTTAGGACTATACCTAACCAAGGACCTAAAATACCTCTACAAGGAAAACTACAAAACACTGCTAAAAAAAAAATCATAGACAACACAAACAAGTGGAAATATATCCCATGCTCATGGATAGGTAGAATCAATATTGTGGAAATGACTGTACTGCCAAAAGCAATCTATAAATTCAATGCAATTCCCACCAAAATACCACCATCATTCTTCACAGAACTAGAAAAAAACTATCCTAAAATTCATAAATTTTGTGAATTTATTTATGAATTTATGAATCAAAAAAAGAGCCTGCATACCAAAAGCAAGACTAAGCAAAAAGAACAAATCTAGTGGCATCACATTACCCAATTTCAAACTATACTATAAAGCCATAGTCACCAAAACAGTATGGTACTGGTATAAAAAATAGGCACATAGATCAATGGAACAGAAAAGAGAACCCAGAAATAAAGCCAAATGCTTACAGCCAACTGATATTTGAAACAAAGCAACCAAAAACATAAAGTGGGGAAAGGACACCCTATTCAACAAGTGGTGCTGGGATAATTGGCAAGCAACATGTAGAAGATGAAACTGGATCCTCATCTCTCACCTCACACAAAAATCAACTCAAGATGGATCAAAGACTTAAATGTAAGACCTGAAACCATAAAGATTCTAGAATATAACATCTGAAAACCCTTCTACTCATTGGCTTAGGCAAAGACTTCATGACCAAAAACCCAAAAGCAAATGCAGTAAAAAAACAAAAATAAATAGATGGGACTTAATTAAACTAAAAAGCTCCTGCACAGCAAAAGAAATAATTAGTGGAGTAAACAAACAACCCACAGAGTGGGAGAAAATCTTCACAATCTGTACATCTGACAGAGGACTAATATCCAGAATCTACAAAGAACTCAAACAAATAAGCAAGGAAAAAACAAATAATCCCATCAAAAAGTGGGCTAAGGACATGAATAGAAAATTCTCAAAAGAAGATATGCAAATGGCCAACAAACATATGGAAGAATGCTCAACATCACTAATTATCAGGGAAATGCAAATTGAAACCACAATGTGATACCACCTCACTCCTGCAAGAATGGCCTTCATAAAAAAATAATAGATGTTGGCATGGATGTGGTGAAAAGAGAACACTTTTACACTGTTAGTAGGAATGTAAACCAGTACAACCACTATAGAAAACAGTGTGGAGGTTCCTTAAATAACTAAAAGTAGATCTACTCTTTGATCCAGCAATCCCACTGCTGGGTATCTACCCAGAGGAAAAATAGTCACTATACAAAAATGATACTTGCACATGCATGTTTATAGCAGCACAATTTGCAATTGCAAAAACATGGAATCAGCCCAAATGCCCATCAATCAATGAATGAATAAAGAAAATGTGGTATATGTATACCATGGAATACTACTCAGCCATAAAAAAGAACATTTGCAGCAACCTGGATAGAATTAGATTCTAAGTGAAGTATCTCAGGAGTGGAAAACCAAACATCATATGTTCTCATTCATATGTGGGAGCTAAGCTGTGAGGACACAAAGGCATAAGAATAACACATTGGACTTTGGGGATTTGGGAGAAAGGGTTGGGGATGGTGAGGAATAGAGGACTACACATTGCATACAGTGTACACTGCTTGGGTGATGGGTGAACCAAAATCTCAGAAATCACCACTGAATAACTTATTTATGTAATCAAACACCACTTGTTTCCCCAAAACCTATTGAAATTAAAAAATAAAAAATAAACCTCTCATTCATTGCTAGTGGATATGCAAAATGTTACAGCTACTTTAAAGACAGTTTGTCAGTTTCTTACAAAGCTAAACATAGTCTTACCCTAAAAATTTGAAATTATGCTACTTAGTATTTACCCAAATGAGCTGAAAACTTGTGTCCACACAAAAACCTGTATATGAATGATGACGGCAGCTTTTTGCATAATTGCCCTAAATTGGAAGCAACACAGATGTCCTTCAATAGGTGTATGGATAAACAAACTAGTACACCCATAGAATGGATTATTATTCAAGCCATGAAAAATGATGGAGAAACTTTTAATACATTGACTAAGTGAAAGAAGCCAGTTTGAAAAGACCATACGGTTCCAAATATATGATGATTTGAAAAAGACAAAACTATGGAGACACAGTGATTTTCAGAGTTTCAGGGAGAGAGAAAAGGGATAAATACGTAAAGCACAGGGAATTATTAGGGCAGAGAAACTATTCTGTATGGTAATGTAATGGCAGATACATTACAGTGACATTATCCATTTGTTCAAAACCATAGAATATTACAGCACAGAGAATGAACCTTAATGTATACAAATTAAAAAAAAACCATTTGGGTATCGAAGTCTCTCTCGATTCCCTTGGTGGAGTGTTTGGCCTGCTCAGGGCATTCTCTAGATGGTTCTTAGGGCAGCTGCCTCTGCTTTGGCCCACCCAGACTTACTGAGTCTGTCATTGAGCATCATCTTGCTGCCTGGGGTCATTAACAGTTCAGCTTTAGCTATATTTTCTAGTCCAGTTATCCATTCTGGGGTAGCTGGGCACATTTATGGATTCTAGTATGTAAGGCATCTCATATTGAGTGGGATGGAGAGGGTGCAGAGAAGTATCACTGGGTTGTGTGAAGGTAGGAACTGGAGCTGGAAAGCCACTGGGATTGTGACTTTTATTACACCAATAGCCCAGTGAGAAGACATACAGGTATATCAATGTAGACATGCTGAGAGCGCCCAGTCAGTGAACTCTTGCCTATTCTACTGTACATGTGAAGTGTGATGGGAACCTGGTACTATGGCCATCAATCATATAGCTGCTAGTAACTGAAGGTGGAAGGCCTTAATACATGTGTTGCCTGC
Source organism: Pan troglodytes (assembly GCF_028858775.2). Taxonomy (NCBI): domain Eukaryota; kingdom Metazoa; phylum Chordata; class Mammalia; order Primates; family Hominidae; genus Pan; species Pan troglodytes. The sequence continues at coordinate 25,583,789 of NC_072419.2, forward strand.
AATAAGTGTCTTTAGCACAAACTTAATCTCCCCTGCAGTTCTGGCATATGTGTGGAAAAGGAGTTTGGTGGTTGTGGGGGCACAAACCTCTCTCCCAGGACAGAGGAGGAGGAGTACAGAGGTTCATCAGACAATCAAGGCAAGACTCAAGGAGTGAATAGGAAAAAAGTACTTGAGGAAGTTTTACAAGCTGTGTTTGTGAAATATTTGTGAATCAGGGTCTTTTGGGAATTAGAAAGAGAGCCAATCAAGGTGATATGGTTTTGCTGTGTCCCCACCTAAATCTCATCTTAAATTGTAGCTCCTATAATTCCCATGTGTTGTGGGAGGGACCATAGGGAGAATTGAATCATGGGGGCAGTTTCCCCATACTGTTCTTGTGGTAGTGAATAAGTCTCAGGAGATATGATGGTTTGATAAGGGGAAACCCCTTTTGCTTGGTTCTGATTCTGTCTCTTGCCTGCCATCATGTAAGAACTGTGAGTCTATTAAGCCACGTGGAACTGTGAGTCCATTGAACCTCTATTACTTTATAAATTACCCAGTCTTGGGTATGTCTTTATCAGCAGTGTGAAAACGGAAATTGATATCAGATAGTAGGGTGCTGCTTTAAAGATACAAAAAAATGTGGAAGTGACTTTGGAACTGGGTAACAGGCAGAGGTTGGAACAGTTTGGAAGCAAAGGTGACTCTTGCTGTGTTTCAGCAAAGAGACTGGTGGCATTTTCCCCTGCCCTAAAGATTTGTGGAACTTTGAACTTTTGGGAGATGATTTAGGGTGTCTGGTGGAAGAAATTTCTAAACAGCAAAGCATTCAGGAGGTGATTTGGGTACTGTTAAGAGCATTCAGTTTTAAAAGGGACACAGAGCATAAAAGTTTGGAAATTTTGCAGCCTGATGATGTGATAGAAAAGAAAAACCCATTTTCTGAGGAGAAATTCAAACCTGCTGCAGAAATTTGCATAAGTAACAAGGAGCCAAATATTAATTCCCAAGGCAATGGGGAAAATGTATCCAGGGCATGTCAGAGACCTGCAAAGCAGCCCGTCCCATCACAGGCCTCGAGGCCTAGGAGGAAAAAATGGTTTCATGGGCCTGGCCCACCCACCAGTGTTCCCCTGCTGCATGCAGCCTAGGGATTCGGTGCCCCGCATACCAGCCACTCCAGCCATGGCTAAAAGGGGCCAAGGTATAGCTTGAGCCATGGCTTCAGAGGGTGTAAACCCCAAGCTTTGGCAGCTTCCACATGGTGTTGGGCCTGTGGGTGCACAGAAGTCAAGAACTGAGGTTTAGGAACCACTACCTAGATTATAGAAAATGTATGAAAATGACTGGATGTCCAAACAGAAGTTTGCTGGAGGGGTGGGGCCCTTGTGGGGAAACTCTGCTAGGGCAGTGTGGAAGGCAAATGTGGTGTTGAAGCCTCCACACGGAGTCCCCACTGGGGCACTGCCTACCAGAGCTGTGAGAAGAGGACCACCATCCTCCAGACCCCAGAATGATAGATCCACTGACAGCATGCACTGTGTGCCTGGAAAATCCACAGACACTTGACACCAGCCCTTGAAAGCAGCCAGGAGGGAGGCTGTACCCTCCAAAGCCACAGGGGTGGAGCTACATGAGGCCATGGGAGCCCACTTCTTGCATCAGGGTGACCTGGATGTGAGATCTGGAGCCAAAATACATCATTTTGGAGCTTTAAGATTTGATGGATTTCAGACTTGCATGGGGCCTGTAGCCTCTTCGTTTTGGCCAATTTCTCCCATTTGGAATGGGTGTATTTATCAAATGCCTGTACCCTCATTGTTTCTAGGAAGTAACTAACTTGCTTTTGATTTATAGGCTGATAGGCAGAAGGGACTTTCCTTGTCTCAGATGAGACTTTGGACTGTGGACTTCTGAGTTAATGCTGAAATGAGTTAAAACTTTGGGGGGCTGTTGGCAAGGTATGATTGGTTTTGAAATGTGAAAACATGAGATTTGGGAGGGGCCGGGGTAGAATGATATGCTTTGGCTCTGTCCCCACCCAAATCTTATCTTGAATTATAGTTCCCATAATTCCCATGTGTTATGGGAGGGACTCAGTGAGAGTTAATTAAATCGTGGGGGCAGTTTTCCTCATATTATTCTCATGGTAGTGAATAAGTCTCAGGAGATCTGATGGTTTGATAAGGGGAAACCCCTTTTGCTTGGTTCTTTCTTGCCTGCCACCTTGGTTCTCTCTTGCCTGCCACCGTGTAATACATGCCTTTTGCCTTCTGCCATAATTGTGAGGCCTCCCCAGCCATGTGGAACTGTGAATCTATTAAATTTCTTTTTCTTTATAAATTACCCAGTCTTGGGTATGTCTTTATCAGCAGTGTGAAAAGAGACTAATACACAAGCTATCTTAAGAACTGGAGAGCATGCCTCTCATAGTTGCTGGGTATTCATCCACTAACTCATGGACTAGCTCAGGGAGTGGATATCCACCCACTAACTTAGGAGTCCCCAAACCCCTGGGCATAGACTAGTATCAGTTTGTGGCCTGTTAGGAAGTGGGCCACAGTGCAGGAGATGAGCAGCAGATGAGTGAGCATTACTGCCTGAACTCCACCTCCTGTCAGATCAGCAGTAACATTAGATTCTCATAGGATTGCAAACCCTATTGTGAACTGTGCAAGCAAGGGATTTAGGTTGTGCACTCCTTATGAGAATCTAACTAAAGTCTGACCATCCCCCTTCCCCCACCCCTGGTGTGTGGAAAAATTATATTATATGAAACTGGTCTCTGGTGTCCAAAAGGTTGGAGATTGCAGCACTAGCTCATATCCCTCACTGAGTAAGGCTCTCACCTGGGATATCAGCTCCAACACTTCCTGCTTGCTTGCTATGGTCTGATTTCACGTGTTCCCCCCAAATTCATGTGTTGGAAGTTTTTTCCTCAATGCAACAGTGTTGGAAGGTGGGGCCAAATGGGAGGTGTTCAAGTCGTGAGGGTTCTGCCCTCATGGATAGATTAATGCCTCTACAGAAAGGGCTTGCTGGAGTGGATTTGCTCTCTTCTGCTCTTCTGCCATGTGAGGATGCAGCAAGAAGGCCCTCACCAGATGCCAGAACCTTGATCTTGGAAACTTTCCAGCCTCTGGAACTGTGAGGAAATAAATTCCTGTTCTTTATAAATTGCCCAGTCTGTGGTATTTTGTTATAGCAGTACAAAACAGACTAAGACACTGCTTAAGCCCAGCCTGTGCCTGTGACTAGAGAGAGCTCTCAGGCTGGTAACCCTGAAGCCTTCCCTGAGTGCAGGTTACCTGCAGGCAGGCTGAGGGGCACGGGTGGCACCAACAGTAGCCACCACTTCAGAATTTTTGTCTTGAGCTGAGTGAGAAGGGCAGGGAAGGTGAGTTGAGCTGAATCGTTCCTGGGGCAGGTCTGCAAGCAGATTGTCCAAGGCTCCTTATTGAGGCCTTTGTTGTTGAGCCATTCCTTCGTGTTAGTGAGGTCTCCATGCCTCTTCTAAAAACATACTTACTTTTCCCCCTAAATTACTTAAAATTAGTGTGTTCCTTTACACTTTCAGAGTGAACTGACACACTATTCTAGCCAACTCTAGCTCAGGAGGGATGAGACAGAAGAGCTGGGAAGATCTTTTCCTCTTCCACCTCTTTCTGCGGTTTCTCACCTCACTGATTCTGCAGCCCCTAGAACCCTGCATGGCTGGGACTTAGCTGAAGGAGGTCACATTCTGGTGTAAGGGAAGAGATCCTTTAAGGGGATATGCCATGTGGCACCATGTTGCTGGTTCCCAAGCATTGGATGGGCTTGCTCACTCCCTTGGATATTCTGACACAGAGCTTCAGACATGGCAGGGCCAGGGTCTCTGGGATTTTCCAAAAGGACTTTGAGATTTAATAAAATACCTCTTTTAAAGTTGTTTTTAATGGAGCTCTTATGATGGGTTTTGTGCAGAACTAGAAAAACAGGAGTTAGTCAGTCTCACAGAGCTGAATTAGGAAGTACCTGAGATAAAAATGTGAAGGGGGGAGAAATTTGTGTCCATAGCATCCTTTTTTCTCTTTTCATGTGAGCAGTTGGACTAGGTGACATCTAAGGTGTTGATTTTCAAAAGCTGGTTCTTAGAGGGATGTCTGTCCATGATGACAATACCATTATCTTAGTTTGGGCTGCTATAACAAAAATACCATAGACTAGGTGGCTTAAACAAAAGAAATTTATTTCTTGCACTTCTGGAGGCTAGAAGTCTGAGCTCAGGGTGCCAGCATGGTTGGATTCTGGACAGGGCTCTCTTCCTGGTTTGCAGGTGGCTGTGTTCTCGTATGAAGGAGAGAGAGAGGAAGCAAGCTCTTTCCATTCTGTTCTCACAAGGGCACTAATCTCATCACAAAGGCTTGACCTTCATGATCTAGCCACCTCCCAAAGGTCCCATCTCCAAATATCATCCCATTGAGCATTAGGGTTTCCAACATATGAATTTGAAGAGGGACACAAACATTCAATCCATGGGACTGGTCCTTTGTAATGAGAATAAAAAGGAGGATGCACTGAGTCTTACATAAAACAAAATATATTCAATTATTTTTAATGGAATAATTACCTTAATAACTATTTTGTAAAAAATTAGTTTGCAACTCTAAGCTATTTTTACAATTTTTTTTAATTTACTGATAACATCAATCACTCAAATTAGGATGACTTGAGGATGGTTTAATAAAGAGACTATTTACAAAGACATGCTAGGGGTGGGAAAAGCCACAAGAGATAGTACAGTACCCTGGGACTAGAAAGCTGGGCCCTGTTATCAACACTTGGCCTGAGTGGTAAAGGGAAGAGAAGTTTCTGGAAATTGAAAGGAGAGAGTCTTGTGGAGACGGCCACCCTAAGGGGAGCCCTTGATTATCCATAGAAAGACATCACCAGCCTGCGGAGACCTTGCAAGGAGGGAGCCTAGGAGTAATTACTCCAACACCTGCCTCTCCTTCCCTCTAAGCTGTTGCTGAGTAGCCTTGCTGGCCAAACGCAGCAAGAAGACAGAGGCCAAGGGAACTGTTGGATGTGATCCACAAAGGTTGACCTCATGGGGCAAAGATCATGGAAGAGAAGTGGTATGGACTGACTGTGTCACCACAAAATTCGTATGTTGAGATCCTCAACCCCAATGCGATGGCATTAGAAGACTGGGCCTTTGGGAAGTAATTAGGTCATGAGGGTGGAGCTGTTAGAAATGGGATTAGAGCCCTTGTAAAAGGGACCCCACAGGCCAGGCATGGTGGCTCACACCTGTAATCCCAGCACTTTGGGAGGCCGAGGCAGGCAGATCACAAGGTCAAGAGACAGAGACCATCCTGGCCAACATGGCGAAACCCCGTCTCTACTAAAAATACAAAAATTAACTGGGCATGGTGGCGTGCACCTGTAGTCCCAGCTACTTGGGAGGCTGACATGAGAATTGCTTGAACCTGGGAGGGGGAGGTTGCAGTGAGCCAAAAATCATGCCACTTCACTGAAGCCTGGTGACAGAGCGAGATTCGTCTCAAAAAAAAAAAAAAAAAAGGCACCCCAGAGAGCTGTCTCACCCTCTTTCTGCCGTGTGCAAACAACAAGAAGTTGCCATCTATGAACCAGGAAGAGGGCCTTTGCCGGACACCGAATCTGCCAATGCCTTGATCTCGTACTTCTCAGCCTCCAGAACTGAGAAATAAATGTTTGTTGTTTAAGCCACCTAAACTATGGCATTTTTGTTGTTGCAGCAGCAACTAAGAAAAAAAAGGTCTAGAAGGCATCAAACAGAAGGCATCTGCAGAGTCCATTCTTTTGCCTCTCAACATCCCTTCTCCTCATCTGGGAAAAAATTCACAGAATATACAAAGTCCCATCAGAAACTACATCATTATGAGATAATATCAATGAGGTTACACTCCCAGGAGAAATCTGAAATGTTAGCCACTGCTGGTGTCTCAATTTCCAATTCAGTAGAAACAATACTGCATTTCTAGAATAATCATTCCTCCTTTGAGTGTTTCTAAATCCGCCCAAGAACATGGTAACAGGAAGCAAAATTCTTCAAGTAGGATAGTAGAAGTAAGAGTAAGAGGGACCATTCTTGGACTTTTGCTTACTGGCTATAGCAGAGAGAACACTACATTTGGATGCTGGCTGAAAGCATGTTGTTTAGGGCAACACCCCAATCGCATAAAGGGTTGGCCCCCAGCTGGTGCCATTCCTGAGTCTTCAGCAGGTCATTCCAGCACACATCAAGCCAGCCTCTGGGTGATGGGATGCATGGAAAGACTAGTGAATTCGATGTGTGTGGGCCCGTTGCCACAGCCTCTTTGCAGTAAAATGTTTCCTGAGCAGAAGCAACATTGTGTGGGAAACCACGGCAATGGATTGTGCGTTTTCTAAGTCCGAGAACAGTAGCTCTGGCAGACACGCTGCTGGCAGGGAGGATACATCCCTAACTGCAATATGTGTGTGTCCCTGTGAGGACAAAGTGCTGTTCCTGCCATGATGGAGGGGGCCAATGTATTCAATTTGTCACCAGATAGCTGACTGCTGCCATATTTATTATAGCACTGGCGGAAGCCGAGCAGAAGACAGAGGGTAAAGTTGCTGGTTGATGCCGCCCACACATGCCAACCTTCTGGTGGAAAGCCGAATGCAGAGAGGTGGAGAGCCACACATTGGTTCAGGAAACCCCCAAATTTAGGGCTCCTGCTCTGAGACCTCCACAAGTTTATGACGTTTTTAAACTTTCAGGCCCTTGTGGTTGCCTCTTCTCCCTCTGTCAAAACGGAGCCCTTTTGAGGATCTCTTCCATCTTGGTGGGGATGTAGGGAGCCCCTTGCTCTTTCTGGAAGAGTTTGCATTTTAGCTTTACCACTTAAAGTGTTACTGCCTGAAGTCTGGCTCATTCCTTTGTGGCCACAAAGTTGGATCCTTGGGAGCAGAGAGTGTTATTTGATTTGACATCATCTTGACTCTTGAAAACCACACACACCTGGGGTTGCTGGTCACAGAGACATTTTGGGGAAGACTGATTTGCAGCAATTCTCAGCTAATTTTCATAAAATAAGCAAAGGAGAAAGAACGTGGCTTCAGGGTCAGAAAATACTGGGTTTAAGTCAAGGCTTTGCTTTGAGAGGTTCTAAAGGGTATGACTTTGGGGAAGTTGCAAACTCTTGGGGAGATTCAACTTTCCTCTTCTGTAAGCTAGGAACCAGAGTGACTATCCCTCAGGGCTTTGAGGAAGTTAAATATGTTGTGCAGGTTGTAACACAATGAGGTTCCAGGGAGTGGTAATAATGCACCAAGAGGATTTGGTCCCACATGCTGCCTGTGATCCACCAGGCCACCAGTAATCTCTGCATCACCCCCTGCCCCATCACCAATCCACAGAGTCAATAGTCATGTATTTTGCTATGGGGTCTCAAGTTCTGAGCCTCAAAGAGGAAGTTGAGCATTACAAAAATAGAGGTGTTATATGGATAAAGCTGTAGCTTTCTACCTGTAAAACCCACCACATCAATCTGTGAAGATGCGGTTCATTATTCTCAGGATGATGCAATTAGTCTTAATGACCTGGCAGGCGCTTGTGAGCAATGATTCTTAATAAAGCTTTCAGGGCTAGGGTGAAAACCACCCACTGCTTGTGTCTATTCATCTCACTCCCAAGCTCGGCCATGCATATTCAGTTTGAATACGTGCTTCCTAAATCCATTTTAAGGGGAATTGTTTAGTGATTTACTATCAGAGATGGGCTTGCCTCTTTCAGCAAGAAAAACAAGCCAAGATGAAGATCAAAGGCAAAGAACTGGCATTCCTCAGGAATAAAGACTGGTGGCTTGAACTGAGCCATCTTTGTGCATCACCCACTGAGTTTAATAATGTACCAAGAGGACTGGTTTTGTGTCCCATCCAAGGGGTACACGACTGCAAACTGGCTTGTTCATGAACCTCTTTCCAACTGGCACAGCCTCATGGAGAGCTATTTATCTGAATATTTATAATACTTATAGTAGATTAATAATTGTTATATTCCTGTTCAACAGCCATCCTTGACTTTCTTCCTTGCTAGCTGAAGGATACCTCCTACTCTGAAACAGACTGGATTCTAGCTTTCCCAGACACGCTTTCAGCTAAGACATGAGCACGTGACCAATCTTGACCAAAAGAACTAGAGGGTAAGTCAGTTAAGGGCTCATGGAAAGGGTTTTCTTCTATATTAAAAGAGTAACACAGTGGAGGAACATACTGTATCTGTGTTTGGACAGCATATATGAGAATGCAATGTCAGCAATCTAGTGACCAAGAGAGCAAAGCTGAGAGAATCACAGAGAAACCACATCAGTTTAGTTAGTGAACTAATGGGCCCTGAAGCTGCCCACCTCTGAACTTTCTATTTTATGAGATAATCAGTGCCCTTTATTGCAGGTACTTTCAGGTGATGGTTGCAGACACAGTTGTTTACCTATGCAAACATATTCCTCCATATTCCTTGCTAAAGGAATCCCAATTCAATTAACCTGGGGGGAGATCCTCTACCCTTGAGGGAGATGGGCTCAGCCTTTATGCTACTGGCAGGTCCTGGGGGGGGGGTGCATATAAACCATCCTGGACGCACGGATGTAAAGGGAAGCCTTCTGGAGGACCCTGGGGAAGACTCTTCTGCCCTAATAAGAGATAACTTTGTGAGCATAAAGGTTCTGCCTGACTCTTCCCCTTTGAAAACAGCATATGAGGACAAGTTGCTGAGGACGTAGCTGCTTTCTTAGGATCAGAAGAAGATGAAAAGAAAACTATAGAGGAGGCATCTTTCTTTGAGCTGATCCCTGAAACAATTGCATGTAGGATTTTAAATAAAAGCCATTTAGTAATATTTAATTTTTAGCCATGGGTGGACATTTTCCTGCTAAAGGGATTTTGAAGTGTTCAAGCTTAGACCAAGGCCCTGGCAGGGGTTGGCAGAGGTAGATTTTAAGAGTGATGCCGATTTGTTTTCCAGTCTAAAAAAAGGGGGGCTGCATATCATATCTTTAGAGAGCAAGCGGGAATTGGACTGGACCAAAATATCCAGTCAAGTGAGAGAAGTGGCCCTTTGATTAGGGGCTTTTTAAGGCTCCGAATCCCCAGGCAGCCTGGGACTGTGATCTGGCCACGAGATGTGGGACAGGGAAGGGGAGATGCCCCAGATGGGAAAATATAGGGCTGTGGACCTTGCCCTCCTGAAGTGACCAAGCCACAAAGACAGGGGCTTCAGCACAGCCGAGGCTGGGGCCTGGACACCTAGTGACCTGGGGCTGCATCGTGAGTGGTGGGAGAGGGCAGGCAGCTGTTGCTCCCACAAAAGGCTGGATACGGCTACTTTTGGAAAGCAGAAGGGGAAAAATAGAGGTACATTTCAGTAATTTGCTGGTGAAGGAAGTCAGTGACTGTTTTATCACCCAGGTCCACAGCCCTGTATTGTACCACCAGGATGATGTGGCTTGGGAAAATGATAGATGCTCATGTTTACCCCCATCTCACCCGATATTAGGTTGGTGCAAAAGCTATTGCAGTTTTTGTAATAGTTTTTAAGCACCTTGAAAGCACCGATGGTTTGTTACATTCCTCTGATGTTCCTGTGTGCAAGCATCAAATAGTTGATATTTAAATTTAATTCAATAAATATATGTTGAGACCATGCTGTGCCCCAGGCACCATGCCAGACACTGGGATACAGCAATGGATGTTTGCCTAAAGGAGGCTTGTGTGACTTGATGTAAGCTACCCCATAACCCTTGGGGCTGTACCCAAGGGGGGCTTCTATGCTGATCTGTGTCAACCACTAGAGGGCAGAAGAAGGGGCCCTTTTCCTGAGCCTGTAACATCCCCAGAGGGATGGCACCGGGAGTGTGAGACCAGGCTCTAGAGAGCTGAGACCTAAGAGGGAGGCAGGGATGGGAAGAGGGCTCCTTGTGATTATTTCTGAGTGGTGTTCTTGGGGGTGGTTTTTTTTTTTTTCTCTTCCCAAGGCATTCTGCAAATTGGAAAATCACTCAGTCATGCTAATTGTGACAGCGTGAGACCTCTGTCAAATTACTGTGGTGCCTGTGCTCTGGGGAACATTGCCTTTTGAGCTGTAAAATGTCTTCTTTTACAGTAATGAACATCTTTTAGCAGCATAAGAATGCACCAGGGGGTTCCCAAGAAAATGGAATAGGTGGTTTCTCATGGGTAGGTTGCCCTACCCTCAACTTGATCTAATTATAAAATGACTGGATTTTCCTTAGATAATGGAGATGATGAGGAAAATTTACTTCATATATGAGCCAGAGCTTCAGACTGTGGCAGTTTGTTCGTCCTTGGGCAATTGTGGTTGAGTAGCTAATTGAACAGCTTTGGGCATTGAGAAATAGCCATACGCCTTTATCTCCTTCTCAATTTTCTCATCCTTTTATGTTTATTAACCTCTAAGCATCGTTGTTCCGTCATGAATAAGAAAATTCTGAATCTTTGTTTTCCTTCTCCAGAAGGGATTTCTATCTGCAGTGGAGTGAGCCCAAGTTTACCACCAGGGACTAACTGGCAGAGATTCCTGGAGCACCTGCATGATGTGGGGGGCTTGTTGGCATTTGAGTCAGGAGGAAGTGGAGATCTGAGGCTTCTCAGAGTGAGCTTCAAAGAGTCAGAGAAAAGGTTAAAAGTCCTGTAGTCTTATTTATGTGAGACCTCACAACTAAGGTGACCCTTTAAACTTCCCATGGAATTACTGGCATGAACAACTTGCTACATTACTTTGGAATTATATCCTAGATATTTTAGAAAAATGTCCAAGCAATGCACGGCATTGAAAACTGCTTATTTCCAACCATTCGTTGTTCAGTCACCAAGTGCTGGCCATTGTCTAGATGCTGGGAGAAGCGGAATGTTTGTTGGTTAAGAGTGTGGAGTTAGACTACTTGGTTGTGGTCTGTGTAGGGTGCAGGGCAATGGGAATATTTGAGAAAAACCTTAAGTTTATTTCTACAGTCAGAAATGTGTTCCTCCATTGGAAATCACTTCATATTTTTAGAGGAAGTGAGAGAGATGTGGAAAGTGTAGATAGAAAATTTTAGTATGATTGCTAAAAAAAATTCCCCCAGAAAGCTATTTCAAGTAGAAAATGGTGTTATATGGTCAGGTTGGGGCAAGAAAAAAATGAAATACACCAAGATTTTGAAGAGAGCAGAACAGGAAAGATGAGCCATGATTCTTTGTAGCAATATCACGTGCTGGAAGTGTCCTGTTGTGGTCACTTTGTCCTTTGTATTAACTCCACATCCCCCTGCACTTCCTGTCCCCTCCCACAGTTGCCCAACTCGGAAGCCCTCAGACAGGTCTCCGTGTCTGTCAGCAGCTCTGCCCTCAGGGCTGAGTGGCACCTTGCAGCACTGGCTGGATCCTGAGCGGTTCCTTCCTGTCAGCTGTTGGCAAATGCTGCCTTTTGAGCAAGACTCACCTTCCTGCAGCGTGGGAACTGGGGGTGGTGTCACCAACTGCTGGACTGTGACAACTGGCATAGCTAAGAGTATAGAAAGTATCTCCTACCCTCTCCTGCTCTGCCCTTCAAGCCCGGGCACTTCTTCCATTCTCCATTGTCCAAGGTCAAAGGAAGGGCTGGTTGACTCTCGGCAGTGGGATTCCCTGTCTGCCTGGGTACCCTCCCCAGCCCAGCGTCCTTCTAGGAGGTTGGAAACAGGCCCCAGTGAGCCTGATGCCATGTCTTCATGGGAGTCGCTTACGTGGTACACCAAGCCCAGGTATAAGAGAGGGACCAGAAATGTCAACTGTTTTCTCGGTCCAGGATTTCTCCTTTGTAATGCCTGGAAGGATTTTTTAAATTTTATTCTTTACTTTTTCTATTGAGACGCAACATGCATAAAATGCCTAAAATGCCCTTAGGAGTGTATGGTCCTTCTACACCTGTATAAATAACACCCAGATCAAGATTTGGAACCCTACTAGTATTCCAGAAGGTTCCTTATTTTCCTCTTGCAGTCAATAACTCCGCAGGCAACTACCATTCTGACCTCTATTTTCATCAGTTAGTTTTTCCTGTTTTTGTCATCGTATGAATGGAATCATGCCATATATACCCTTTTGTGTCTGGCTTCTGTGCTACTATGAACACTCTTGTATATCCTTTTGTATGGCATGGACTCTTTCTCTTGGGTGCATGCTAAGAGTAGAATCACTGGGCTATAGGTCCGAATAATGTATTTTGATTATGTTAACTTAAGCATGTGCAAGTTGGCACAACAAATAACACAGCTATAAATAAAAGTAGCTGTGAATAAATTATAAGTGAGTGCCCCAGCTTTCAATCAACCACGCTACCAAATGGAAGCATATTCATGTCATGTCAGGGAAAGGAGATGGCTACTGATTGCCTGGCTTCGAGTCTTTGCTCTGCCACTTCCCTGCTCTGCCACTGGGAAAGGCCACATCAGCCTACTATGCCTGAGTTTCCTCATCTGTAAAATGCTGATACTATGGCAGTACCTATTTCCTAGCAGCAGGGGTGCCTATTTGACACCCAGAGATTATTTCAACACGTCCTCCTCTATAGAACAAAATGATTCAATACTAACTGCATAGTAATACAAAAAATAACAAATTTCTTTATGTGTTCATTAGTTATGAAGAATTTTTTTTTTTTTTTGAGACAGTCTCTTTCTGTCACCCAGGCTGGAGTGCAGTGGTGCTATCTCGGCTCACTGCAAGCTCTGCCTCCTGGGTTCACACCATTCTCCTGCCTCAGCCTTCAGAGTGGCTGGGACTACAGGCACCCGCCACCACACACAGCTAATTTTTTGTATTTTTAGTAGAGATGGGGCTTCACCATGTTAGCCAGGATGGTCTTGATCTCCTGACCTTGTGATCTGCCCGCCTCGGCCTCCCGAGTGCTGGGATTACAGGTGTGAGCCACTGCGCCCGGCCAAAAAGAAGAATTAAAATGCAATTTTAATAGTATTATTCAAGTTTGGTGAAACACTTTATGTATGAGTTAAAGTTTTCACTTATTAAGCAAAATCAGTATGCCTTGTCCTTTGCATTCAGTTTTGCTGTTTTAAATCTTAAACACAAAAACTCCAAGTGGTCACATGGGATTGAAGTGACTCAAATTTTGTCTTGGTCTTCACAATCACTGTGCTATCCATATATATTTAAAATCTTTTGTTTATGTGCAGGCATTGGAGACACACACTGAGCTCCAAGGCCCAAGCACGAGGAAGGATTCTGAATAATTATGACCTTACTCCTAGAGTGAACCTGTCTTGCTGATTCTGCATGTGTCTGAGGCCAACTCTGTTGTTGGGAATTCTCCAAATTAACTTCCATGTGGAATATAATGTTTATTAATGGGAAAGTAAAGAAAACGTACCAATTTAAAGCTTACTTGTGCATCGCTAAAATGAAGTGGTAACTACAGTAATTATTTTTAACATAGTCCAACGTTTGGTAAGGAGTATTTTATCACTGATGTTGTTTGAAATTTCTGGTTCCTGGTAATAATTTAAGATGGAGATGAACTTCTCATTGGTTTTCTTACTGACAAGGCATCTGTTGACTTTCTGCACTCCAGGTGGAGTGTTCCACTTCCCTCTTCCTGCCACTCTGCTGCTCCCTCGGGCTGCTCTGGAGTTATTCACAAATACTTGCTAAGCGCAACCATGCGTAGGGCAACACTTCCGACAATAAGGCTGGGGAGGGGAAGTGAACAAAGCAGATTCCTTGACCTCTTGGAGCTTATGTTCTAAGGAGGGGAGAAGAGAAAATAAACACCTAATTGTGTCCTATGTCAGGGAGCAACAGGTGCTCTGGAGACTAATAATACAGGTTAGGGAGGACAGAGAGGTGGAGAGGACAGTGTTATATGGATGGTCAGGAAAGGCCTCCCTGAAAAAGTGACCTGTGAGCAGAGACCTGGAGGAAGTGGAGGAGTGAGCCAAGCAGACCTCCAGGTAAACAGAGGCCCAGGCTGAGGGGGCAGGGAGGGCCGAGGCCCTGAGGAGAGGCTGGTGTGTCTGGACCAGGGTGAAAGCAGAGAGGAGGAGGAGAGGGAGTCAGGAACAGAGATGGGTCAGGAGGACAGGGCCTTGCTGGCACAGTGGGGTTGCTGAATACTACTCTAAGGATGATGCAGACTCATTGGGGGCTCCTATTTGAGCAGAGGAAGGACAAGCTCTGAAATGTCTTAGTGGAATCACTCTGACTGCGGAATCAAAGATAGATTTATGGTAGGATGGGGAGCAGGCAAGGGCAGCTATGGGAGAGCGTTCTTGGCAACAAGTCAGCAACCCAAGTGAGAGATGGAGATGGCTTGGACCAGGCACTAATCAGGAAGGTGGGACAAGTGGTAAGATTCACGGAGAGTCAGCTGGGCTGCTGGAATATATGTGTGTGTGTGTGTGTGAGAGAGAGAGAGAGAGAGAGCAAGAGAGCAGAGAGAGAGACAGCAGAGAAAGACAGAGACAGAGAGACAGAATGAATGGTTAAGGATGACCGCCATAAGAGCTTTGGGTTGGTATCTGGGGAATGCTGGAGAGGAGCAGGTTTAGAAAGAAATCACAAGCTCAGTTTGACGCACCTGATTTGAAGTGCCTATTGGCATCCCAGCCGGGAGAGATCTGGGATGAAGGTAAGAATTCAGCAGTTGTCAGTGTGTACATTGTATTTAAAGCCCTGAGACCAGCTAAGGTCATCTTGGAAGTGATGAGAAGAATGAGGAGCCTGGGGTTTGATGAAGTGTGTAATGGACTGAGTGTTTGTGTACAGCACAATTCCTATGTTGAAATCCTAACCCCTGATGGGGTGGCATTAGGAGGTAAGGCTCTTGGGAGGTGATTAGGTCATGAGAGTGGGGCCCTCATGAATGGGGTGAGTACCCTTAGAAAAGAGACCCAAGAGAGCTCTCTAGCTCTTTCTGCCATGTGAGGTTACACAAAACCAGGAGTCTCAGCCTGCAAGAGGACCCGCACCAGAGCCCAGACAACCTGGCCCCTGGGCCTTGGACTGCCAGACTCCAGAACTGTAAGAAATACATTTCTGCTGTTTGGGTCCCCACTCTATGGCACTTTGTTAAAGCAGCCTAAGCAGACTAAGACAAGGAGACTACCCAGTAGAGAATTAGGAAGGTGGGGAGAAACCAGTCAATGCAGGCAACTTAGAAGGAGCAGCCAGGAGAGCGTGCTGTCCCAGAAGCCAGGAGGAAAGTACCTCACGGGGAGGAAGGTGCAATCTCTGTGCTGTATGCTCTAATGGGCTGGGAAGGATAGAGTGGGGAACTGGCCAAGGGACTTCTGTAGGTGAAAGGTGTTAATGTGCCTAGAACAGGGCCTGGCCCCATGAGCACTCAATGCAATAATCACTGCCATCACCCTTATTGATTAATTCATTTTATTGTTCTTAATATTAATGTTATAACAATTAATATAAAAATATTACTTATTATTTACATGCCTTGGGATATCAGAGGGCTGCTGGCTCTCAGGCAGCTGATTAAAAATCTTTCTACATTTTAAGCAGGAGAGAAGAATTTTGATTTTTTTCTTTGTGGTGATTATTTCCAGTTTCATGTTGCACCCTCTCACTAGCCCACTCCACTCCAAGTGCAGCTGCTGGTGTTGAAAGAACTTGTTTTCTGCCTTTCTAGGATGTTGTTGTTTAACCCATTTATGTCCTGTTATGTAAAGGCATCGTGTGAGCATATTCTCATGCTCTTTTAGTTTGGTAACGAAGGCAGTGATGACGCACTCACCTTGGTAAACTGCCAAGTGCACTTATATTTTTGCTTTTTTTCCTCAGCCACATCCTCTCAGCTCTGATTTTTCCCGCTAGATGAATAAGTTCATTTATTTGAGGATATTGACTAAGCTGGGGAATAATGGGGAAGAGAAAGTTTAGCCCTGTATGTAACCCAGGTGTCAATGACACGTATCACACAAATACTCCAGGTGCAATGCCCCTCTGAGGGTCTAAGTCCCTTGTTTACATTGGTGGAAGTTGCTCCTGATGCCTCACACCTACAGGTACAGAGAATGGACAGCCGATGGCCCCTTATTTCTACCTGTCTGGAGCAGTAGGCAGAACCATGGCATGAGGGTGTGACCCAACATTGCTGCTGTTTTCTTTTGAATACTACACACTTCCCTGCTTGGCTCTGTCTATTCTCTCCAGCCAGCATTCTAGCTGCCACCTGTGCCTGGCAGCATCTCCATTAGTGCACTCTGAGGACAAAGAAGACAGATATAGCTCATATTCACCTGGAGTCCTGGGACAGCCTGGAGGAAGATGTGACACCTGGGCTCTTGAATATAGCCCTCAGAGATGAACCATAGGCTGCGTGGCTAATTAAAAGTTGGCTGTGATAGAACTTAGTTATTTGAGACAGAGGGACAGAAACATTGACTGGTTTGAACCCAGTGTTGCAACAAAGAGAAGCTTTGTGTTGTTTATCTGCTCACATGTGCCTCCTGCACATAAAATGAACCTTCGAAATGCCTGGACCTCTCACTAAATGCCACTTAATATCCAAATACCTGCTAGACATCCCAACCTGGATGTTAAATAATCATCTCAAAGCAGAGACATGTTTGTCTCATTATGTTCAGGCTTCTGTAAAAAAATACCATAGCCTGGGTGGCTTATAAGCAACAGAAATTTATTTCTCACAGTTCTGGAGGCTGGGAAGTTGAAGATCAAGGTGCTGGCAAATTTGGTGTCTGGTGAGGGGCCCCTTCCTTGTTCATAGCTGGTGCCTTCTTGCCGTATCTTTACATGGCTGAGGGAGCTCTCCAGGGCCTCTTTTATGAGGGCACTGATCTCATTCATGAGAGCTCCGACCTCATAGCCTAATCACCTCTGAAAGGCCTCACCTCCAAATACTATCACATGGGGGATTATGTTTCAACATATAAATTTTGAAGGGAATGTAAATATTTAGTCAATAACAATGTCTGAAACCAAACTTATGATCTCCCGTACCCCCAAAACTCTCTTTCTGCAGGAATCGCTGGCTCAGTAAATGGCAATGTCATCTTTTCATTGGCTCATACACCAAACCTTGGAGTCAAATTTTGACTCCTTTCTCATTTTTCTATCCCACAAAATAAATCCATAATCCAATCATTTCTCAAGACCCCCTCTTACTCCTGGGTCTGGGCTGCCTTTCTCTCTCATCTGGAACTTCTGGTGGAATGATGACTGCTCTCCTAGCTTCCACCCTTGTGACTGTCCCCCACCGCCCACCACAGTCTATTCTTAGAATCAGGAGTTAGTCCTCCCAATATAACAGGTCATACTCATTCCCTGCTCAGAACTCTCTGGTAACTCCCATCTCACTCAGACAGCATCAAAAGTCCTCAGCCTGGCCTCAAGACCCTACACCATCTGACCCCCTTACTCCCTACCCTCGTTCTCTTCCCCTTTCCCCTCTGGCTGCCCTGGCCTCTTTAGTATTCCTGGAGAATGTCAAGCACATCCAGCCTTGGGACCTCTGCTCCTGCCACTCCTTTCTGGGGGAATTCTCCCCAGTATTCTCATGGCTCACTCCCTCTCTTCCAGTGCCATCTTCTCAATAAGGACTTCCCTTACTACCCTACCCAGTGTAAAATCCAGCCTCCCACCCCCCTTCTCCTCACCACCTGCACTCCTTTCATCTCCCTGCTTTATTTTCCTCTGTGGGGCTTACACTCATCTGACATTCTGTAGCATAGAGCAAAATGATTAACAGCAGGGGTCCCCAACTGCCAGGCCACGGACCAGTATCAGTTGTGGCCTGTTAGGAAACAGGGTGCACAGCAGGAGGTGAGAGGTGGGCAAGCAAGCAAACCTTCATCTGTATTTATACCACTCCCCATTGCTTGCATTACCACCTGAGCTCCACCTCCTGCCAGATCAGCAGCAGCATTAGATTCTCATAGGAACACAAACCCTACTGTGAACTGCACATGTGATGAATCTAGGTTGTGTTCTCCTTATGAGAATCTAATGCCTGATGATCTGAGATGGAGCTGAGGCAGTGATGCTAGAGCCAGGTGTGGCTGCAAATACAGATAAACATTAGCAGAGAGGTTTGGCTGCACAGAGTCCATAATAAATCAATTGCTTGCAGATTCATATCAAAACCCTATCAATGAGTGACAAGTGACAATTAAGCTGCATCTGGTGGCAGGCTTTATAGTGGCAGGTGAGTTGATATACTTCAAATGTACAGTTGCATCTAGTGGCAGGCTTTAAGTCAGAATTCGATGTTTATTTTAGTCTGCATGTGGCCCGCCCATTATTTTACTTACCACTTCCATCTGCGCCTCTTTCCTGCACTGTGCACTTGTCTCAGTCACAGTTTTGGCAAGCTCAAAGCAAACGCTAGCCGAAATGAGTAAAAAACAGACATCACTGGAGAGCTTCTTCATAGAGGGGGAAATACCCAGTGATGAGACAGCAGAAGACTCTAAGACTGCCAACAAAAAGAAAGCTGCATTTAAAAGAAAATACCAAGTCTTACTTAAATTATAGGCTCAAGGCAACAGGTGATCACATTCTCCAAGCTCACTTTGTATAATATGTGGTGACCAGCTATCCAACGAAGCCATGAAACCTTCAAAACTGCTTCACCACATGGAGACCACGAACTCTGCATTAAAAGACAAGCCTTTGGAGTTAAAAAAATTCGAACATGAAGAACAGAAGCAATTATTGAAGGCCACCACTTCATCAACTGTGTCTGCACTGAGACCATCATTCTTAGTGGCCAACCACATTGCTAAAGCTAAGAAGCCCTTTACTATTGGTGAAGAGTTGATCCTGCCTGCTGCTAAGGACATGTGTTGTGAACTTTTAGGAGAGGCTGCAGTTCAAAAAGCGGCATGCGTTCCTCTTTCAGTTAGCACCATAACTAGAAGAATTGATGAAGATATCAAGGCACAATTGTTAGAGAAGATTAATGAGTCACCATGGTATGCAATCCAGGTTGATGAGTCTACCGATGTTGACAACAAGGCAACAATGCTTGCTTTTGTGCAATATATTTTTCAGGAGGTTGTGCATGAGGATATGTTATGTGCACTTTTCTTGCCAACCAACACCACAGCTGCAGAACTTTTGAAGTCTTTGAATGATTACATATGAGGAAAACTGAATTGGTCATTTTGTGTTGGTTTATGCACAAACAGAGCAGCTCCCATGACTGGATGGCTTTCTGGTTTCACTACTCGAGTCAAAGAGATCGCTTCTGAATGTGAGTTTATGCACTGTGTCATCCATAGAGAAATGCTCGCTAGCCAAAAAATATCACCCGAACTTTATAAAGTTTTGCAGGATGTGATTAAAATTATCAGCCACATTAAAATACATGCCCTTAACTCACATCTACTCACACAGCTCTGTGAGGAGACAGGCGCAGAGCACATACATATTCTTTTGTACCTAGAAGTGAGATGGCTTTTTAAAGGTAGATCACCACCCAGAGTTTTCGAGTTACGGGAGCTGCTCCAGAGATTTCTTTTATAAAAACGGTCACCACTGGCAGCACATTTCACTGACACAGAATGGGTCACAAAACTTGCTTAGTGGTGTGAAGTATTCAACCTGCTCAATGAACTCAATCTGTCACTTCAGGGGAGAATGACAGCTGTGTTCCAGTCAGCAGATAAAGTGGTTGCCTTCAAAGCCAAACTGGAATTATGGGGGTGATGAATGAACCTTGTGATTTCTGACATGTTTCAAACATTAGCAGAGATTTTGAAAGAGAGTAAGCCAGGGTTTCTTTCTCCCAGCTGATGCATGATCACCTATCTCAGCTTTCAAAAGAGCTAGAGCATTAGTACCCAACCGCAAAGGACCCCAAACTGGGAAGGAATGGATCCATGACCCATTTGTGAATAAGCCAGGGGAATTGACTTTGTCCGTGACGGAAGAGGGTGAACTGCTTGTGATTGCAAATGATGGTGGCCTTAAAAGTATGTTTGAGAAAACTTCAAATCTCCATACGTTCTTGATTAAAGTCAAGGCAAAATATCCCGAGATGGCCACAAAAGCACTGAAAACCCTGCTTCCATTTCCAACATCCTATCTTTGTGAATCAGGATTTTCTTCAGTGAATGCAGACACTTTGGGGGTCACTGTCTCCATCACCCCCAGATGGGACTGTCTAGTTGCAGGAAAACAAGCTCAGGGCTCCCGCTGATTTTACATTATGGTGAGTTGTATAATTACTTCATTATATATTACAATGTAATAATAACAGAAATAAAGTGCACAATAAATGTAATGCACTTGAATCATCCCAAAACCTGAAATCATCCCCTACCCCACCAGTCCATGGAGAAATTGTCTTCCTCAAAACCAGTCCCTGGTGCCCAAAATGTTGGGGACCACTGATTAACAGCATGGACCCTGGGGGTAAACCAGTGCAGTGTCTGAGTGACCTTGGGAAAGTGGCTTAACAATCTGTGCCTCAATTTCCTCATTTGTAAAATGGAGATACTAGTAGTGCCTGCCTCATTGTGAATTGACAGATGTAAATAGTGTTATGTAAGTATTGAGTGACATTATTATTATTATTATTATTTTTTTTTTTCTTTTTTTTTTTTTTTAATTATACTTTAAGTTTTAGGGTACATGTGCACATTGTGCAGGTTAGTTACATATGGATACATGTGCCATGCTGGTGCGCTGCACCCACTAACTCGTCATCTAGCATTAGGTATATCTCCCAATGCTATCCCTCCCCCCTCCCCCCTCCCCACCACAGTCCCCAGAGTATGATATTCCCCTTCCTGTGTCCATGTGATCTCATTGTTCAATTCCCACCTATGAGTGAGAATATGCGGTGTTTGGTTTTTTGTTCTTGCGATAGTTTACTGAGAATGATGGTTTCCAATTTCATCCATGTCCCTACAAAGGATATGAACTCATCATTTTTTATGGCTGCGTAGTATTCCATGGTGTATATGTGCCACATTTTCTTAATCCAGTCTATCATTGTTGGACATTTGGGTTGGTTCCAAGTCTTTGCTATTGTGAATAATGCCGCAATAAACATACGTGTGCATGTGTCTTTATAGCAGCATGATTTATAGTCATTTGGGTATATACCCAGTAATGGGATGGCTGGGTCAAATGGTATTTCTAGTTCTAGATCCCTGAGGAATCGCCACACTGACTTCCACAATGGTTGAACTAGTTTACAGTCCCACCAACAGTGTAAAAGTGTTCCTATTTCTCCACATCCTCTCCAGCACCTGTTGTTTCCTGACTTTTGAATGATTGCCATTCTAACTGGTGTGAGATGATATCTCATAGTGGTTTTGATTTGCATTTCTCTGATGGCCAGTGATGATGAGCATTTTTTCATGTGTTTTTTGGCTGCATAAATGTCTTCTTTTGAGAAGTGCCTGTTCATGTCCTTCGCCCACTTTTTGATGGGGTTGTTTGTTTTTTTCTTGTAAATTTGTTTGAGTTCACTGTAGATTCTGGATATTAGCCCTTTGTCAGATGAGTAGGTTGCGAAAATTTTCTCCCATGTTGTAGATTGCCTATTCACTCTGATGGTAGTTTCTTTTGCTGTGCAGAAGCTCTTTAGTTTAATTAGATCCCATTTGTCAATTTTGGCTTTTGTTGCCATTGCTTTTGGTGTTTTGGACATGAAGTCCTTGCCCACGCCTATGTCCTGAATGGTAATGCCTAGGTTTTCTTCTAGGGTTTTTATGGTTTTAGGTCTAACGTTTAAATCTTTAATCCATCTTGAATTGATTTTTGTATAAGGTGTAAGGAAGGGATCCAGTTTCAGCTTTCTACATATGGCTAGCCAGTTTTCCCAGCACCATTTATTAAATAGGGAATCCTTTCCCCATTGCTTGTTTTTCTCAGGTTTGTCAAAGATCAGATAGTTGTAGGTAAGCGGCGTTATTTCTGAGGGCTCTGTTCTGTTCCATTGATCTATATTTCTGTTTTGGTACCAGTACCATGCTGTTTTGGTTACTGTAGCCTTGTAGTATAGTTTGAAGTCAGGTAGTGTGATGCCTCCAGCTTTGTTCTTTTGGCTTAGGATTGACTTGGCGATGCGGGCTCTCTTTTGGTTCCATATGAACTTTAAAGTAGTTTTTTCCAATTCTGTGAAGAAAGTCATTGGTAGCTTGATGGGGATGGCATTGAATCTGTAAATTACCTTGGGCAGTATGGCCATTTTCACGATATTGATTCTTCCTACCCATGAGCAAGGAATGTTCTTCCATTTGTTTGTATCCTCTTTTATTTCCTTGAGCAGTGGTTTGTAGTTCTCCTTGAAGAGGTGCTTCACATCCCTTGTAAGTTGGATTCCTAGGTATTTTATTCTCTTTGAAGCAATTGTGAATGGGAGTTCACTCATGATTTGGCTCTCTGTTTGTCTGTTGTTGGTGTATAAGAATGCTTGTGATTTTTGTACATTGATTTTGTATCCTGAGACTTTGCTGAAGTTGCTTATCAGCTTAAGGAGATTTTGGGCTGAGACGATGGGGTTTTCTAGGTATACAATCATGTTGTCTGCAAACAGGGACAATTTGACTTCCTCTTTACCTAATTGAATACCCTTTATTTCCTTCTCCTGCCTGATTGCCCTGGCCAGAACTTCCAACACTATGTTGAATAGGAGCGGTGAGAGAGGGCATCCCTGTCTTGTGCCAGTTTTCAAAGGGAATGCTTCCAGTTTTTGCCCATTCAGTATGATATTGGCTGTGGGTTTGTCATAGATAGCTCTTATTATTTTGAAATATGTCCCATCAATACCTAATTTATTGAGAGTTTTTAGCATGAAGGGTTGTTGAATTTTGTCAAAGGCCTTTTCTGCATCTATTGAGATAATCATGTGGTTTTTGTCTTTGGCTCTGTTTATATGCTGGATTACATTTATTGATTTGCGTATGTTGAACCAGCCTTGCATCCCAGGGATGAAGCCCACTTGATCATGGTGGATAAGCTTTTTGATGTGCTGCTGGATTCGGTTTGCCAGTATTTTATTGAGGATTTTTGCATCAATGTTCATCAAGGATATTGGTCTAAAATTCTCTTTTTTGGTTGTGTCTCTGCCAGGCTTTGGTATCAGAATGATGCTGGCCTCATAAAATGAGTTAGGGAGGATTCCCTCTTTTTCTATTGATTGGAATAGTTTCAGAAGGAATGGTACCAGTTCCTCCTTGTACCTCTGGTAGAATTCGGCTGTGAATCCATCTGGTCCTGGACTCTTTTTGGTTGGTAAACTATTGATTATTGCCACAATTTCAGCTCCTGTTATTGGTCTATTCAGAGATTCAACTTCTTCCTGGTTTAGTCTTGGGAGAGTGTAGGTGTCGAGGAATGTATCCATTTCTTCTAGATTTTCTAGTTTATTTGCGTAGAGGTGTTTGTAGTATTCTCTGATGGTAGTTTGTATTTCTGTGGGATCGGTGGTGATATCCCCTTTATCATTTTTTATTGCGTCTATTTGATTCTTCTCTCTTTTTTTCTTTATTAGTCTTGCTAGCGGTCTATCAATTTTGTTGATCCTTTCAAAAAACCAGCTCCTGGATTCATTAATTTTTTGAAGGGTTTTTTGTGTCTCTATTTCCTTCAGTTCTGCTCTGATTTTAGTTATTTCTTGCCTTCTGCTAGCTTTTGAATGTGTTTGCTCTTGCTTCTCTAGTTCTTTGAATTGTGATGTTAGGGTGTCAATTTTGGATCTTTCCTGCTTTCTCTTGTGGGCATTTAGTGCTATAAATTTCCCTCTGCACACTGCTTTG
The DNA here is from genome assembly GCF_028858775.2 of Pan troglodytes. Taxonomy (NCBI): domain Eukaryota; kingdom Metazoa; phylum Chordata; class Mammalia; order Primates; family Hominidae; genus Pan; species Pan troglodytes. The sequence continues at coordinate 25,607,569 of NC_072419.2, forward strand.
AATGCGTCCCAGAGATTCTGGTATGTTGTGTCTTTGTTCTCGTTGGTTTCAAAGAACATCTTTATTTCTGCCTTCATTTCGTTATGTACCCAGCAGTCATTCAGGAGCAGGTTGTTCAGTTTCCATGTAGTTGAGCGGCTTTGAGTGAGATTCTTAATCCTGAGTTCTAGTTTGATTGCACTGTGGTCTGAGAGATAGTTTGTTATAATTTCTGTTCTTTTACATTTGCTGAGGAGAGCTTTACTTCCAACTATGTGGTCAGTTTTGGAATAGGTGTGGTGTGGTGCTGAAAAAAATGTATATTCTGTTGATTTGGGGTGGAGAGTTCTGTAGATGTCTATTAGGTCCGCTTGGTGCAGAGCTGAGTTCAATTCCTGGGTATCCTTGTTGACTTTCTGTCTCGTTGATCTGTCTAATGTTGACAGTGGGGTGTTAAAGTCTCCCATTATTAATGTGTGGGAGTCTAAGTCTCTTTGTAGGTCACTCAGGACTTGCTTTATGAATCTGGGTGCTCCTGTATTGGGTGCATAAATATTTAGGATAGTTAGCTCCTCTTGTTGAATTGATCCCTTTACCATTATGTAATGGCCTTCTTTGTCTCTTTTGATCTTTGTTGGTTTAAAGTCTGTTTTATCAGAGACTAGGATTGCAACCCCTGCCTTTTTTTGTTTTCCATTTGCTTGGTAGATCTTCCTCCATCCTTTTATTTTGAGCCTATGTGTGTCTCTGCACGTGAGATGGGTTTCCTGAATACAGCACACTGATGGGTCTTGACTCTTTATCCAACTTGCCAGTCTGTGTCTTTTAATTGGAGAATTTAGTCCATTTACATTTAAAGTTAATATTGTTATGTGTGAATTTGATCCTGTCATTATGATGTTAGCTGGTGATTTTGCTCGTTAGTTGATGCAGTTTCTTCCTAGTCTTGATGGTCTTTACATTTTGGCATGATTTTGCAGTGGCTGGTACCGGTTGTTCCTTTCCATATTTAGCGCTTCCTTCAGGAGCTGTTTTAGGGCAGGCCTGGTGGTGACAAAATCGGTCAGCATTTGCTTGTCTGTAAAGTATTTTATTTCTCCTTCACTTATGAAGCTTAGTTTGGCTGGATATGAAATTCTGGGTTGAAAATTCTTTTCTTTAAGAATGTTGAATATTGGCCCCCACTCTCTTCTGGCTTGTAGGGTTTCTGCCGAGAGATCAGCTGTTAGTCTGATGGGCTTCCCTTTGAGGGTAACCTGACCTTTCTCTCCGGCTGCCCTTAACATTTTTTCCTTCATTTCAACTTTGGTGAATCTGACAATTATGTGTCTTGGAGTTGCTCTTCTCGAGGAGTATCTTTGTGGCGTTCTCTGTATTTCCTGAATCTGAACGTTGGCCTGCCTTGCTAGATTGGGGAAGTTCTCCTGGATAATATCCTGCAGCGTGTTTTCCAACTTGGTTCCATTCTCCCCATCACTTTCAGGTACACCAATCAGACGTAGATTTGGTCTTTTCACATAGTCCCATATTTCTTGGAGGCTTTGCTCATTTCTTTTTATTCTTTTTTCTCTAGACTTCCCTTCTCGCTTCGTTTCATTCATTTCATCTTCCATTGCTGATACCCTTTCTTCCAGTTGATCGCATCGGCTCCTGAGGCTTCTGCATTCTTCACGTAGTTCTCGAGCCTTGGTTTTTCAGCTCCATCAGCTCCTTTAAGCACTTCTCTGTATTGGTTATTCTAGTTATACATTCTTCTAAATTTTTTTCAAAGTTTTCAACTTCTTTGCCTTTGGTTTGAATGTCCTCCCGTAGCTCAGAGTAATTTGATCGTCTGAAGCCTTCTTCTCTCAGCTCGTCAAAATCATTCTCCATCCAGCTTTGTTCCGTTGCTGGTGAGGAACTGCGTTCCTTTGGAGGAGGAGAGGCGCTCTGCATTTTAGAGTTTCCTGTTTTTCTGTTCTATTTTCTCCCCATCTTTGTGGTTTTATCTACTTTTGGTCTTTGATGATGGTGATGTACAGATGGGTTTTCGGTGTGGATGTCCTTTCTGTTTGTTAGTTTTCCTTCTAACAGACAGGACCCTCAGCTGCAGGTCTGTTGGAATACCCTGCCGTGTGAGGTGTCAGTGTGCCCCTGCTGGGGGGTGCCTCCCAGTTAGGCTGCTCGGGGGTCAGGGGTTAGGGACCCACTTGAGGAGGCAGTCTGCCCGTTCTCATATCTCCAGCTGCGTGCTGGGAGAACCACTGCTCTCTTCAAAGCTGTCAGACAGGGACATTTAAGTCTGCAGAGGTTACTGCTGTCTTTTTGTTTGTCTGTGCCCTGCCCCCAGAGGTGGAGCCTACAGAGGCAGGCAGGCCTCCTTGAGCTGTGGTGGGCTCCACCCAGTTCGCGCTTCCTGGCTGCTTTGTTTACCTAAGCAAGCCTGGGCAATGGCGGGCGCCCCTCCCCCAGCCTCGCTGCCGCCTTGCAGTTTGATCTCAGACTGCTGTGCTAGCAATCAGCGAGATTCCCTGGGCGTAGGACCCTCCGAGCCAGGTGTGGGATATAGTCTCGTGGTGCGCCGTTTTTTAAGCCGGTCTGAAAAGCGCAGTATTCGGGTGGGAGTGACCCGATTTTCCAGGTGCGTCCGTCACCCCTTTCTTTGACTCGGAAAGGGAACTCCCTGACCCCTTGCGCTTCCCAGGTGAGGCAATGCCTCGCCCTGCTTCGGCTCGCGCACGGTGCGCGCACCCACTGGCCTGCGCCCACTGTCTGGCACTCCCTAGTGAGATGAACCCGGTACCTCAGATGGAAATGCAGAAATCACCCGTCTTCTGCGTCACTCACACTGGGAGCTGTAGACCGGAGCTGTTCCTATTCGGCCATCTTCGAGTTTCAAGTTCATTTCTAAAATCCGAGTGACATTATTATATCTGTATGGTCTATTCCTACTCATTAGAGTATAAAATACTCTCACGAGGGCAGATAAGTTTGTCTGTTTTGTTCATGACTGAATTCATAATGCCTAAAATAATGCCTGTTACTTAGTAGGTGCTCATTAATATGTGGGGAATGAATGAACGATAAAAAATAAGAAGTACGCAGTCCCTTCTCTGTTACTTTGAAAATAAAAGTCTACTTTTATGGTGTGTTTTTCATGCTTTTAAAAACTCCAAGTAATAGAATAGAACATTCTAATTAAAACTCAAAACAATTCAGAAAAATGCACAATACACGTATGTTTATTGTAGTGGTAGACTGGATAAAGAAAATGTGGCACATATACACCATGGAATACTATGCAGCCACAAAAAAGAATGAGTTCATGTCCTTTGCAGGGACATGGATGAAGCTGGAAACCATGATTCTCAGCAAACTAACACAGGAACAGAAAACCAAATACCACATATTCTCGCTCGTAAGTGGGAGTTGAACAATGAGAACACATGGACACAGGGAGGGGAACATTACACACTGGGGCCTGTTGGGGGAGTGGGGGACTAGGGGAGGGATAGCATTAGGAGAAATACCTAATGTAGATGACGGGTTGATGGGTGCAGCAAACCACCATGGCACGTGAATACCTATGTAGCAAACGTGCACGTTCTGAATATGTATCCCAGAAATTAAAGTATAATAAAAAAATAGTATAGCTGGGCATGGTGATGTACAGCTGTGGTTGAGCTATTTGGGAGGCTGAGGTGAGAGGATTCCTTGAGATCAGGAGGTCAAGACTGCAGTGAACTATGATTGCACTGCTGCACTCCAGCCTGGACAACAGAGTGACACCCTGTCTCAAAAACAAACAAAGAAAGTAAAGGCTATTTTCATGCTCTCCCCATCCTTTTCCCAGAGGTACTTTCTGTTAAGTTTGCTATCATTTTTGAGACTTTTTATTTAATTACATATGTCATAAATGAATTTTGTCCATTTTAGTCTTTGTGTAGTCAAATGTATCAATTATTTCCTTCATGGCACTGGAGATTTGTGTCTTGCATAAGAAGATCCTTATAGTCTTTATATTCTCATTTTTAGAACATTTTTGAAATTGAGTGCTTTTGGAGTTTTTCCTCTTTATCTTATAGTAATGTTTCTCTTGTAACTTCCATCTTGTTGTCTGTCACTTCTTTATTTTGACTGGAGAACATCTGATAAAGATAGTCAGTCAGTAGGCCGGGAGTGGTGACTCACGCCTGTAATCCCAGCACTTTGGGAGGCCGAGGCGGGTGGATCACGAGGTCAGGAGATTGAGATCATCCTGGCTAACACGGTGAAACCCCGTCTCTACTGAAAATACAAAAAATTAGCCAGGCGTGGTGGTGGGTGCTTGTAGTCCCAGCTACTCAGGAGGCTGAGGCAGGAGAATGGCATGAACCTGGGAGGCAGAGCTTGCAGTGAGCTGAGATTGTGCCACTGCACTCCAGCCTGGGCAACAGAGCGAACCCATCTCAAAAAAAAAAAAAAAAGTTACTCAGTAAATAGAAACATTGGTCTGCAACATGGGTTATCTGCTCACATGTAATGTCTTTTGTGGGGTGAGTGTGCAGTTATTGAAGTAAATGGTCATCTCTTCCTCACACATAAACCTTATATCAGCTAAGCCCTTCTGACCTTTCAAACATGTGTAAAATTTCCTTGAATCTCAAATCCATGGCTTGCTGAAGTCCAAGCCTACCCTAAGATGTCTGTGAGTTCCAGGCAAGCTCAATGCTGATGACCTCCCTGGTCTGGAGTCAATTGCTTTGTTGCATAAAGTATTTTTCCTCTATGTGTTTTTCCAGATGAGAAACTCAATCTCTAGTTCAGTTTAAAAGTTATCTTCAAGCAAAATACACTGAGGTGTTACTAAAGATCTGGAAAGAGATTGTCTAGTGGATCACATAAGAACCAACTTGATCCTTCATATACTAATCCCTTTTTTTCTAAGTCTTTGTAAAAAAAAGTTGGGTTTTGTTTTGTTTAGTTTTGTTTTGAGACAGAGTCTTGCTCTTGTCACCCAGGCTGGAGCGCAATGGTGTGATCTCAGCTCACTGCAACCTCTGCCTACTGGGTTCAAGCGATTCTTCTGCCTCAGCCTCCTGAGGAGCTAGGATTACTGGCAACTGCCACCACGCCCGGCTAATTTTTTTGTATTTTTAGTAGAGACAGGGTTTCACCATGTTGGCCAGGCTCCAGGCTGGTCTCGAACTCCTGACCTCAGGTGATCCATCCGCCTCGGCCTCCCAAAGTGCTGGAATTATAGGCGTGAGCCACCACGCCTGGCCCGTTTTTTATCCTTACCGTATTTTCCAATGAACTTTTACTTTCATGATCAGGAAAAAAAGATTTTAAAAAATAGGGAAAAAGTAGCACAATCCCTTATCATCATTTTGAACCTATCCTCTCTCCTTATGGCACACAGAGCATTCCACTGTGAATTAGAGTTGAGCCTCAATCCAGATTCCTCTTCAGGCTGGATTTGGGCTCCTTAATGGTGGAGCCTGAGTCTTGGTTCTTTCTGACCCCTGCCTTGTACACGCTTGGAATCTGACGCACACTTGCTGAGTTGAGCTGCAGTGCGCTGCCCAGGTCTGACGTGAAGGGCCACAGCAGGAACAGAAATGGAGAGACAAAAAAAGAGCAGAGAAGTCTCTAAAGAAGGCGATGTGCATGCAGGACGTGGAGTGTTCTGCTTTACCTTGCTGTGCCTCTCTTTATTCATCTGTGACATGGGAGCAATAATAGTACCTCCTTATGGTGCTGAAGTCAAGATTACTTGAGTTCACTGTAAGTTAGCTGTAATTGTAATTTGTTCTAACTACTCGATGCTCTCTCTCAAATGCTGCTTCCCCCATCAGTCCCACCGTGGGGGACTATGCTCTGTGACTGTGTAACTGAGGCTGTGTCTGGCCCCTCAATTCTCCCCACATTCTACCTTTTATCTGCTTCATTGCAAACTTCTTTACCCTCTGGGATGACAAATCCTCTGAAGTTAAGCATTTATTAAACTTTATATTTCCTTCAATACATTTCACCTGGTAGGTACTAAATAAAACATATTTAATTAACTTTAAAATAATGTGTTTATTTCTCTTCCCAGGTGCCCTGACTCATTTTTCTTTTTAAATCATAGTTTTTGTTAAACTCCAATGTAAATGTCCTCTGCTTTTTATGGAGCCAATTCCTGAAGAAAGGCACCCTTGGCTTCATCCTGCCTTTGGGAATGAAGCCAAGGATGCCTTTCTCTAGGAATTGGAAAGGCAGGCTTTGAGAATGGAAGGAGAGGTCATGGGTGCCAGCACACGGCAGTGTAGTAGTAAAGACATACTTCAACCCAGGTCCCCTGTCTGCTGTGCCCCAGAAACTTCAAGGTTGACAGGAAGGGGTACACTTCTTATTTCCCATTTCCAGTCCTGTGTGGGTGGATAACCCTTGTGTGTGCACAGCTCCTGGGCATCCTGCAATGTTCCAGTGGATGAATATTTATTTATTATTACATTCATCTACAGTTCCAGGCGGCTCAGTCACCCTCACCCCAGTTCCTTGGCAGGTAGGGGACTGAAGCCAGTTTTTGAATTATTCATAGTTCTAGGGTTCTATTCATGTTTGTCTCAGAGTAAGAGTGAGGAAGACACCCACGCTGCATCTCAGAGCCAGAGAGAATCAGTGGCCATTCCTTAGGGACCAGAGCTCGACCCTGGTAAATATAAATCACCATTTGGGAGGTGTTCTGAAACATGGGGCTGGCCCCAAGTTCGCATTCTGTCTACAGAAGCCACTTGCTGGGTTGCATTAGTTGATGAGTTAACCCTATTAACTCGCTTGGTCTGAAGGGTGTCCGATGGCAAAGGGAGAAGCCAGTGTGCTGCCACCTGGACCTTCGTTCTCCCCTGAGGGGCCAGGTGAGAATTCACGTGGAAATGACTGCTGGCATTTTTCAGGTATAAACGCTCATCAGCCATAAGCAGTTGCAGCACTGAGGTAGGAGCCTCAGGAGAAAGCTTCCTGTTAAATCTGCAAATAAAGCTTTCTGGGTTTGACGGGGGCTGGCCCTTGCTTGGTAATGATAGTGGAGCATGTGTCTTCTGGCTTATGGCTCACAGGCCGCCTTTGCCTGCCCCTCTTCAAAAGAGGGGGGATGCTAGCGGCAGGGCTCAGAAGTGATTTTTTAAATTAAAACCTTATTTATGTGTCCTCCAGAACAATCCAACCCCTTCAGGAGGAGACACAATGCTCTCTGTTTTGCTGGTGAGGCAGAAGAAACAAAACCACATTATGTACAATATCCCTGAAGCCAAATTACAATGTTTACCTCCACATGTTAACTTGACGTGCATAATTATCTGTGCTTAGAACAGAAAATGGAAGAGAGGGTTCAATGAACAGCCACCTGTGCATTGTGAGTAATGTTATTCCAACAGAAACAAAATTTGAGGGGGAGCATTTAGGGAGGAGGGAAGGGAAGGTGGTATTGGAACTGCCTTAAGAGAAGAAGGAGAGAGGGGGAGTTGCTGTTGTGTGGGTGAGACTTCAAAGGCATGGCCTGGCACATGGGGGCTCCCTTGTCCATCCCATTGGTGATGTGACATCACTGAACAACTGCATCATCGTTTCCCCCTCTGAACTAGCATTGGTGTCCCTAGCGATCTTCTATCAAGGATCAGGATAGAATAGCTTCAACACAGTGAGACAAGCTCAGCGAGCATTCAGCATCCTATGGCAAAGAATTAAGTTTAATTCTGTGCAAGGCACCACCACAGCCTTTACGACTGGCTCAAGTTCAGTTGGGCTGGGCTGTGTGCATTGCAGCACAGATGCAGTGCTTTACCTGCATGCCCTCCCATCCTGATGGGCTTTCATTCCCAGCAGCCAGCACCTGTGCCTCTCTCATGGTAGGCTACTCCCAGTGGTCAAAGGCGCAAAGAGACCCCAGAAGGCCTTGGGGATTTAACTCCTCCAGGGGCTTTCTTGACCAACAACTGATAGGTATAGGGGTGTAAATAGTCCAGCTCTCTTACCTGGCTGTCCCCCCGCCCCTCCAACATGTACAACTTAGATAGCTCTGATGCCTCTTCTGAGCTCCCCAATGGGACTGAGCCAAAGTCCCTCCATGGGACTTTGCTGGATACCACACAGTGGCTTCCTGATCCCACTTTCTATTCCCCTACCAGATTTTCCAAGGACACTTCTGATATGGTTTGGCTGCGTCCTTACCCTAATCTCATCTTGAATTGTAGCTCCCATAATTCCCACGTGCTGTGGGAGGAAACCAGGGACCGGGTGGAAGATAACTGAATCATGGGGGCAGGTTTTCCCATGCTATTCTCATGATAGTCAATAAGTCTCATGAGATCTGATGGTTTTATAAAGGGGTGTTTCCCTGCACAAGTTCTCTTGTCTGCCTCCATGTGAGATGTGTCTTATGCCTTCCACCATAATTGGGAGGCCTCCTTAACCATGTGGATCTGTGAGTCCATTAAACCTCTTTCTTTTGTAAATTGCACAGTCTTGGGTATGTCTTTATCAGCGGCATGAAAACAGGCTACTACAACTTCCTAGAAAATCACTTAAACATAAACCCATGGACCACTGATGATGGGTTGAGAAACATTCCCATGGGCAGAAACACAAGACTCTACTGCTCTGGCCACAGCTGATTGGAACAAGGATGAGGGTTGGACCCAAAGCAGCCAACAATAGATGACTGGCTGAGGTCTGCCTAATGGTCCTGATCTTAGATGTTAGCTGGTTACCCCAATCATATCCACTCTTACTCAATTGAAATTGGAGCTACACAATTATTTGGTGACCCCAGGAAAAGCAGAAGTAGCAATGGAGAGCAGTTGTCTCATGAAAATTGTGAAGCATTAGACTAGGGAGCCATTGGTTAGTGGAGAATGGACAAGCTTTAAACCATCTGAGCTTATTTCAGCCTGAATAGCCTCATTCCTGCATGACCTTGCAAGATGCTGAAGACTGGCTGTGTGGATCTGGAATCATTCTGTGTCCTCTTTTCTTTGTACATTTCACATAACTCTCCCTTCCCCCCAACTAACAGGGCTGTGTTCCTTATGACCTAAAAAAGCTCAACAGGTACAAAGAAGAATATGAAGAAACAATCCTCACATAATTCTAGAGCCCAGAAATAGCACTATAGAACCTGCTAACATTCATTAAAAACTTATATGCCTATTCATGAATATATTTTACAAAATGGGGGTTACATAATATATATCATGGGCATTTTCCCTTGCCCTAAAATACTCTTTAAGTACATAACTGACCATAGTTTTTTCTTTTTTTGATATGAAGTTTTACTCTGGTTGCCCAGGCTGGAGTGCAATGACGTGATCTTGGCTCACTGCAACCTCCGCCTCCCAGGTTCAAGCTATTCTTCTGCCTCAGCCTCCTGAGTAGCTGGGATTACAGGCACCCGCCACCATACCCTGCTAATTTTTGGTATTTTTTTTAGTAGAGACGGGGTTTCACTATGTTGGCCAGGCTGGTCTTGAACTTCTGACCTCAGGCAATCCACCCGCCTCGGCCTCCCAAAATGCTGGGATTACAGGGGTGAGCCACCCGACCATAACTGACCATATTTTTATATAACCCTAATGTTCATCTCTGCATCGTAGAATTACTGGCTGTGGGGAATTAATGGATTTCTCACAATCCCTAATATGGCTGAGTCTGTGGTTCCACATTTGGCTGCACACTGGCATTCCAGGGGACCTTCAGAGAGTACTAATGTGGAGTCCCACCTCCAGAGACTGTGGTTTGAATGGTCTAGGGTTGGCCAGGGGCTTGGAATTTTCAGATTTTAAGGAGAACTCATGGGATACTATTAAGTGAGACTTGGCTGGGTGCGGTGGCTCATGCCTGTAATACCAGCACTTTGGGAGGCCGAGGTGGGCAGATCACTTGAGGTCAGGAGTTCGAGACCAGCCTGGCCAACATAGTGAAACCCCATCTCTACTGAAAATACAAAAATTAGCCGGGCATGGTGGCACGCACCTATAATCCTAGCTGCTCGGGAGGCTGAGGTGGGAGAATTGCTTGAACCAGGAGGCAGAGGTTGCAGTGAGCCGAGATCATGCCATTGCACTCCAGCCTGGGAGACAGAGTGAGACTACATCTTAAAAGAAAGAAGTGGGACTTACTATGCTACGTGGTTTTGAGGGCAGCTTTTAACTTTAAGTGGGGAGAGACTTTAGGCAGCTTGGAGTCCCATTACCACTTTGTTAATGGCTTTCAAGTCTCTGATGACCCTTGAATGCCAAGATGTGTGGTCAAATTTGTCCTGGAAGAAATGGCTTAGGCCTGAGTTTCTAGGAGCGTCTACCACATCCCCCTAACCCTTCTCCCACCAGATCAACTTCTGGAATCTTAAGAGTTTCCATTCTCTTCTGGCTGGCCACACAGAGGACGGGACTTATAAAAAAGAAGCTCACAATGACCCAGTTTTCAGAAGAGACTCTGCGTTGGCCTCCCACATAGCTCCAAGCAGTTAACCAAAGAGTGATGGTGACCCAGATTATTAGCAACCAGGGGACTTATTAAACCAAGGCAATGGTAGCGTATGTATATCCCCAGAGGAAGAAACCTAGTTGCTCTAAGTTTTGCTAGTGTGTAAATGACTGATCTTTAACTCTGGTTTGAGAATGGATTTTTAAAATAATATTGCCTTAAGACATTGCCATCAGGACAGTGTTGTCAGAGAAGTATAAATTTTTGCTGTTTCACCCTCATTTCATACATCATCCCATTTCTTGAAAGGCAGGCCCTGGGAAGAGAATATCTAAAATTCTAACAAAACCTAGAAATTACGCTCGGTTCTCTCTGATTGAAAGGTGATAATACTGCCTGCTTCAAGTAAGACACACACAGAGAGAGAGAGCTGGGGATATGATCTCCTAAAGGCAAACCCAGCTAATGCTTGATGAAGCTCAGTCCCCAATCATCTTAGGATGCTACCGTGGGTTACAGGCTGTAGTTTTCACAGTCGCCTTGCTTCCCAGTTTTGCAGTTCCCAGCTGATTGTCATAGCCCACTTGGGGCTTACCCACAATGTCCAGCCTCTTAAGACCCAGTTGCTGGGCATGATTCTAACTGCTGAGGTGGGCATGTACCAGCTCATGAGAACCAACTGTTAAATATTCAGGAAATCATGAGCTAGTTGTTAAACACAGCCATTATTATTCATTAAATTATATAAAGTTAGTTATAATTAAATACATTGTATTATAAATAATGAGCATGATTCATCATGCTTATTATTTTACTTATTATTTTACTACATTTTACTACATTACTACCTTATTATTTTAGTACATTTTCCTGTTTTCTATGATTATTTATTGTCTCTTACCTCTATAGAGTGGAAATACTACACAGTATATGGTGTGCCACTACACTCCCCCTCCCAACTGGGACATCACTTTTGCATCTTGAAATTCACCATGGTGGGAGTATTTACCCGTGAAAATAGGAAATGCTACAAATCAAGGTATTTTTGTCCTCTCAGGGTGCTGGTTGTTAAACTCTGAGTTGGGATGATTAGTTGTTCCAAGTGCACACTCGGGAAATACCCATGACTGGGGTCAGTATGACACAGTGGCCTGGCCTTATGAGCAGTCAGAGGCTACAGAAGCAGGTAGCAGGTTATGTCTAAGCCTGGCATCAGATCAGAAACCAGGCAGTCAGAAAGTGCGCAGAGGGTCGAGGTCAAAGCAAAAAAGGAGATCAAAAACCAGTCAGAAGGACAGCCAATCAAAAGTGCTCACCCCCGGGAGGCCTCCAGCCAAGACAACTGTGGCTGATGCCGTGCTGTGGGCACCCCTCCCACGTCTGCCCAATGTCCACTGTCCTACAGGTGCTGACTCATCCTGCTATGAGTACCCGCAGCCTTCACCTGCAAGTGCCAGGAAGTTCATGTCCCTGGTATTGGCTGGTAATGGACAAGAGTTGGAGGATAAACACCCTCACTTTGGTGCTGTATCTGAGATGAGTTCCACCATCTTCCAGGGGTTCCCTGGCTGTATATTTAGAGAAACAGCACTTCAAAAATATCTGATATATCCAGCAAGGCAGAGAGCCCCATTGTCCACTCCTGTAACCTGTTCACTAACACACTTTTGATTGGTTTTCTTCTTGTTGCACTTCCCTACTCACCTTTTGGTGTTTTCTGGGTTTAAACCTCAAATAAAGCCTTTGCACTCAATCCTTGTCTTAGCGAGACCAGGAAAAGTCTTACCTGCTCCTGTTGAGGCCAGGGTCCCTCCTGGCATGGCTGGTTAGTGCATGGCTGGCTAGGAGATGCAGGGCAGGTCTGCTGATGTGCCCTGGGACAGTGGTTGGGAGAGGAGGCCTGAGCAGATCCCAACATGGAGCCACCCTGAGGCAAACCTCCTTGTCCCTGTCCCGCATTCCAGGAAAAGCCTCGCTCACATGCCCTGCAGGGGGCATTTCACATGGTAAGCAGGGGAGGCGCCCATCCTGAAATCCTGGCCCACTGCAAACTTGCAGTTCACCAGGAGGTAAAGACACCACTCCACTCCCTTGTTTGCTTAATCTGGAATCACCCTCCCCACTTGAGAGCCCTGCGCAGTTATTTGATTCTTTGGCTGTTTCAGCAGTTCACAGTGTTGCTTGTTGGTGACTGGCTGTATATTTAGAGAAACAGCACTTTAAAAATATCTGATTGTTCTGCTTATCTCCTGCAGAGGCACCAGGTTTTTATAAATTAAGGATCTGCTAATTGCCACAAGAATTCAACTGTTAAACAGAAAATGGATAAATGCAGGCCCAGAGACACTATGCCATCATCTTCCTATATACACACACGTGTATATATATATTATATGTGTGTGTATATAATACACACGTATACATATGTATTTTGTATATATATACATGTGCATGTAATATTTATGTATAAAATATATAAATATGTATATATACATGTGTATGTACATATATACATATTTATGTTTACATATGTATATATGTATATGTACATATATACATATTTATATATTTACATATGTATATATGTATATGTACATATATACATATTGCATACTATATAACATAATATATAGTATATATTATATATAGTATGTAATATATGGTATAATGTAGCATAATATAGTATAGTATAATATAGTATATTATTGTATAGTATAGTGCAGTATATAATATATAGTACAATATATGCAATACTATACTATATATACATTATATATAGTAAATATGTAGCAGATAATGTTTATAAATACTATTATGTAGTATATTTTATATATATATATATACACTTATGTGTGTATGTGTGTATGTATATATATTTTAAATTTGATTGAAAGGACTAGTGATAAATAATGTGTCTCAGAGGACTGTTGCCTTTGCCATAAACAGGTTGTCTGTTTCTCCCATGGGGTTGAGCCTGGTTCAGTTCCACATCTGCAGAATCCAAGCTGACTTGCTGAGCAATGGCCTGGTGGGAATGTGCATTGTGACTCAGCAAAATGTCCCAGTGTATGTTCCCATACATAATCTTATTTTATGATTCTTCTCTTCATGGTTTGCATTTAGGTTGTTGCTGTCTTTTTGTGCTGTGTTCTTGCACACATTATTTTTGGATACATTGGGATATACATAAATTTAGCTTCATTACCATTGATAGTAATAACCATAATGGCGTTTAAGTAACCAGAGCCAGGCTGAAGCAGAACCATCATTGGCAAATTGTCCAAACTCTTACATAAGTCAGGGGTCAGTCCTCAAATCAGAAATCATTCTAAGTCTTTCACTGAAAGAATATTTAGCACAGGGAATTAGTGGCACATGTGATAGAGGCCAAGAGACAACAGAGGGGCCTGTGAGGCAGCCTGGAGGAAGATGGGGCCCCCGCTGGTCTGCAGGAGAGAGGAGGAGAAGGTCAGAACCCAGAAGCTGGGACTGCCCATGGGTGGTGGGACCATGAAGGAGTTGCAGGGAGGGCAGGAGGGAGAGAGAGAGAGAAAGAGACACAGAGACAGAGACAGAGACAGAGTGAGAAGAGGGAGAGGGGAGAAAAGGAGAGGAGAGAAAGGCACCTTACCTTGTCTTCCTTCTCTCTTCTGATTTTCCACCAGGGCTCTCACTGGCAAAATCTACTTGTTTCCAGCAATACAGAGTGGATCTGGGCATGGGCAGAAGATGGGTACAGCAGAAATTTGGCAGTTACTCAGCATGAGCTGCTTTCTTCACACATGGACACAACCACAAATACCTGCCTTTTCTTTTCTCCCCACCAACTTCCAGTCTTTTAGTTTGCTTTGCCCTGTGAAGGCTTGTAGTCTTTTCTACTCCTCTTGTCAGTCAGGAAAATTACTCTGATAATCCTTGCACAGCAAGGTGGTAGACACATCCCATGCTTGATTTGGGGGGTGGTGGTCCTTGGCCACAAATAAATCAGAAGCCCACTATAGCTGACTTAAGCAGAAAAAGAATTTATTAGGGGAAGTGGATGTTCCCATAGGCTACACACAGACAGGAGAGCAAGGCTTGGGGCACGTCCCCGAGGAGGACACCCAAGGGGCACCATGGCCCCACTGCCATGCAGACACGCTTCTGTGGGAGTGCTAGCCCTGGGCTCCACCCCTAGATGTCCACTGCTGACTCTCCTGGAAATTGATGTATTTGCCTTTGCTCTTGCCAGCATGAGTTCCGAGCACAGCCTGATTCTCTCTGTGGCTGTCATTCAACCCAAAGTCCCAGGAGCGCGAGTCTGATCTGTGGAGCCCAATCACATGACGTACCTTAGCTGCAAAGAAAGCTGGAACGTGGGATTCAGAACTTAACCTGGGGAGGGAGGGACTCTTAACAAATTCCCCTAATGCAGTGACAAGGGATTAACTGTGTTAAACATTGACAAATCCTCCATATATACTATATCACCAATTGAGTTAAAAAAATAGGTAAGCTGCTATTTAACATGGAATCTGAGGCTTGCGGGCAGTGGGTGAGGGAGGTGAGAAGAGATATTTTGGGTCACAAAGGGAGCTTCTGAGGGCTTCTCAATGTCCCCGCATGGAAGACATCCTTCTTCACCAGCCCTGGGGTGCTGCCTCTGTGAAATATCATGGATTTCAACAAACCTTAAGGTCTGGTCTGTGAAACTTCTGTCTGCTAATTTGCAAGTTGGCAGGAAGGAAGCACCTTGGCACTTTTTATAATAGGCTTTGGGCAATTATTTGTTTGCTTGTTTCTATTCTTTTAAATTACTTGCATTAAAATAAAATACTATCTTTAAAGCTTCTACATTGGCCCAGATCGTCACAGTTTGCAAAGCCACTGCTCTTCTACGATCTCCTTTGACCCTGACAACAGCTTGGCAGTGAGCAGGCCGGGTGTGGCCTCCATTTTGCAGAGGAGGAAACTGAAGTTCTCAGTGTTGCAGAGGAGGAAACTGAAGGTCTTAGTGTTGCACAGACGACTGTGGCGGAGACAGAACCCAAACCTGACCTTTGCCCTTCCCAAGTGGCCTTTCCATACCCTTTGAGTTCTGAGAGACAGGGAGTTCACAGAGGTGGCACACGGTAGGTCTCTGACCAGCCACAGCCTGCTGCCTTCGGGGCAGGTGGCCGTGTGTTCAGAGTTCCTAAAGGCTGGCTGAGGCCAAGGTAGATGGAAGGCATTCTGCCTGCTGCCAGCTGGTCTCCGAGCTCACTGTGGACAGTGTCCACAGCTCACCTTCTGTCCCTGCACTGGCCCTAGCTCAGGGTAAGTGTGCATTCGATGCTGACTGA
The DNA here is from genome assembly GCF_028858775.2 of Pan troglodytes. Lineage (NCBI taxonomy): Eukaryota > Metazoa > Chordata > Mammalia > Primates > Hominidae > Pan > Pan troglodytes. The sequence goes on from NC_072419.2 coordinate 25,623,294, forward strand.
ATGACCGATGAGCATGTGCTCACAGAAGGTCAAAAATAGAAGCTTCCCTGAAGGCTGAGGCTCCAGGGACAGCATTTCCTGGCTTTAGAGTGACTTACACTCAAATTAAGAGAAATTCCACATTGCCTGTGACTTCAGAATCTTCTGTTGTCTGCTGTGGCCTGAGACTTCAGAACCCTCTCTCATATGCTACCTGATGACTTTTCTTAGTCCTCGTCTCTCAAGAAGAATCAGGCACAAATTTCAGAAATGTCCATAGTGGCAATGCTTGGCGAGCGCAATCTTTCCGTGAGTTTGGCCTGAGCTCCTTTGCCCATCGTTGCTGACACCAGAGCAACTGCTAAGGGAGGCACCAGGGGCTGAGGGAGGGCGTCCAGAAATGTGGAGCTTAGTAGGAGAGGAAGCACAGAGTCAGATTACAAGTCACTTCCCAAGAACATTTCTACTTTCGGGTGGGGTGTGTGTCTTTACCATGAGCCAGGTGGATTCCTGCACGCTTTATTTGAATCATCTCATAAAATGAGATAAGAAGGTGAGTAATAATTTAATATCTATTTTATGGATGAGGAAGCTGAGGCTTAGAGGTTAAGGTCAGGCAGCTTGGAAATGGCAGAGTTTGTATTTTAACTCAGCTCTGTCTCTTCAGAGTCCTTGCTCCTGCAGCCCCCATGGTGGGCTGAAGTTTACATACTGGGGTTTTTGCCAGGCAACTCCCTGGACAGCCTATCACTAAGCCCTCACCTAAAACCACTGACAGTGGTTCTTATTTTGCTTACTGGACAAAAAAGAAACCGAGTTTCGGATGGATTTGTTTTTTGGGATGACACCGGGTAATCTCCCATGACAATGTCAAGGCAGCAGCTCTATACGGATGGGAGGACAGAGACACAGGGAGGAGGTGCCATTTGCTAAGGAAGAACTGGGGCTCCTGAATCACAAGCCAGGTCTCCAGGTCCAACAGTTCAAAGTTTCCCTGGCTTGTGGGAAAGATGAAAACAGCCATAAACCCTGCACACAGCAAATCCAGCAGGAAGGCAGTTACCTAAACAAGGGAGCAGGTTCACGAGAAGAGTCAGCGACCACACCATGTGGCAAACCTCAGCAGCTGGGCCTGTGTGCTCTGTGAATGCTTTAACTTGTCCTGACTTATTAAGACCCTACACACTGCCCTGGCCTCTTTGTGTTACCTTAAGCTAGTGCCTTTCAACTTGGGATGATTTTACCCCCAAGAGGACATTTGGAAATGTCTGGAGGCATTTTGGGGGGATGCTACTAGCATCTTGTGGATAGAAACTGACATAAAGAAACATCCTACAATGCACATAGTAGCCCCACAACAAGAAATTATCCAGCTCCAAATGTCATTAGTGCTACTGCTCTAATTAGTGCCATTAGCTCAGTGTTAAGGAACACTGAGCTAAGCAGAGCAGATGACACAAGGTCAGCCCGCTTACCCACAGACCATGAGCAGGGAAAGAAGGTCCAGCCCAGAGCATAAAAGAGAGCAGCTTGAGGCAGAACTACAATGTCTGAGTTATCCCACTGGGCAGATCAGAGGTGTGTTCCTCACTAGGGGAGTATTTTCAGGAGCACAAAAATCATTTATAGCCCAATCACCACGCCCCATTCTCTATCCTTTCCCAATAAAAGGCACATAAGTTCTTAGTGTCCAGTTTCTTTGACAAAGCCAGAAGCAAAACCTGGATATATTTCAAACTTCTCCAAGTAAAAATCCCACTGATTGTGGCGCTCACTGTTGGAGAAGTCATTGTTGTTAGTCACTGTGGGGAGCTGGTCAGAACCATCCCACTGGACAGCTCTATGGAGGGATCACTGGCATTGTACTTTGGTGACACAGGCGCTGTCTCCTGGGTCTTAAATAGCTCAAACTTCAGGTTGCCGTTTGCAAACTTGGCCCCTAAATCTCAGCCTTGGAGATCTTTTCATGCAACTGTAATTCAAATTTTAATAACAAATCTAGATTTTTAAAAATCACAGTGTCAAGCACATGGCCTGTCTGACATATAGCAGGTGCTCAATAAATACTTGAATGAATAAATGAATGAGTGATTGAGTGAGTAAATAAAGCCCAGAGATAAAAGGTGACTTTCCCAGGGTCACACAGGGAAATAGCAAAGTGGTCCTGCTCTCCCTCCATCTGTTCTCTGGTAGTACTTAATTTGGGGTTGACATTCTTGCAGCACTGACCTCTCTTGTCAGCAGTAAGTATCTGTAACAGGTGACTTATCTTTCCTGTTAGACTATACACTCCTCAAGGACAGTTGTGTGCTGTAACACCACTTAGGGAACTTAGCCAAGAGGCTTGCACACAGTAGGAAGTCAATAATGTGTGATCAACAGTGTGTTCCCTCTAATGCTGCACATTTTGGGCCTTTGAGTTGGCGTATAGGGCTTTTAGCATCTTCCTTCTTTGCGTTGCTGTAAGTTGTCAAGTTTTGCTCTTATCAGTGCTTGCTTAATTTGTGGCTTTCAAATTTGTGTCTTCAAAGTTGGCATAGGCAAGAAATCAATAAATCAAAACCAAAATTGAGTATGTACACACAAACACCACACACACACACACACACACACAGAGTTGATTCTTATTATTCGAGGTACTTATGTTCTATACAGTCACTGCAAACACTGAATTAATTAATGCTAGACCATTGTCCTGGAGGAAACACAGGGTTAAATTCCTGCAAGCCTCTGATCCCAACACAGACCAATCCAAAGCCAGGGGCAAGGGATGGGGGTGGGGAGCCAGGGTCTGAGTCCTGACCACTTGGTCCAACCCTGTTCTGTCCTCAGACATTCTAACTTTGTGTGTCAGCAAACCAAGCTAATTGGAGTCACCTTTTTGCCACTTCCATGTGAACGAGTTCTAATTAACTTATTTGTTCAATAAAAAAGTATTTTATTGTATTCTAGAAATGAAATACAGCTGATACTACCTTAATTCCAATGACAGAAAATTCTTCGTCTAGTGAAGCACTTTACAGAATACAGCTTTTGTTAAAACACTTCCCTGACACACAGACATACAGAAACATTCATTAAACACCAGTGGTGGACCAGGCGCTGAGTGGGCTTTGGAGATGACAAATGCATATGACAGTCTAAACCTTCAGTTGGTTTCATGGTTTAAATTCTTTTCAACTTTAAAGAAAGTACTCCTTTTAACAGGGGAAAAATAACTTTCTTCTTAGCTTTTTTTTTTCATTTAGCTTTTGTTATAATAATGCTGTGTAAAAAACAACTAAAAAGTCTCAGTGGCATACAAGAGCATGCAGGTGGGCTGGGTGGCTTGGAGGGACTCAGCTGGGCTCACTCTCAGGTCTGGGGTTGGCTGGGGTTTGGCTGATCTAGACTGTATATGGCTGGGTGGCTCAGCTTCTTGCTCCATGTGTGCAGGTTGGCTGAGATGGGGTGGCATCAGATTGCGATGCTGGAGTATCTGTTCCACATTATTCTCATACTCTTTATACCAGTGGGCTAGCCAGGCATGTTCTTCTCATAGTAATAGTGGAGATGCAGCAAGGCAAAAGGAAATATGTGAGGTCTCCTAAGGCATGGGCTCATTTCCACCTCATTCTGTTGGCTAAAGCAAGTCACATGGACAAGCCCAAAGTCAAAGGGGCAGGGAAATGATTGCCTCTTTACTGTGAGAGATTGCAAAGTCATGTAGTAAAAGACATGAGCACAGAGAGGGGGAAAGAATTGGGGTCAATAATGCAATCTTCTACATCATGCATTGGCCTTAGGTCCACCTTCTAGAAATCCACTCTAGCTAAACACGAGAAGCAATCACTATCTTAAAGATGACTTCTACTTCTGTTTTGGGTTGCTCAGCTGGACTTGGGGATCTCACCGTGGCTTTCTCCCCTCTGGACCTCACTTTTCTCAAATGGGGTGCATGGCAGGGGCCATCTGTCTTTGGAAGGTCCCAGAAAGCTGGAGTTGGTACCTTAATGATGTGCTCTATTCATGAGCTCCCTGGAGGCAAGGCTCTGTATCATTCCAAGTTGCACTCTGCAAATTGCTAAGTTCCAGGGAAGCCAATATTAATGGCAATGCATTAGGAATGAGGTTATCTTGAATTTGTGTACTTGTTCCCGAAACTACCCTGAGAAACTGTTTGCATTAGGCTAATTTTGTTCATTCCTTTTGTAGGAACATGTTCTGGTAATAGGATTCGACAAGCTATGATATTTCCTTTAAAGCCTTGCTAGAGTAAGATTGATTTCCTCCATGTGAAGTACAACGCATCCCGTCTATTAAACAAATGAAACTACTTAGGTCGACAAGGCTACAAGAAGGAGCAGTGGTGTGCTGATAAGTGTTTAACAACCAACTCTCTGGAAGAAAATGTCTTGATTTGTAGTATTTGACAATTTCCATGGTATAAGCACTCCTACATGGCAGACTTTAAGCTGCCAATGTGATGATGTCCCAAATGAAGATTCAGAAGAAGTGCACCTGTATGAGCCTGCTCTACCACCCTGCTGCCCATGCTGCTATGCTGTTGAGATGGATTCTCTTGCTGGGTGTTCCTAGGGGAGAGGACATGGCACTTATATGCTATGTAGAGTTTCTTAGAAGTTCAAGTCAGCACCGGATCAATCAGGGTGAATCCAAAGTGCTTATGGAAAGGACTTTCTCTGGGATGGCACTGTTTAAAAGTAATAATAACACTAGCTACTTTCCCCTCTCTCCCCATGGTCACTCCACACCAGGTACTTTTTTCAGTATTTAACATGCATTAACGTAATTACTTCTTACCAAAACTCTATGAGATAGGCTCTATTGGCATGAAGAGTTAAATAGTGAGCTTTGGACTACTCTAGTTAAATAGTGAGACTGAGATTTGAACCCAGCTGTTTTGGCTGAGAGTCCATGACTTCAAAGTCATGAAGCTATCCTGATACCCACTCAGAACCAGGGGAGTTTAAAATTGGGTCCGATATCCCTACTCACTCCCATATGAACAGCTCCGCCGAACACTTTGCTCTTATCCACATTCTCCATTTGGCAAATAAATCCTCCGCAAGATGCAGCAACAAGCATCCCCATCCCCACAGCTGAGTGTGTCCCACCTACCTGTGTGATGATGCATACCTGAGGCCCCAGTCAGAGGCTCCACCCAGTGGTGGGCAAGCCCGGCTTTTACTGGTTAAAAGGTGTTTAAAAACATCTTCAGGAATTTTGCAAGCCATTAGGAAAAATTAAGTTATAAGAACTTAAAACTAAATCTATCATATTAAAAAATAAAGGACATAAATACCCATCACTCACTACTTCCTAATTATTCTACTGTAATCTGTGCTCTTGGGGTTATTTATGTCGATGGCATCTGTATAGTGGAAATATCTATGTGATGATGGTCACTAAGCTTCTATTCCCAACTCCATCACATCAGAAGTTTGAAATCATCCATGGTGGGACTATTTATATCACGAAAATCAGCAAACGCTGCAAAAAAGGTTTTGGTTTATTGTTTTGTGGATTGGCTAGACATAAGAAAATGTCAATAAAGCACATCGAACGTACAAGTCTGCCATGTCTGTATTTGTTACATTGTAAATAACACAAAACTTAAGAAATATATTCCCAATATTTTAAAACTATGATTCAATTGAGCAAAGAAATCCCTCAGTGATGAACAAATGGATATGCCAATATACAGCTTTGTGTCACTTTTGTCTCACTTGTTGATGCAAACAAAAATACCAACCAGCATTCATGAGGGAGGTATACTCATTTGTCAATTGCAATCACAGTTTGGCTACAAGAGTTAGAGAAAAATCAATGAAAGCAACTTTCACTTTCAGCCAAGATGAACTAGATTTACCCTGCCACCTGAAACAATGAAAAAAAAAAGATAGAATATGAAAACTAGCTCTCAAGGCATTGGACACCAGGAAAGACTGGAAATAGATAAAGTGAGATCCATTCTTACCCCAGCTTACTGCCTGGAGAAAGTTTCAAGGCAGCAAAACAGAGGAGGAGGTCACTTTGAAGAATGGGGGATGACTGGAAAGCTGGGAGACAGACGGAGAGTCCGGTTAGACTCCCAGAGTTGAGGAGATGAGGCTGGAAGTCTGGAGAGACCAAAGTGGCCATAGCATCACAGCAGAGTATCAGAGAAGAGACAGCTGCTCAGACGGAACACTTCAGAGCTCTTCAGAAGTCCCCCATATTCAGCTGAGTACTCATCAGCATGATAGCTGTGCATTACCTGCTCTTTACCCACCTCCATCAGGTTAAAGCCTGCAGGGTTGTGCATAAATAATTGTTACAGATCAGATTTATGCATCAGTAGGCACCGCTTTAAATTAATTCACCTGGACAATGAAAGAGCGAGAGTTGATTTATTCACAGCACGTCTGGGATGAAGCATTATTAAGGTGGGGAGATAGAATGGCATGCAATGCTTTGCAATGTACCAACAGCTAATGGAACTCTGCAAGTGGCTGTATACATACAGATGCAGGTGTCAGCCTGGGCCAGGCAGCTGGAGCTACAGTTGCTATGTCCTCAGGATTCAGAGTCATGGGCAAGCTGGAGGGAATTATTATTTCTTCATGGCATAATTTTTTAAAAGCATGTATTGATATGTGTGGTGATGAAGTTATTGTGCTATTACCAGGCTGGATGGCGGGGTGGGGTGGACAGGAATGGACACCACCACTTGGGTTGGGAACACAGACTTCCAGGGCAGCAGTATGAGCACGGGAGGGAGAAAGTTAACTTTTCTCATTTACCCAGAGTATCACTCTGGGTGCCTGGATGCTAGAAATTGTGCTTATATAATGCCTCTAAATGCCAGTCATCAAACTTGCATATAAAGCCACAGAGGTACACAGGATGGGCCTGGGTGTTCCAATGTGGAGAAAATCCTCATCCTACTGGTACTGCTACTAAAATTACCTTTCACTTGGGACTAACTATGTGTCAACTGTGCCACATGCTTTTACACACATCATCTCACTTAATAGGGGCTGGGGGTTTCCTCAGATGAAAATGCAGGCTCAGTGGTAAAGTTATTTCCCAAGGTCTTCTGAGACCTCCCAGTGATGTTTGGTTTACTCCAAAGCTTGCTTGCATTTTAAACTTTCATATTACAAAATGGTGCTTAAGGAACCACACTATAAAACATTATTGTTCACAGAGCGCTTTATTGTTTAATATGTCATCATCTGATCAATCATTTGCATACTCACAACCACCCTGTTGCGTAGGTGTCTTTGATCCCATTGCACAGGTGAGGAAACTGAGCTTTGGGTTGGTTGTGCCTCTTGCACACTTGGGGGCACCTGCGATGTGGCAGAGCCAGAATCAAAACACTGGTGCTTTACCCCAAATCCTAATCTCTTCCCATTCTACCTTAACGAGAAGAGAGTTCTGAAGAGCTTCTCATTGTGCTAGAATATATTAAAGATTGGATCGAGTTTGGGCTGGTTTACTCAGAAGTTATTTCAAATCCTCTGCAAGTTTCACAGGGCTGCAGCACCTGGATGGTGGTTTAACATGGCACTTCTAAAGGACTCACACATTTAGACCTGGATGATTTTCTCTGGCCTCAGGCTTAAGAGCTGGGCCTCCAGATTCAGTGGGTCTGGGCTGCAGTTCTAGCATCACCCCTTATGGGCTTTAGCCATTTACTTAACCTTTATGAGTCTCAGTTTTTCCATCTGTCAATTGGGAATGTAATAGAACCCACCTCATCTGGTTATTGTGAGGTTTAACATGAGATGACCCATGAGATCAAAGTTTTTGTGTAGTCACTATTGTCAAGACTGCTGTTTTGCAGCGTGCTCAGGCTTCAGCAGACTCTGGGGCCAGAGGGCCCCCAGGCAGAGTCACCTGCTCAGGCAGAGTCACCTGCTGCTGTTAGGTGTGCATGAACATGGGGAATGCTGAGGGGAAGCAGCTGGGGTGCCTGCAGCGGCAGCATCTTCTGCACCGCATCAGATTTTGTGGGGGATGGGGGCCTATTCTAAGAGATGTGTGAATGCCACTAAGAATTCTAAAAAGTTCTGGAGAGGGAAAATCTGGAGAAAGGTTAGATTTTCTGCAGAGCTAGCAAGCATGGGCCTGAAGTCATTGTAACATGGGGCATTAACACCAATGCATCCTAACCATACTCATGGAGGGCTGATCCTGCAACAAGTGGATGGCCATCCATGAGGTTGTGCTGTGTACAGAGGAGGGGCGCTCCCCTCTCTTGGTCCACATAATGCCATAGATGTTCTCCACACTGGTCAATACCCTCTGCATTTCTTCTTCCTCTGCCACTCTCTCACCCGAGCACACCAGGCTTCATTATTGTAAGGAGTGAGATGATTCCATTAACATTTATGTAGAGAAGTTTGCAGCTCTGAGATGTTTAAAAACCTGAGTAGGGAATCCCAACTATTTTAACTCAAATATAATAAGGTTTTAGGTATTAAAAATATGATTTCAACACTGTTGATTTTAATTGGCCTCATACACCTACACAAACACTTGGCAGACATTTAGGATCTGCCGTGGAGCCCCGTGCATCATCACATAACACTCTGGGAACTAGGGTCCCTGAGTCCTGATTGTGGTGATGCTTCATTCCCTGGGTGTCCTTGGGAAGAACACATTTCTAAATTTAGGCCTCTGAACCTAGTTACAAGGAGGGGCTTGGGAGCACCTGTTGTTCAATGCCCATATCTTTCTTAATTTTTAAATTTTAAATGTAAATAAATGCAAAATAATTTTTACAATAAGAAGAATGACAAATGCATGAGATCCTATATGCACCACCCAGATTCAGAATTGGAAAATTACCATTTCCACGGCAGCCCCTGTGGGCCTCCACTCCTTGATGTGATCCCCGGGATCTACTTCCACCCAGAGTTAACTACTGTCTTGGACTTTGTGTTTATTGTGATCTTGCTTTTATTTATAGTTTGCTTACATATGTATGTGTTCCTCATTAGCATGTTCAGTTCTGTTCAGTTTGGTGCCAATGCATCCTAACCATACCCCTGGAGGGCTGACTGTAATAGGTGGAATAGCGTCTATGAGGTCATGCTGTGTACAGAGGAGGGCCATGCTTTCTAACTTTAACATTTTATTCATACCCTACTTTGAGTCTTATGCTTCGAGTCTTACTTTTCCCCTCAGGATTGGTTTTGAGATTCTCCCATTTTGTTTGAGTGGCCGCAGTTCATTCATTTATGTGGCTGCGTGGTTGTCTGTTGTTGCCAATGCCATCTACCACCTAATGTTATAGATTCTGTTTGTCCAGTCTTTCTTTCTTGATCTTTCTTGCATTTTTTCCTGGATTGCTTTTCTTTGTCTTTTTAAAAATTCCTTCAATTGCTTTGGAAGTTTTGCACTCTATTTCTTCTAATTTTAGTGAGCACCATAGAAATGTTAATTAACATACTTAATGAACTTTAAAATGTCTGAAATTAATCAATATCTTTACTTCTTCTGGAACAACACTAGACTTTAAACATGTTAACCCTGCTTATCCCGTCCTCTCTTAGATGCACTTAATTTCCAGTATTTTAATTCAGTCTTGATTTTTAGTCTTCCAAAATTGGAGATTTGAAAAAAAAACATTATTTCATGCAATGTTTGATTTTATTTACCCTCATTTTCATCACATTTGTCCACTATTCCTTTTCATACTCTAGAACTTCCTTCTGGAATCTTCTGTGTAAAGTATACCTTCAGAGTTTCTTTTAGTGAAGGTTTACTACTGTGTGCCTGTGGTCCTGAAAATGTCTTTATTTGGACATTATTCTTGAACAATTGCTTCACTATACATATAATTTTAGGTAGAAGTTTATTTTTTCTAGGCATATGGAAAAGGTTTTTTTTATTATATAGTTGATGATGTGAAGTTAAACTTCAATTTACAGGTGATTTGTCTTTTCTTCCTGAATGGTTTATTTTCTTGTCTATGCCTTTGGTGGTTCTGCAGCGCTTTTTTTTTTTTTTTTTTTTTGGGACAGAGTCTAGCTCTGTTGCCAGAGGCTGGAGTGCGGTGGTGTGATCTCAGCTCACTGCAACCCCCGCCTCCTGGGTTCAAGCGATTCTCCTGCCTCAGCCTCCTGAGTAGCTAGGATTACAGGCACACACTGCCACGCCAAGCTAATTTTTGTATTTTTAGTAGAGATGGGGTTTCACCATGTTGGCCAGGATGGTCTTGATCTCCTGATCTCATGATCCACCCATCTTGGCCTCCCAAAGTGCGGGGATTACAGGCGTGAGCCACCACACCCGGCCATTGATTTTCTTGTTATTAATGCTGCTTGGAATTTATTCTCCATTCTTGGTTTTCTTCATGGATTCTGGAAATGTTCCATTATGTCTTCCCTGTCCTCCCGCAGCAGGTCCGAGACTAAGCTGTCATGGCTGAGACTATGAGCACTTGTTTTGGGCACAGAATTGAGGAGTGGCCAAAAAACTCAGTAATTGAGATAAATCATATTTTAATACAGTATTTTAAATATTTGTTAAAACAAAATCTAATGCAAAGAAACTTGTGGCCAACAAAATATCAAAATTTTCAATAAAGACAGGATCTGGCAGTGCCATGTTGAGATATTTGGAGCCTGAAGCAAAAGGAAAATCTGTACTCCTATGATTTTTTTTCCCTAGAACATTAGTATTTTTCTAGAACATTAAAGTACTTGAAAACTATAAAAAATTGAAAGTAAGTGTATTAAAACTTGACATTATTTTAAGTTTAAATGTTTCATTTATACCAAGGTCAGAATTTATCATGTTTACTTTTCTAGTTCTAACAGAAGCAAACTCATCAAAAATATTTGCATTAACACCATTAACCATTAAAAATACATAAAAGTCTCTATATGGGTGCAGATTTTTCCTTTCCAGATTGTATTTTCTCTACTCAGTGTTATTTTCCATTGCAGAAGCGTACATTTTAAAATAGTAGTGATGATGGTGATGAAGATGAAGCATAGTTAGATTTGTCTAAATCTCTTCCGCTGGTTACAGGCAGAGTTAGGCCTAGAATTCTGATCCTTCCTTCTTAGAAGAGCTTTTTCCAATTATATCTCACTTACTGAAACCAATATTCTCATCCTCTGACCAAAATCTCTGTAGGAGGTGAGGCCACATCAGCACCCTTGGGCCAGGCAACTGTTGGAGGAGTGACATGCCCACCAGGGTGAATGAGCTATTTTTGGGTGTTTAACTGCTGAGGAGGGATATGACATGTGGGCACTGTGTTTACATCAAGTCACTGGTTCTCGGACCTATCAAGAGGCATGGCACTAGGAAACTGTACCAGTCTTCGTGGCTCACTATAACATGTTGAACTATTACTTTACCCTTTGGTGCTGAATCCAATGCCATCTTAGATTCTAGTTTAAATGAACATGACATATATCACACATTTAAGAAACATTTCTAAGAGAAAACCCTAAAATTGAGACAATCCTACTTATTAACTTACCCTTTTTTCTATGAGTCCTATTATTTTCTTTTAGTAGCTGAATGCCTAGTCTAACTGGAGTTCCCCGGAGGCCTTGCTTGAAATTGACTGCCAGGTATCTCCTTCAGCGTAACTCTTTGATGAGAAGCAAAGCTGCTTTGCTGGCTGCTTGAGTGGAAATGTGATCCCCGATGCTTATGTTCCCATAAAAATCTTTCGTGTGGTCTCAGAATAACAACTCTCTATTATGTCTCAGCTGCCAAATTTATTGGTGTGTGTGGGGAGGGGGAGGGGGACAGTCAACTTTGCACAGATTATCTTCAATACCCCCTGTTTTAAGACTTTAGGGATGTTTATACAAAACGGTCAACTATTAGCCTTCTTGGCACTTGGTTCTGTGGGAATATTCCTCCCATATTGGGAAGGCGTGTGAACCATGGCTTACACGAAATCCTCAGCCATATCTTTTGTGGCTGATGTATGCACCACAGAGGACTAGAAACTGCTTGAGTTAGGAAGTGGCCCACCATTTTACTACCGACTTGGAAAGAAAGCTCCACCAACCCCCCCAGACCAAGGATAATACTTTATCTTTTATTTTCTCCTTGTGAGATTTATGGTTTATGAGATACTTTGTATGCGTTAGGAATTCAGAAGCCAGTGGGTGGGGAGAGAGGAAGGTATTACTACACAGAAGGAAAACACCATCTCTGGACACAGGGCCAAGTTTCAGAGAAACTATTGTGAGTTTTTGTCAAGTTGACCCCTCCTACTGCTTCTGGATCTTCCAAATAAGCTCCCACAGTCTAAGATTTTATATTGCTGGCTACGAATATGCAAACGAACTTCCCTTCATCTTTTTTGCCTTACTAAGAAAATAAACACAAGTTTCAGGTAGCAGTTGCTTTAGATAATTTCTAGACTGCTATCCCTTGAAAAGTTAATCTGTAGCTCCTAGTGGGAAGGTGATTGGGAGAATTTACCAGTGATATGTGCTCTAAATGATTGTAATTCATATCCAGGTGTCCTCAATTAGTTCTTCAAGCAAGATGATAGGATGCTAAGGGATGTTTGTAACCCCAACATTGAAAACAGGTCCACTTGGATTTTTTAGTCTACCTTACCTAGTGCTTGCCAGGTCTAGAACTGGGTTGCCTAATTAAAATATTACATTGAAAAAAGTCTAGATATGTCTTCTCTGATATTGTTGTCACTAGCCACGCGTAGCTATTTAAATTTAAGTATAATTCAACATTCAGTTCCTGAGTAGCACTAGCCACTTTTTAAGTCCTCGGTAGTCACCTGTGGCCAGTGCCTACCACATTGGACAGTGCAGATATGGAACATGCCATCATAACATAAAGTTCAATTGGGCAGTGCTTGTCTCCGGATGGAGCACATAGCATTTCTGCCTGTTTCAGGCAGTGGAAGCAATATTCCTGAAGTTCTGATTTTCCAGCCTCTGGCTCTTACAAAGTTGTTACTGTATCCTCATTTAACAAACTTATGATAATAACTTTATATATAATATGTTCTTTTACAAAGTAGTTATTATATCTCTTATTCCTTCTATGTCTGCCACCCAAAGTTACCTGAAGATCTGCTGCAACTTTGGCATTTATACTGCTTTGGTGAAAATCATAACTTTAGCATCTCTGAGATTTTTCTTTTTTATAGAATATATCCTACCGCTAGTTTAGATAATGTTGGATGACTCTCCAAGTCCCTGTGTTTGGTTTTTCTAAATAGTTGCAGTGAGTCCTGCCAGTTGGCAGAGGAACGTCCAGGGCTGGCACTAGGTGCCAAGCAGGTGCTGTGGTCCTCAGCTGTGTTGCACATGAGGTGATGGGGAAAGGAGCGCCATTGCCTGGGAGCTCCTCTGGTGATACAGATAGCTGAGTTCAGGCCTGGTTTCCTGAAGTCACTAGATGGCTGTTATTGCATAGATTGATTAAAATAAGGGGCAGAGACTTCTGAAAATTATCTTGTGGTAGTTTTGCAAAAGGGCTACACAATTAATTGCCACTCCCATTGAGAGATGGGGATCTATGTTTCCTGCCCTTGAATCTCAGTAGGCTCCTGGGTGAGTTTTCTTTCTATTGCTGTGAAACAAATTACCATCAACTCAGCAACTTAAAACAATACCCATTTGGTAGGTCTTAGGTCTGTAAGTCTGAAGTCCAGCACTGCCTGGCTAGATTTTCTGTTCAGGGTGTATCACAGGGCTAAAATCAAGATGTTGGCCAGAAAGAATTCTTGTCTGAAGGCTCTGGGGAGAAATCTGCTTCCAAGAAATCCAATCAGTTTGGATTTCTGAACTGTATTCAGGCTTTCGTAGAATTCAGTTCCTTGTGGTTGCAGCAATGGGGTTTCTGTCTCCTTACTGGCTGTGAGCTGGGGACCTCTCTCAGATACCAAAGACCACAGCATTCTTTTTTTCATGTGGCTTCATCCATCTTCAAGCCAGCAATTGTGCATTGAATCTCCCTTGTTCTTCACATTTCCATGACTACCTCTTTTTCTATCAGCGAGAGAAGGCTCTCTGCTTTGAAGGACCCATGTGATTAGATCATGCTCACCTGGATAATCTTCTGATCTAAAGGTCACTTGTGCTATAGAACAGCACATAATCATGGACACTCACAGGTTCTATGGATTACAATGGAGAACCTTGGAGTGGCGCTTTAGAAACTATGCCACCGGTTGTGACAGTTTGATAGAATATGGTAGGAATGACTCTGCAGATTCTTAGGCTGGGTCATAACAGGTGACACATGTTTGTGCACTGGGATGAACGCTACTGCTTGGAGCCCCACCACGCCATAGAAGAAGTCAACTACTCTGAGGACACTACGCTGTGAGGAAGCCCAGATATACGTAGCAGCCACAGACAGGCACTCTGGTTGTCAGTCCTACACTCTGAGCCAGCCCTGACCAGGCTCCAGACCTGGGAGTGAACTGGCCTTAGATGATTCTAGCCCCAGCCGTGGGGTTACTCCCAGTTTGCAAGTCTTCCAGTTGAAGGCCCAGTCACAGAATGGGAAACAAGCCATTCCCACTGTGCCTTCCCTGTTCAAATTCCCAACTCATGAACTGGAGAATATAATAATATGATTGTCTAGGCCTCTACATTTGGAGGTAATCTGTTATGCAGCAATAGTAACTGGGACAAATTTGAAGGTAAAAAAGAATGAATATTTTCTCACTGATATTTTTTGAAGGTCTCAGGTAAAGGTGGGATGGTGGGGTCTGTAAACCACCCCTGCCCACGAGGAGTTCTAATAGGTGATGACAAACACCAGGAACCAAATTAATTCTAAAAACATTTATTATTTATATGTACCCTGTGCAAAATACCAGGCTGAATGCTGGGGACATGGGTGCCGAATAAGGGGATAACATCTCTCCTTTCATGGAGCTTAGAGGCTAAGGAGAGTGAATTCCAAACATGTTCATATGCAAAATAATTTTAGATAAAGATAACTCTTAAGAGGAAAATAAAACAGGGCATTGAGTTGGAGCCTGGTGGTGGTGGAAGAGAGGCCACTCTTGACTGGTGCCAAGTGAGTCCTGTCTAAAGAGGTAGCAGCTGAAATCTGAATTACAGTCAGTTCTGCTCTCATGCTTGTTTTGAAAATGTGAATTTGTTCCAAGGAGATTGCTATGTTAGGAAACAAGTTTTGCATTTGCTTATGCATGATTTCATCTGTAAAAGCACTAGGTAAACAGAAAACTGCACCCAGCTGAACTGAGCTGTTTAGGAATACACAAAAGACACATGCAGGGCCTCAAACGTCTACCCGTGACCTCAGCTCACCACAAGTGTTATGAGACACACCTATGCCTCTAGTGACACAGCTTTTGCCTAACTTCAGATCGCTTCCTCCTGTTGCATTCATAATAAGTCACAGCTGCAACCCCTCAGATGTCCACTTCCACAAGCAAGTTTAAGGCCTTTTTCAAGGCCAAGTGACACATTTATCATCATATCTATCTATTTCTTATCCATTCACCTGAATAAAATACTGCTACCATTTTTATTAGGTTCCCATCTTTTTTTTTTTTTAATGTGTCACATACGTTTTTGAATGCTGGGCCCCTACCCCCATTTTCCTCATGAGCCCTGTCGTTTTTAATTGCATGATTTTGCATAGCATGGTGATTTTTAGAAACAGGTAGCTCGTGTTATACAACGGACTGTGCAAGATCCCGTGAAGATCTTGGAACAACGAGTGCACCATCTCAGAGGCACAAATGAGCTCCATGTGTGATATGGTTTGGTTCTGTGTCCCCATCCAAATCTCATCTTGAATTGTAATAAGCTAAGATTATTACCTTGACACGGTCTCCCCTTGTCAAGGGCCAGGTGGAGATAATTGAGTCATAGGGGCGGTTCCCCCATACTGTTCTCGTGATAGTGAATGAGTTCTCACGAGACATGATGGTTTTATAAGCATCTGGGATTTCCCCTGCTGGTACATTCTCTCTTGTCTGCTGTGATGTGAGACATGCCCTCCGCCTTCTACCTTCTGCCTCCTGTTTTCCAACTTCTGCCTTCCGCCTTCCATGATTGTGAGGCCTCCCCAGCCATGTGGAACTGTGAGTCTATTAAACCTCTTTTTCTTTTGAATCTCAGGTATGTCTTTATCAGCAGCATGAAAACAGACTAAAATAATGTGTCTGAGGAACTGTGTGGCCAACTGAACATGGCAGAGGTCCCAGAAGGGGGGAGGAGAGAAAGCCATGAAAGCTAGGTTACCTGGGGCCTGATAGTAAGGAGTTTGAATGGAACACAATAGAGGGAGTAAAATATAGCGTTGTTTCATTAACGGTGGAGTTGGATTGCAGAAGAGCAACAGATGGGAAGGAGAGGGCGCGGTTCTCTCCTATACTGCCTGCTGTGGTCCGGTGAGTGAAGTGCCCCAGGGAAATTTGAGGATGGGAAATGGGTTTCCTCCAACAAGTTAACTCATCTTCTTTCAAGTTGCACCAGGGTCTAGCACAGCACTCAGAGGCAGACTAGGAGAAATGTAAGGTTGGTCTTGGGAGGCACCTTCACCACTCCCTCATCTCCTCTCACCCTGGAGGGGAATGCTGTGTTGTATTGTGGCATGTTATAGTATTGTATGGAATATGTTCACAGTGGCAAAGCTGGGACTGGAAACAAAGTCTAATGTATGATTGATTGATTGGCAGTAGATGAAAGCACATGTTTTCAATCTCTTGGGGAGCAGATGACTTACATTCTTAGATACTTAACAATACCCACATGGAAAGGATTTAAATAACTCATCGTTTTTCCTACCAATGTGTTCACAAGCATCATGAACTTCTTTGCCTGCACACTGGAAATTTTTTATTGTGACATTATTGCTACCCAGAAATTTTTGAGTCCTTGACTTTCGAATGCTTCTGAGGACAAAGTGGTACTGCCCTCTCTGACCTCCCTTTGATTCCTCAGCAATTCTGGGAAGCTTTTTCTTGGTATCAGGATGAGGTTTAAACAGGGCTGATATGTAAGTAGTGAAGGAACTTCAGTTGACCTGCACATGGTGTAAGAGAAACAACACTGACTCTATTCTACAGGGAAGGAAACTGAGGCCGGGGGAGGGGTACACTGTAGCACAATAGAGTTCCAGGTTTCTCCATATGGCTCAGACTTAATGTATTATATCCCCATTCTTTTTTTTTTTTTTTTTTTTGAGACAGAGTCTCACTCTGTCACCCAGGCTGGAGTGCAGTGACATGATCTTGGCTCATGGCAACCTCTGACTCCTGGGTTCAAGCAATTCTCCTGCCTCCAAGCAATTCTCCTGCCTCGGCCTCCAGAGTAGCTGGGACTACAAGCATGCACCACCACACCCGGCTAATTTTTGTATTTTTAGTAGAGATGGGGTTTCACCATATTGGCCAGGCTGATCTCAAACTCCTGACTTCAAGTGATCCACCCGCCTCCGTCTCCCAAAGTCCTGGGATTACAGGCATGAGCCACTGAGCCCAGCCTATACCCCTATTCTTTTCGCCCACCACCTCACTTCCTCTGCTACTCCTTACCTAACTTCAGAGAGGCCAGTGACCTCCAGGCCTTAGCTGGTGATCCAGGAGAGCTGGTAGTGTTACCAATGGGTGCTTCCTTGGGCATTTCATTTCCTCATGTTCTGTGGCCACTCTTTGGAATTATCTGATGACATGAAAGCTCTCTTGGTCTTCCTTGAGGCTTTCCTCCTTGAGTGTCAATTCCCCTTTCTCTTCAGAAAAGGACTTGATATGGGAATTCACCAGGATCTTCCCTCAGACTTGCCAGGCTTACTCCCCGATCTTCCATCATCTTCCTCTCACCACCATCATCCGAATCTCACACATCTTCTAAGGCCTGGACACTTCTTGCTTCCTCTGAGAATATTCCTCTGACGATTTTGGCATATACCAAGCCCTCTTATTTATACATTTCTGTAGCCTTTACATTTCTATAGCCTGTACAGAATCTATACATTTCTATAGCCTATACAGAAGCTATACATTTCTATAGCCTGTACAGAATCTATACATTTCTGTAGCCTTTAATTGGACCGACGAATTACTGTAGGCTTGGATTCCCAATCCAAGTTGGGAATCTTTTATTTGTAAAGTATTGACTGACAGAGGAGTTCAAGTTAGGAAAACCAAATGAAAGTAGTGTATGGGAAATTTACTCAAGAATAGAGAAAGGTCTAGAATGACTGAATAACTAGGCTTCTGGATAGGATAAATTGGTCAGTTCCAAGAATGGGGCTGGCCTCAGCTGCATCTCCAGCTAGCACAATCATTCTCTTTGCTGCTGTCCATCTCCGTCTTTGCTTTTCTCAGTTATTTTTATCCAATCTTTCCCCCCCCAACCTGCATCCTCTGAGCTTTTCTTCCTTTGGTGTGCAAAATGGCCCCAAATGGCTCTCCTGTCCTCCACTCTCTATGCCCACTGGCACCCACAGCTGACCCAAACCTTCCCTCTCTGTCTCGTAGTTCTAATTCCTGGCCCAAGAAGACTTTGGTAGACCCATTCACCCTTTTGAACCATGACACATGAACCATAGGTCTAGCTAACCAATGGGTGAACTCTCCTTGGGCCTCATGTCCACCAATGGCCCAACCACCTATGACCGAAAAGATGAGATAGGGTCGGGCCAGGCGTGGTGGCTCATGCCTGTAATCCCAGCACTTTGAGAGACTGAGGCAGGTGGATCTCTTGAGCTCAGGAGTTCGAGACCAGCCTGAGCAATATGGTGAAACCCCATTTATCTCTCTATATGTATGTATATATTTATTTATATAATTTTCTCTATATATGTAAAATAAAAATACATATATAGATACTATATATATATATATATAGTTCAAAAACATAGAGTTCAAAAACCTCTTTCTAGAAGCAGAAGTTTTCTTCCTGCTCTAAACATCTATGAATTTATAAAAACACTGCAGAATTACACCCATTTAATGGAGCTATAAAAAGAGGTTCAGTTGATTATCTTATTGTAACAATAAAAGATTTATATTTTTACAAACGAGGTAGGGTGACATCCTATGATGCCCATTCTTCTGTGGTACTTGAATGGAGTCCTCGTTAAAGGCATGTTGGCAGGACAAAGAAAAAATTGGCATCTTTTTTTTTTTTAATTTATACTTTAAGTTTTAGGGTACATGTACACATTGTGCAGGTTAGTTACGTATGTATACATGTACCATGCTGGTGCGCTGCACCCACTAACTCGTCATCTAGCATTGGGTATATCTCCCGATGCTATCCCTTCCCCCTCCCCCCACCCCACAACAGTCCCCAGAGTGTGATATTCCCCTTCCTGTGTCCATGTGATTTCATTGTTCAATTCCCACCTATGAGTGAGAATATGCGGTGTTTGGTTTTTTGTTCTTGCGATAGTTTACTGAGAATGATGATTTCCAATTTCATCCATGTCCCTACAAAGGACATGAACTCATCATTTTTTATGGCTGCATAGTATTCCATGGTGTATATGTGCCACATTTTCTTAATCCAGTCTATCATTGTTGGACATTTGGGTTGGTTCCAAGTCTTTGCTATTGTGAATAATGCCACAATAAACATACGTGTGCATGTGTCTTTATAGCAGCATGATTTATAGTCCTTTGGGTATATATCCAGTAATGGGATGGCTGGGTCAAATGGTATTTCCAGTTCTAGATCCCTAAGGAATCGCCACACTGACTTCCACAATGGTTGAACTAGTTTACAGTCCCACCAACAGTGTAAAAGTGTTCCTATTTCTCCACATCCTCTCCAGCACCTGTTGTTTTCTGACTTTTTAATGATTGAAAATTGGCATCTTTAATACAACTCATGTTCATTTCCACAGAGTTTAACACTTAATCATCCTTGTGGTGCTTCAGGTGTTTGAATATTGTCTCCTTTATGAGATGGGCCTCTGGTGGCCCATCTGTCAAACAATTCCTGTTTGACCACCTTCTCCAACAGCTTCTTGTTGGGAGGATCAAAAGAACCAATGTCTCTGATGGTGCTTTAAAAATTAAATGTTAGCTTGAGTGTCCAGTGATGGGAAATTGATTCAATAATGACATAACTGTGCAAGGGGACACTATCTCATCATTAAATGAAGTTGTAGCAGAATATTTATGTGGCAAGATGTTTAAGACACTGCTAAATGGAAAAAGTGAATTCCAAGCAGTGTACACATTATGATTCTGTTTTTGAGAACACAAACACATATTCATCCTTGTATTTGGAAAAGTGCTTATCAAAATATCAGCAGTGATACCACCTGGGTGGCAAGGTTATTGATGAGGTAAATGTTATCCTATTTTTTGAGCTATAACTTCTAAATTTTCTGCAGTAAACATCTATCACTTTTACAACAAGAAAAATAAATAAATTTTACTAGAAAAAAACCCTAAAATATAATGCAAGGCTGTAATTTCCTTTTTTTAGATTCCACTGCACTAAGCATGTATAAAAGGCTCAAGAAATAATTTTTGGCTCCCTTAAATCCTGTGTGGAAAGGATGTGTGTAAATGCACAGGTGTCCCTGACTGCATTTGTGACCATGGAAAGATGTCATTACATTGAGTGGCTTTCTTAGGTTGTGCTCTCTTTATTTGAGAAGTGATCCCAGGAAGCACCAATCGGAGAGCAGGGAAATGAGACAGACAGTGGAAGAAAGCCGCTACTGGGCAAATGGGGCTTCATCCTACTGGGACCTCTGAGAGAAAGAGGGACACACTGCAGCATTATTCTCCCTGAGGAGCAAGGAAGCTGGGGGCATTTCTCCGCCACTCCCATCTGCTATTGGTTTAAGGATGATCCCAGAGCATGTCAACTCTTTGGCACTTCTAGCCTCCATGCCCAGGCCGAGCGGGCTCCAGGGACCTGAGAAACTCTTTACCTTTCCAAAACCACACAGCACTTGCCATTGGAAGGCACCGGGTTGACACACGGAAGCTTGATGAGTGTTGAGGGGATATGGGCCAGGTACCAACAATATCCACTGCCATAGCATTCTGCTTTTCTTGTTAAGCACCACCTCAGCAATCTTACTGATGATTCTGTCCTGGTGGGGCTGGGACTGTGGCGGGAAGGGAGCAGGAATGGTAGGGATGTAGTAGGTCCATAAGGGAAATCCTGTGACTGGGCTTGGTGTTATCCTGTCTCCTGTCAAATGCTTGAGTGTTCATTTAAAAGGCTGACCCTGCCTGATGACTCTGGGACTATTCAAAACAAAGGATGTGAAATCCAGGTTTCAACATTAACCCAGTATGGCCAGAGGAATTGAAGAATGTACCATGAAAACATGATATCAGAACTCAGAGATGTTTATTTATGAGTTTGGCAAGGTTTTAAAAATTTTTTTATGATGCGTTTGAGTTCTTCTGCATACAAGGCAAAATTCCATCAACCCAGCAAGCCTATAAAATCCCTCACAAATCGTTTTATGATGTGTTTGAAATACCTCAGGCTGAGTTATTTGTTGACAATTTGTCCTTTATTTTTGACACCTCGTCTGGGGATTATCTTCCCCAAAATAGAATTGCTAACTTCTTGGAGACCTGTGACCACTATTTGCTAGCAACGTCAGTCTACCAGGCACATAAATATTCATTTATTGGTGTTAAGCAGGTAGCAACAGAATTCTGGACCATAGTTGCTGGAGAAGAAACAAAGACTTTTAGAACTAGAATCACAAATTGTTTATTTTATGGTTGAGGAAATTGAGGCCGAAGGTCACCCAGCCAACTTGATGTGGAGCTGGAGTGAAACTCCACCATCTCGTCCCATGAAGCCGCCTCTGCACAAGGTTGATTGGCGGCCCATTCTGGTTGGCTGATGAAGGACACTGGTTCTATAATTCAGCGATTCGTTCTAAGTGCCAGATCAGGCTCCCCATGGTGGGATTTGATACTCTCCTCTTATCGGCCACTGAGTGGTTGGCAGTAATTTCACCCTTTATGGCTTTTCTGGGCCTTTTAGTTCCTTAGATTCTAAATTGGTCAGGACTGTGTACTTCAGAAAACACTGACCGATTACCTAAGAATATTGCTAATCAGCTAGAATGAATTGTTATGGGATCCTAATATAATATTTTGGAGTGTCAGATACAGAGAGAAGACATAGCTGGGAGCTGGCACACTTAAGTTCTCTGGCCTGGTCCTCTTCCCATCCTGGTGGAGGCAGTTCTGAAGATAAATTAAATAAATTATGTGAGCAAACCACCCTATGGTGAGGTTAAGTTCATTAGAGATTAAATGCTCAGAGGGGAAAAGGGAAGTTGACCTCTTTGATGATTCAAAAAGAACATCAGCTGAAGTCAAAGTACAACATTCTAGGGCTACCTGCTGGCTGGTGGAGGAAGGCATGGCTTTCCCACAGGGCAAGGACAGAAAAGACAGGCAGATAATTACAGCTTGTGCTTGGGCAGTGCATGTGCAAACAGGGCGGAGAACTTGTAGGTTATTAAGCCAAGGAAATAACTTTTCTCTGCTGCCATGCATTTATTAGTAAAATTGGAATAATTTTTGTTTCTTTTTTATTGCTTGGAAAGATTAATTAGGATAAAACAGAAAAAGCCCATAGAGCACTGCCAAGAATGCAGTATGTGCTGAGTAGATATTATCTATGTATCTGTCATCTATCTATCTCTTTATCTATCTATCCACCCATTTATCTATCTATCCATCCTATCATCTATCTATACATCCCATCTTCATCTATCTATATCTATCTATCTATCTATCTATCTATCTATCTATCTATCTATCTATCATCTATCATCTGTCTATCCATCCTATCTAATCTATCTATCTATCTATCTATCTATCTATCTATCTATCTATCATCTATCATCTGTCTATCCATCCTATCTAATCTATCTATCTATCTATCTATCTATCTATCTATCTATCTATCTAATCTCATCTGTCATCTATCCATCCTATCTAATCTATTATCTATCTATCTATCTATCTATTTATCAATCATCTCCATCAATGATAACAACAGATTCATGACCAACAAACATGGCTTCCTGTTCATCTTCTCCCTGAAACTTTGTGGTTTTATCTTTGCATCTGCCTCTATGCTCTTGCTTCTGAAGGAATTTTGAGCCCAGTTATAGCTTAACTTCCCTCATTGGCTATACATCAATGTAGACATGGGGCTCAATCCTTTTATATCAGTTTCCAACACTCTACCACTCATACAAGGTTTTTGGATGCAGACTTTACTGAAGGTTCTTAGTAGTTTAGGGGGTCCATGCTACAGCAGCACTATGGCAGATTCACTTTATTCCTATTCAACTGCCACTTCTCCTTTTTCGTTAGTTACAGTACCCCAATTTTGTCTGTGATGGCCACAGGCTTAGTTAAAAATAGTCACTCCTGCAGACTTTCTTGTAGCTAGGAGTGTGACATGATTATGTCTAACAGGGTAAGCCTTTGCTTTCCTAATACAGACAATACCTCCTTTCTCCTTTGCTATGTTGTCTTATTCCTATCTGGAAGGTAAATGTGATGCTTGGAGAAACAGCAGACACCTTGTGACCATAATGAAAAAAGGCACATGCTGAGGAAAACAGAAAGACTCTTTGTTCTCCGTTACATTATAGAATAGCCAGATCATACCTGAATTGCCAACTTTGGATTTATTGTCAGGTGAGAGAAAAAACAAATGCTCTATCTGTTTAGGCCTGAGTCAAATGCTGCCCTACCATGAAGACAGAAAAATGATAACAAAAACTGAAGACTCAATGTCATGTTTTGTTACATGAGTCCCTGGCTATTTCTCCTGGTGTGGGGTCCAGCTTCCAACTACTTTCCTCATCTTCTATGCCCAGCCTTCCCCTGACCAACCACTCAAAAATTTCCTCACACTTTGTTATCCAGAGAAATTCAGCACTTTTTTTTTTTTTTTTGCATTTCATCTCTCTTTTTTTTAATTTTTATTTTTAGGTCAGGGATGTATGTGCAGGTTGGTTGTATAGGTAAACTTGTGTCATGTCATGGGGGCTTACTGTACAGATTATTTCGTCACTCACTTTTTGCATCTTTATTTCCCAGTTTTAACATAAAGGAGCCATCCTGTCATGAATTAGGACACTTATTTAGAAGACAGAATTGATTTAAATCCAGCATACATTATATACGTTATATTACTACAATTATATATATATATATATATATATATAATATGTTAATATAAACTAGATTTTTGGACACATATTTTAAATTTTTAAATGTATTTAAATTTTAAATGAACTTGCTCCCTGATTGGCTATTCAGCGTGTATGGAGGGACAGGTAATTTGCATTCAAAGAAAGGAAGTAGGGAGACATTCCAGTTTTGGGCTCTGATAAATTATGAAGAGAATCTAAAGAGTGTTCTTAAAAGAAAAAGAAAAACCAGTATTTTCTATTTTTTTTTTTTTTTTTGAGACGGAGTCTTGCTCTGTCGCTCAGGCTGGAGTGCAGTGGCGCAATCTCGGCTCACTGCAAGCTCCGCCTCCCGGGTTCACGCCATTCTCCTGCCTCAGCCTCCCAAGTAGCTGGGACTACAGGCGCCCACCACCACGCCCGGCTAATTTTTTGCATTTTTAGTAGAGACGGGGTTTCACCGTGTTAGCCAGAATGGTCTCGATCTCCTGACCTTGTGATCTGCCCCCCTCGGCCACTAGTATTTTCTTAAGCAGAGCTTCATAATTAGGGTGTGTGTGTGTGTGTGTGTGTGTGTGTTTTCTTTGAGACAGTCTGGCTCTGTCGCCCAGGCTGGAGTGCAGTGGCACGATCTCGGCTAACTCGCTCTGCCTCCCAGGGTCAAGCAATTCTCCTGCCTCAGCCTCCTGAGTAGCTGGGATTACAGGCGCCCACCACTGCGCCCGGCTAATTTTTGTATTTTTAGTAGAGACGGGTTTCGCCATGTTGGCCAGGATGGTCTCAAACTCCTGACCTTCAGGTGATCCGCCCGCCTTGGCCTCCCAAAGTTGTTGTGTTTTAAAAGAGAAACACATTCA
The DNA here is from genome assembly GCF_028858775.2 of Pan troglodytes. NCBI lineage: Eukaryota > Metazoa > Chordata > Mammalia > Primates > Hominidae > Pan > Pan troglodytes. The sequence continues at coordinate 25,648,271 of NC_072419.2, forward strand.
GGGGTCCATACAACTTTAGACATTACTTAACTCAGCTTTCACTTTGCATATAGTAAATTATAGAGTTATCAATGTATGAGATTCTTTTAGAGTGAAGATTTGCAGTTTTATAAGTTCTTTATGGATTATATATCTACTTCTCCTAATTCTACACTTCAAAAAATCCAGTCTAATTTCTGGGCACAGGCATGGTAGGAGACACCTCCGGTTTCAGGATTAGAGGAATCCTGAGAGTATTGAGGAATGCGGGGTTGGGGGGCTCTGCTCCCTCCATGGGACCAGGTTTAGCTCCGTTTGTTGATGAGTCCTCATTGTAGGCATGGTGATGTCGGAAGTTAGGCTCTGTGTGACTCCTGAGGCTGATGGCCTCACAGCCCCTGACTTTTAGTGTTAGTGATAATAGCTGACTTTTCCTGAGCACCGACTCTGTGCCAGGCACTGTGATCTCAGGGACTCTGCACAATCCCCCCCGCCCCCGCCCCCGCCCCCCCACAGAAAGCACCATCTGTGTTGGGGGCTCGGATCCCAGAAAAGGTGAGTTCTCTCATCCAGGTCATGGAGCCAGTCATGGGTTGGGGGGCCCCAACCCAGTGAGTGTGACTTCAAAGCCTCTTAATTGCCATGGTGTATGATTTATCTGTTCCACTTTTGTCTTGGTCAGTTGCGGCTGCTATAACAAAATGCCATCGACTGGGTGGCTTATAAACAACAGAAACTTCTTTCTCACAGTTCTAAAGGCTGGGAACTCCAAGACCAAGGTGCTGACAGATTCAGTTCCTGGTGAGGCTTGTAGACAGCCTTCTTCGTGCTGACAGATTCGGTTCCTGGTGAGGCTTGTAGACAGCCTTCTTCTCACTGAGTCCCCACATGGGAGAGGTAGAGTGGCGAGGGCTCTCTTCTATCTCCTCTTAAAAAGGCACTGATTCCATCATGAAGTAGCCACCCTCTTGACCTAATTACCTCCCAAACGTCCATCTCCTAATACGATCACACTGGAAATTAGTGATTCAGCTGTGAATTTTGGGAGGACAAAAATATTCAGTCCATAGCAACTTTTATTTATTGATGATCATTTTATTTTGGAATAATGTATTTTCTCCAGCTTTATCAAGGCAAATAAAATTATATATATATTTATGGTATACAACATGATCTTTAATATACATCTTAGTGATATAATTACCACAATCAAGTTAATTAACATATCTATTGACTAACATAGTTACCATTTTTGTTTTGTGTTAGGGACATTTAAAACCTACTCTCTTAGCAAATTTTAAGTGCACAGTACAGTATCATTAACTCTAGTCATCATGCTGTACATTAAATCCCCAGAACTTATGCATCCTGCAAAACTGAAACTTTGTGCCCTTTGAACAACATCTCCTCATTTCCCTATTCCCCAGCCCCTGGCAGCCACCATTCCACTCTGTGCTTCCAGGAGTTAGAGAGTTTTTAGATTCCACATGTAAGTGAGATCATGCTGTATTCAGCTTTCTATGCCTGGCTTATTTCAGTTAGCATAATGGCCTCCAAGTTGATCCATGTTGTCACAAATGAGAAGATTTCCTTCTTTTGAAAGCTGGATAATATTTCATTGTGCATATGTATGTGTGTGTGTGTGTGTGTGTATATATATATACCATATATATATATATGAATATACCTTACATTTTCTTTTTAAAAATTCATTCATTTATTCACCACTTTACTGAGCTCAGTGAAGGCATCTCTGTCAGCACTGGATGGGATTGGGGAAGTTGTGACACAGTTAATGTAAAATTGTCCATCCTACCCTCTTCAATGTGTCTTTTCTTATTTCTTTGCACTACCCAGGTGTTTTAATCTTTCACCTGGACGCTTGGGTTGATTTCACATTTTAACCATTGTGCATAATGCTGCAATGAACATGGGTGTACAGATATTTCTTTGAGATACGGATTTCATTACCTTTGGAGATATACTCACAAGTGGGATTGCTGGATCATATGGTAATACTATTTTTAATTTTTAAGCTCCATACTATTTTCCATAACGGCTATACCAATCTACATTTCCTCCAACAGTGAACAAGGATTCCTCTTTCTCCACATTTTTGCCAAAGTTTCTTATCTTTAGACTTTTTGATAATAGTCATTCTAGCAGGTGCAAGGTGATATCTCATCACGGTTTTGCTTTGCATTTCTCCGATGACTAATGATGTTGAGTACTTTTCATATACCTCATGTAGCCATTTGAATATCTTTTGTGGAGAAATGACAATTTAAGTCTTTTCTAGTTCTCAGTCAGGTTATGTTTTTGTTTTTGTTTTGCTATTGGGTTGTATGATTTCCTTATATATTTTGGATATTAACCCCTTATCAGATGTATGATTTGCAAATATATTATTCAGTTTCATAGATCATCTCTTCACTTTGTTGATTGTTTCCTTTGCTGTGCAGAAATTTTTAGTTTTATGTAATATCATTTGTCTACTTTTGTTTTTGCTGCCTGTGCTTTTGGGGTCATATCTAAAAAATCATTGCCCAGACCAATGTCAAGAAACTTCTTCCCTGTGTGTCCTTCTAGAAGTTTTACAGGACCATGTCTTATATTTAAATATTTAATCAATTTTGAGTTGATTTTCACATATGGCATTATGTAAGAGTCAAATTTTATTCTTCTCCACAAAGATATCCAGTTTTCCTAACACTATTTATTGAAGAGACTGTCCTTTTGCCATTGTTTATTCTTGGCACCTTTGTTGAAGATCAACTGGCCCTAAATGTATGGGCTTATTTCTGGGCTGTCTATTGTGTTCCAATGGTCTATATGTCTTTTTTAAATGCCATGCTGTCTTGATTACTATAGCTTTGTTTTATAGTATGAAATCAGGAAGTCTGATACCTTCAGTTTTGTTCTTGCTCAAGATTGCTTTGGCTATTCAAGGTCTTCTCTGGTTCAATATGAATCTGACAGTTGTTTATTCTGTTTCCGGGAAAAATAGCATTGGAATTTTTATAGGGATTGCATTGAGTTTGCAGATTGCTGTGGGTAGTATGAACATTTTGACAATATTAACTCTTCCAAACCATGAGTGTGAGATATCTTTCCATTTACTTGTGTTTTCTTCAATTTCCTTCCTTAAAAAAATAAAACTGATTTTTATTATTTTGGTAATGGTATCTCATTATAGGTAATTAGATACAGAATTTTTAAAAATTTGGTATATGAAACAGTAAAAGCTATATATTAATGCTGTTTCCCCAGAATCTATTTCAGTTACAACTCTGTGCTGTTGCTACTAGAAGCATACGTGATAAAATACAAAAATAAGAAAAGTTTAAATAATAATTCATCCTTGAGTTATCTTAAGATGTTATGGTAGTAACATCTACCAAAGCACACCTTTTTTCACAGTCCAAAAAACAAGCCTGAGACCTATTTTTTCAGTTTCGAAAAAAAGCAATTTTCTTACAAAGTCAAAGCTTTAATATGTAAATGAGGCAATTAATAAACAATATGCTCTAATAGCATAATAACCCAAAGTAAAAGTTCTGACTTTAATGTACAAATCATTAATCCCCTTGAATGCATTTATTTCTAAGTATTTTATTTTCTTTGATGCCATTGTAAATGGGATTGCTTCCTTAACTTCCTTTTCTGATAATTTGTTATTCGTGTATAGAAATGCAACTGATTTTTGAATGTTGATTTTTGTCTCCTGCAACTTTACCGAATTCATTTATTAATTTTAATAGTTTTTTTTTCGGCAATCTTCAGGGTTTTCTACATATAAGATCATGTCATCTGCAGCCAGAGACAATTTTACTTCTTCCTTTCCAATTTGGATGCTTTTTATTTCTCTTTCTTACGGAATTACTCTGGCTAGGACTTCCATTACTATGGTGAATAGAAGAGGCGAGAGTGGGCATCCTTATCTTGTTCCTAATCTTGGAGAAAAAAACTTTCAGCTTTTTGTTGTTGTTGTTGAGTATGATGTTAGCTGTGAGCTATTCATTTATCACCTTTATTATGCTGAAGTATATTCCTTTTGGACCTAATTTATTGAGAGTTGAATTTTGTCAAATGCTTTTTCTGTGTCTATTGAGATGATATTATTTTTAGTCTTCATTCTATAATGTGATATATCACATTTATTGATTTGTATACGTTGAACCAACACTGCGTGCCAGGAATAAATCCCACTTGATCATAGTGTATGATCCTTTTAATGTACTATTGAATTTGGTTTGCTAACATTCTGTTAAGGATTTTTGCATGTATGTTCATCAGGGGTATTTGCCTGTAATTTTGATTTCTTGTAGTATCCTTGTCTGGCTTTGGTATCAGGGTAATGCTGATTTTGTAAAATGAGATTGGAAGTGTTCTCTCCTCTTCAAGTTTTTGAAAGAGATTGAGAAGAATTGGCATTAAGTTTTATTTCAGCTCAGGACCTGATAGAATTTACAAGTAAAGTCATCAGGTCCTGAGCTTTTCTTTGTTGGGTGGCTTTTGATTACCTATTTAATCTTCTTATTTGTTAATAGTCTGTTCAGATTATTTATTTCTTCAAGATTCAGTATTGGTAGGTTGTATGTTTCTAGGAAATTATCCATTTCTTCTAGGTCATACTATTGGTCAGCATATAATGGTTCATAGTAATTTCTTATCACCCTTTGTATTTCTATGGTATCAGTTGTAATGTTTTCTCTTTCATTTATAATTTTACTTATTGGAATCTTCTCTCTTTTTCTTAGTTAGTCTAACTAAAAGCTTGTCAACTTTATCTTTAAAAAAACCCACTTATATCCATTGATCTTTTTCATTGTTTTTCTGGTCTCTATTTGATTGATTTCTGCTCTTATTTTCTTTGTTTGCCTCCTTCCTCTAACTTTGGACTTGGTTTGTTCTGCTATTTCTAGTTTCTTGTGATGTAAAATTTGGTTGTTTATTTGAGATCTTCCTTTTGTCTTAATGTAGAAGTTTATTGCCATTAAATTCCCTCTTAGAACTACTTTTGCTATATCTCATAAATTTTGGTAAGTTTTGTTTTTACTTTCATTTGTTTCAAGATATTTCTTTATTTTCCTTTTGAATTCATCTTTGACTCCTTGGATGTTCAGGAGTGTTTTCAGGAGTGGAGTTGTAGGGGTCACAGGGGCTGGCCTGGTGCTGGGGTCTATGGAACCTGGGTCCTCTGGAGATGGCCTGGAGTCTGAGTCTGTCAGGGCTGGATTCTCTGGGAAAGGCCTGGTGCTGGGGTCTGTGGTGAAACTGGGTGCTCACCACTTCTCTGAGCTCAGTGAAGGTATCTCTCTCAGCACTGGGCAGGCTTGGGGGAGGTGTTGCTTAGTTAATATGAAATTGTCCTTCCTACCCTCTTCAGTGTATCTCTTCCTATTTCTGTGCACTATCCAGGTGCTATAATCTTTTACCTGAATTCTTTAGTTCTAGTGAAGATTGTTTTGTGTGTGTGGGTAGTGTTTCAAATTGATTTTCTATGAAGGGATGAGCTTTGAAATCTCCTATTCTGCCATCTTGCTTTGAAACAATTTTAAATGTACAGAAATGCAACAGAGATAAGTTCCCATATGTCCCTCACTATCCAGCTTACCCCTTTGTTAGCATCTTATATTGCCATTGTTTCCCTTTTTAAAATTTCTTTGATTTTTAGATTTCACATTTTGGGCTATGAAAAAAAATTCCCTGCTTTTCCTTTTTTCTTTTCCCTTTAACTGCAACCTGTCTTATCCCCTTCTTTTGAAGAGAATCAGAACTTGAACTAGGGAGAGCTGATCTTTCAGAGAAGATAAATTCACTCTGGCCTAGGGACAGAGAAGGGAGATGAGACACCCTGCTGAGCCAGACAGCCAGCCTCCTGCCGTCGCTGCCAGTACCCTCACCAGCTGGACACCAGCTGACCTGGCACACAGACATCTCTGCCATCAGGAAGACCTGTGGGGAGTTTTCCACTGTGAATGCCAAGAAGAGCCTGCCTTTCTTTAACAAGTCTGTTTGCTTTAGACTATTTGTACCAGCTTTTCATTTGAAGACAAAGACATGTGGTCATGAGAGCTGAAGTAAAACCACTTTGTTTCTGTGTTGTTTATTTAAGATGGCAAAGTATGTTAAGGGCATGGAGACCCTTGATCTTCTGCTGATGGAAGCATTTATATGGCCCTGAGTGGTGTGCCCAACCCTTTGTTCAACAAACTCAGAGAGAAGGTAGAGAACTAGACCTGAGCACACCCTCCTGGCTGCAGGTGCAGCTCATATGATGTAAGTGGAGAGAGGCCAAAGAGTCTAATTCTCCCCCACCCCCACTCCCTTGCCATGTGTCAGTTACCCTCCCCAGCTAGGGCTCTGCCTTCTCGCCGAGTTGAATCTCATACATTCACACAGGAGTCTTGGGGTGGACCAGGATGGTGGTGAGCACTGGCACAGCTGCTTTGGTTCAGGTGTAAATTGAATCCATTCTATAGCCAGAAAATTAATTCACCTCCTCGTGCCTCGACCTGGCACCCAGGCTTCCTCAATCCGGGGGATCATCCCCACACCTTGTGTGTCCATACCAATCCAAGTGGGGTGGAGGGAAGGTGTGTTAGGAGATCTACTGGCCCACCCAGGGCCTGGGAGCAGGAATCCTTACAGAGACGGGGTATGGATAGGGCATATACAAGCTTGAGATTCTTAAAAATGTGTGTGTTTAAGGCACAAAAACACTTCCACAGAAAAACCGAATCTTAGGCTTATCTGTAGGGCATTATAGGATTGTCCACAGAGCAATGAATCTCAGAGGGCATTCATTTAGGAACAGTAAGACACTTGGGAGGTTACTCAATGTATTTTCCCTTTCCCAATCACCCTGAAATGCTTCCAGAGAGATTTTATTGTTTTAAAATTCCGCCAATGAGGGGACCCCACTCCATCTCCCCAACCCATTTTGTGGTGTTTAGTAGTTCACCCAAAAGTGGCTAAAGCTTCCATCAAGCTAAAGAACAGAACTCAGTCTCCATGGGGAATGTGGGAGCAATTCTCATGATTTGCAGTATGTAATAGTCTTTAACCAGCGTCTTCCGCTTTCTTCTGAAAATAGAACTTGTCCATTGAACAAGTAGCAGTAACAACCCCAGGGAATCCTCCTACCTCGATTCTCACAGTGCTGCTTGTGCACTGAGGCATGTGCAAGGTTTAACCTCGAGATGAGCTTCCAAGACGGTCACCAGGGAAGGCTTCATCCGGCTGCACTAGTTTTAAACTAGGCTACCAGATAATGAATGTGTGTGTGTGTGGTGTGTATGTGTGTCTGTGTGTGTGTGTGCAGGTGTGCACATATGGTGCCTGTCTCCAAATGATGTTTGTTTCAGTCAAGTCATGTGCAGAGGCAGCAAGACTCTTTTGTGCTTTGCAGGGACATCCTGGCTTGAGATTATATGTACTCAATATTGGCATTCAGTTGTGGTAGTTCTGTCTTTCAGGTATGGGGCCTTCTTGTTTAGTTTACTTTCCTTTTTTTTCTTTTCTCCTACTCTCCTTCTATCTCTCTCTCCCTCTTGCTCTCCCTCCCTCCCTCTCTGTTGCTCCTTAAGGGTTTCAGGTCGGCCTCTGAAAAACAATTATGTTGACAGTCACTTACGGAGACTCTGCCATATGCTGGGAGCTTTACATCAGTGGTTAGAATCTTCGCAACAGACCTACAGAGTAGGCGCTGGTGGCAGGGGATATCTGAGGAGTCACTGTAGCAGGCGCTGCTGTCAGTACTTCACCATGGCCCCTAGGATTTTATCACCATTTTTGTGCATACCCAGCGTGCATTTGCCTCCAACGGCCAGCCCTCATGTCTCTGTTGGAGAATGGACTTCTGGCCTCTGGGACACTCTGCCTGCACTTGGAGACCTAGAAGTCCTTGGAGAATGTGTTTTATTTTGAAATCAAACTAACAATAAATGGGTAGATTTGACAAGAAGCCAATGCAGTGAGAAGCCAAGTTTGGAAGAGGTTTCTACTCCTTTCACTCTCCCTTGGCTTTAAGCTGTTGAGATGTTATATATATATATATATATTTTTTTTTTTTTTGTGATGGAGTCTCTCTCTGTCTCCCAGGCTGGAGTGCAGTGGCATGATCTCGGCTCACTGCAAGCTCCACCTCCTGGGTTCAAGTGATTCTCCTGCCTCAGCCTCCTATGTAATTTATATTAAATGCAATCTAAAGGCCTTGAGCTTTGCCTAATGTATATACCTGTGTAACTCCCACCCCTATCAAGATAATGAACATTTTCATCACCAGAAAAGTTTCTTTGGACCTCTTCCCAATTAATTCTGACCCCTCCAAGGCCACAAACAACCACTTGCTGATTTATATTAACATCATTTAATTTTGCCTGTTTCAGAACTTGATGTAACTAGAATCATAATTGTGTACTCTTTTGTGTATACTTGTCCTTCAACATTATGTTGTGTCTAGCAATAATTCCATCATTCTTGTTGTTGCATAGTATTCTGTCCTATGAATACAGTTTGTTTATCCATTCCTCTGTTAATGGACACTTAGGTTGTTTATAGTTTCGGGCTACTATGAATAAAACTGCTATGAGCATTTATGTACAAGTCTTTCTATAGAACAAATATTTTCTTCCAGATATTTTTTCCTCCTCTCTGATCCACTGCATTTAAGCATCCATTTTATATTGTACTTGGAGCTATTTTTTGATAGCTTTAAAGCAGAGAAAGGGGAGTTTTATGATTAATTTCAGTAGTCTCCATGTTTTTACAAAGTGGCATCCTGCAATGTTTGAGGCTTAGAGGAGACAGGACTTCTGTCCAGACTACCAAAGACTCTCTTGGATAGACTTGGTGAGGAGAGATGCAGGGGGAGAGAGAAAATCATGAGGTCAGAGGACCCCAGGGAAGACAGACAAGACTTCAGGGCCAGGAATGAGAGAAATGTGAGCAAAGGGCCATGTAACTGCCTCAGAGTCTTGGTTACAAACAGAAACTACTTTCAGTTAAATTAAGCAGTAGAGGAATGTATTGACTGGGTGAAAGGTAGCTGATACAATCAAGAGAAAAGCTATGGAACCATGATCAAAAAACTAGGAAGAAGTTTAAGGAACTGGGCAGGTTAGAAGAGTAAACAAGGTCATCCTGAAGGAGTAGCCAGGTTAGGAGATGTGGGTCATGAATGCAGCAGATTACACCACAGCAAGGTCACCCTAGACCTTGAATGTGCAGATGATACCACAGCCACAACCACCATAGACCTCGAACGCTACAGATGACACCAAAGCCATGGCCACTCTAGATCTTGAATGCTTTAAGCAACACTGCCACTCTTGCCACTAGAGACTGGATGTACAAGCTGACACTGTCACATTGTCATCTGTGTGGTCCCTGGATGCAGGAGTTGATGTCAAGTCCACTGCCATCTCCAAACCTGAACACTGAGACTAGCACCACCCTGGCCAACCACGCTGAGGCTCTGGATGCTGGAGCTCTTATCTGGAACTGCCACTAGCATTATAATCATGTTGAACACTATCCTCTCCCCTGCTTCCAGACTAGATTCAAAACAATCCCTGCCTCCTGATCCACTAGTTTCAGATTCTAGGACAGGCTTTCCTGAGGTCAAGCCCACATTCCACTCACTGGAGACAGTGGGCATCTGGTCTTCTATAATTTTTCTAGTGGAGACAAGTGCTGTCTCCTTGCAAGGTTCACATTGTGCAATCCCCAAGCAGAGCGAGGAGGGGCAGATACTGGTCAGAGTGAAGCACCCTGATGCCCAGCACAGTCACCCACAGGGGAGCTTGTTCAAGCACCAGGATTCTGGTGCTGTCACCTCAGTAACCACATATGCCTGACTCCATTCAACAGGCAACATCCATCAACTGCATCATGGCTTTGTCATCTGTCCTTAGGTGTCCAGCAAGGACTTTCCTTCAGCAACAGCTGGCCAAGCACTGTTGATAGGGACTGATGACTTCTCTGCCTGAAGTTCTTCTCAGTGCCCACCTAACTTAGGCTGCGTGGCCTTGTCTCCACCTCTAAACTCAAGAGAAGGCAGTGGGCCCTTTCATGCACGTCCGTGTGAAGAGACCACCAAACAGGCTTTGTGTGAGCAATAAAGCTTTTAATCACCTGGGTGCAGGTGGGCTGAGTCAGAAAAGAGAGTCAGCAAAGGGAGATAAGGGTGGGGCTGTTTTATAGGATTTGGGTAGGTAAAGGAAAATTACAGTCAAAGAGGGTTTGTTCTCTGGCGGGCAGGAGTGGGGGTTGCAAGGTGCTCAGTGGGGGTGATTTTGAGCCAGGATGAGCCAGGGAAAGGACTTTCACAAGGTAATGTCATCACTTAAGGCAAGGACTGGCCATTTACACTTCTTTTGTGGTGGAATGTCATCAGTTAAGGTGGGGCAGGGCATATTCACTTCTTTTGTGATTCTTCAGTTACTTCAGGCCATCTGGGCATATACGTGCAAGTCACAGGGGATGCGATGGCTTGGCTTGGGCTCAGAGGCCTGACAGGGCCTAGGAGTCCTAATGAAGAAGTGCTAATGGGAAGGTGAACCTCTTTCATCTGAATCAGGGAGATTTGCCTGAGCAGACTAGCTAAAATGTTTTAACTTTTTATTATAGAGAATCTTGAACATACAATGGCATCCAATCCATGAATAATTCTGCTCTTTCTACACCCTCTTCTATATACCCCGGGCATCCCATCAATTCATTTCACTTATAAATAGTTCAGTGTGTATCTGTAGTGTTTGAGGTCACACAATACACACAAGATTACTCTCACTTCTGACACCTACTGCAAAATTAGAGATGCGGGGGTGCTCCACAAACCACCCTCAGGTTAGGTAATTCATTAGAAGGACTCAAAGAACTCAATGATAGCTATTATGCTAATGGTTATGGTTTGTTACAGGCAAAGGATGCAGATTAAATTCAACCAAGGGAAGAGCACCTAGGGCGTGGTGTAGGGGTGTTTCAACCGCAGAGCTTCTGTTGTCTTCTCCCCATAGAGTCATGGGCAGCACTACTTTCCTGGTATTGGTTGTGCTATGGACTGAATGTTTGTTCTCCTTCTCAATGCCTATGTTGAAGCGCTAACCCCTAAGATAATGATATTAGGAGGTGAGGCCTTTGGAAGAAAATTAAGTTAGGTGAGGTCATGAGGGTGAAGCCTTAATGGTATTAGTGTCTCCATAAGAAGAGGAAGAGACCAGAGCCACTCTCTCTCCACAATGTGAAACTCAGTAAGAAAGCAGCTATCTGCAAGTCAGGAAGAGAGCCCTCACCAGAACCAGATCATGCTGACACCCTGATATCAAACTTCCAGCCTCCAGAACCATGATAAATACATTTCCATTGTATACACTACCCAATCTAATATTTTCTACAGAAGCCGAGGCATACTAATACAATGTGTGACAATATGCACAGAGTATTGACAACCTGAGAAGTTCACCTGAGCTTTAGTGTCCACCTTCTTTACTGGGGATCCATGGTCAACTGCCCATGTGGCTGATCTCAGACTCTGCCCCTCCAGAGATCAAATTGATATCACATGACTCAAGGCCCCCACCATAAATCACAAATTTAGACTTTCCGGGTGGTCAGCCCCAATCTCAAACTAAGACTCTCCTATTAGGCATGACATTCCAAGGGTTTAGATTACCTCCCAGAAGCTTGGAGCAAAAGCCAGACCCTCTCTTAGGGCAAAGTTAGATTCTCTACTACACAATATCTCTGAATAAATAGAGCCATTTTAATATGCATAACTACTATACAATTATCACACCTAAAATATTTACAATAATTTCTTAATGTCATCAAATATCTAGTCAGTGTTCACATTTCCACTAATTTCCTAAGTGTCATATGGTTAACTGTTTCTCTGTTTGTTGTTTGAATTGGAATCCAAATAAGCTTTGCATGTTAGTTTATATAAATTTAGAGTATCTTATTCTATAGGATCCCCCTCCATACATTTTCCTTGCCATTTATTTTATTAAATAAACTGGTAGAATTTTCCACAATCTGGATTTCACTGATTGCCTCCCCATGGTGTGTTTTAACATGTTCCTCTGTTCCCTGTATTTCTTTGTAAATTGGCAGCTGGTTCTAAAGACTCAACCAGATTCACGTTCAATTGATTTAGGCAGGACTACTTCATATGTGGTGGTATCCAATCCCTTGGGGGAGCCCTGCTACCTGGAATTTCTATTTATGTGATATGGGGAGTCACTGATGGTCATTGCTTAGATCCATTAGTTCACTAGGGGTTGAGGAATGAACTGGATAAAATTAATCCTGAGCTGGGCCTGTGATCACACAGAGCTGTCCACTCCTTCCCATCCCCACATTTTTCACCCTACAGCTCAGGTATAGGAGGAGCCTATGTTTCTGCCTGTGAAAATGTTCCATTACTAATTTGTTGGGGACAACGATCATTCAGTTTTATTTTCTCACATCATGGGAGATGTTTTCTATCTCTGCAGGTCCACAGGTATCTCCACTGCTGCTAGGATGGGGACTCCACGTCATAGCTCTTGGTGTGGTGGGGCAGAGAATCACAGACCCCTGTCTTTGCTGGAGGCTCCATGAATTGATATTTCTTTACCCACTACTTCTACCTTTGCATGATTTCCTCAGAGAAACCCACAGTGTTTCATGCTGCAGTTGTGTGACTTTGTGAACTGAAGTGTTGTAAAGAAGCTATAATAGGGCAGTTTGGGAGAACAAAGGGGGCTTCTCCCCTCCCTTACCCTACACTAGGGCCTTGCAGACCCAGCCTTTAGGCAAGACTACACATATAGCTGCTCCTCTCCCAACCTCCCTTCCACCTTGCAGTCCCACCAGTCAAACCACACAGTCCTTATATCACATCTCCTTCTCTTGGGAGATTTCAGCTTCTCCCTCCTTGTTAACATCCCCAGCCCTATTTACAAACGATCAGGCTCATTTGGGTCACAGTGGTCTTCTCTCATTCTTGTGGGATCTGTACGTCCAGCCTCAGTGAGGTTCCAGCCCCTCTACAGGAAGAGAAGAGTTCTATCTCCCCACATTGCTGTTTATAGCTGAGAAACCTAAGAGGGAGAGGAGTTAAATGACTTGCCCTAGGTTGCACAGCTGGAAAAGAGTGAAGTCAGAATTTAAACTCAGGTCTGCCTCATCCCAAAGTCTATACTTTTCCCATCCCATATCCTATGTTATAAGCTATTAATACCTGGAGTTAAGAATAAGGAAATTGCAGGTCAAAAGTCTTTGAGGCCAGGTGTGGTGGCTCATGCCTGTAATCCCAGAGCTTTAGGAGGCTGAGGTGGGTGGAGTGTTTGAGGCCAGGAGTTCGAGATCAGCCTGGCCAACATAGCAAAACCCCGTCTGTACTAAAAACATACAAAAATTAGCTGAGCATAGTGGCACGTGCCTGTGGTCCCAGCTACTCCAGGGCTCAGACACGAGAGTTGCTTGAACTTGGGAGGTGGAGGTTGCAGTAAGCTGAGATTGTGCCACTGCACTCCAGCCTGGGTGACAGAGTGAGACTCTGTCTCAAAAAAAATCTTTGACTAGGTGCTTTTTTATATATAATTACAGTAAAAGGCAGGCAGGCTCAGCGCACAGGGGCCCGTGTGGGAGAAAATATAGATGACTGAACCTGGTGCCACAGGGGGATGCTTCTCAGGGTGAATGACGGGAGAGGGCAGTGATGCCCAGCAGGGTGACCCTGGGAACATTCTACAGATCTGCACATGGCTAGAGAGAGAAAGGGAGGGTGAATGTTTTGTTCAGTTTTAGTCTTGTGAAAAATACATTAAAAAATTGTAGTCTGGGAAAATGGAACATGAGTCAGCTGAAAACTCAGAATTATTGAGGGGTGGTGGTCCTTTCCTGTGCCACCTAGTGACAAAATGAAAGAAGGCATAGTTGAACATCAGACTGATTTAATTGTACTCATGAAATGCTGACCTTTAGAACCATTAGATGCTCTGGGCTTTGGGGACACCTGAAAATATCTGCAAACACTTCAGTGTACTACTCTGCAGGCTCTATTGTTTACTCTTTCCCCAACATGGAGATGAGCCATCACTCTGGGAATATGACTGGCTTGACCACCACTGGGCTCTGTGCCTGCAATGCTGAGGGCAGCACAGCAGGGTCCTCTGAGGAGGGGATGAGCAGGTGGAGACAGCCCAGCTGCTGGGGACTGCAGCACCACCTGAAGTGGCTGCACAGATGCAGCTCCTGTAGCACTGCCTGGTCGAGGGCAGTGGTGAATGTGTTAGGGGTCAATGTGTGTTTGTGGCGGCATGCTAAGAAATGTTATATTTATCAAAGTAAAAGTATTGAGAGGGATAAATAATTCTTCCTATAGTAAAATAGGGTGTTCTGTCCAAGATTTATTGTCATCTTCATGCTTTTGATAGAATAATAATTTGAAAGTATACAAAAAAACATGATTTTTATTTCTATCCATTGTATGTTACACAGCAGCCATTTTACAAAAATTGCTAGGGGAAGGGGGAGGTGGAGATGCCCCCTCAGGAAAGAGGCTTTGATTAAAAGGAAGTCCTGGATGACAGGAAGTGGAAATGAAAGCCCCAGGGAACTGTGTGGAGGAGGAGTAGTGATGGGGAAGATGGTGAGATGTACATCCTGATCCTCTCCAACCTGGGTCAGGGGAAATATAGAGGCAGAGGGACACTAGCTGTATTAGTCTGTTCTCATGCTGCTATGAAGAAATACCCAAGACTGGCTAATTTATAAAGGAAAGAGGTTTAATTGATTCAGAGTTCTGCATTGCTGGGGATACCTCAGGAAACTTACAATCATGGTGGAAGGCAAAGGAGAAATAGGCACATTCTGCACAGGGTGGCAAGACAGAGTGAGTACAAGCAAGGGAAATGCCAGACGCTTATAAAACCATCAGATCTCATGAGACTCACTCACTGTCATGAGGACAGCATGGGGGAAACTGCCTCCATGTTTCAATTATCTCTGCCTGGTTCCACCCTTGACACCTGGGGATTATGCAGATTATAATTCAAGGTGAGATTTGGGTGGGGCACAGAGCCAAAACATATCATTCCACCCCTGGCACCTCCCAAATCTCATGACCTCACATTTCAAAACACAATCAAGCCTTTCCAACAGTCACACAAAGTCTTAACTCATTCCAGCATTAACCTAAAAGTCCAAGTCCAAAGTCCCATCTGAGACAAGGCAAGTCCCTTCTGCCTATCTTGTAAAATCAAAAGCAAGTTAGATACTTCCTAGATACAATGGGGATACAGGAATTGGGTAGGTACACTCATTCTTAGTGGGAGAAATTGACCAAAACAAAGGGGCTACAGGCCACATGCATGTCCAAAATGCAATAGGGCAGTCATTAAACCTTAAAATTCCAAAATGATCTCCTTTGACTTCATGTCTCACATCCAGGTCATGCTGATGCAAGAGGTGGGCTCCCATGGCCTTAGGCAGCTTTGGCCCTGTGGCTTTGCAGGGTACAGTGCCCCTCCTGGCTGCTTTCATGGCTGGCCTTGGGTGTCTGTGGCTTTACCAGGTTCACAGCACAAGCTGTAAGTGGATCTGCCATTCTGAGGTCTGGAGGATGGTGGCTGTTGTCTCACAGCTCCACTAGGCAGTGCCACAGTGGAGACTTTAACCCCACATTTCCCGTCCATACTGCCCTAGCAGAGGTTCTCCATGAGAGTTCTGCTCCTGCAGCAAACTCTGCCTGAACATCCAGGCCTTTCCATACATCCTCTGAAATCTAGGGGGAGGTTCCCAAACCTCAGTTCTTGTCTTCTGTGTACCCACAGGCCCAACACCACGTGGAAGCTAAGACGACTTGTGGCTTACACCCTCTGAAGCCATGGACTGAGCTGTACCTTGACCCCTTTTAGCCAAGGCTGGAGCTGAAGCAGCTGGGACGCTGGGCACAATGTCTCCAGGCTGCATAGAGCAGTGGGGGGGCCCTGGGTCTGGCCTGGGAAACCATTTTTCCCTCCTAGGCCTCCAGGCCTGTGATGGGAGAGGCTGCCGTGAAGGTCTCTGACATGCCCTGGAGATATTTTCCCCATTGTCTTGGCGATTAACATTTAGCTCCTTGTTACTTATGCAAATTTCTGCAGCTGGCTTGAATTTCTCCCCCAGAAAAATGGTATTTTCTTTTCTATCACATCCTCAGGCTGCAAATTTTCCAAACTTTTATGCTCTGCTTCTTCTTGAATGCTTTGCTGCTTAGAAATTTCTTCCACCAGATACACTAAATCATCTCTCTCAAGTTCAAAGTTCCACAAATCTCTAGGGCAGGGGCAAAATGCTGCCAGTTTCTTTGTATAACAAGAGTGACCTTTACTTCAGTTCCCAACAAGTTCCTCATCTCCATCTCAGACCACCTCAGCCTGAACTTCATTATCCATATCACTATCAGCATTTTGGTCAAAGCCATTCAACAAGTCTCTAGGAAGTTCCAAACTTTCCCACATTTTCCTGTCTTCTTCTGAGCCCTCTAAACTGTTCCAATCTCTGCCTGCTACCCAGTTCCAAAGTTGCTTCCAAATTTTTGGGTACCATCCCACTCTCTGTGGTACCAATTTACTGTATTAGTCCATTCTCATACTGCTGTAAGAAATACCTGGGACTGGATAATTTATAAAGGAAAGTTTAATTGACTCACCATTCCACATGGCTGGGGAGGCCTCAGGAAACTTACAATCATGTTGGAAGGCAAAGGAGAAATGCGCAGCTTCTTTACAAGGTGGCAGGGTGGAGTGAGTGCAAGCAGGAGAAATGCCAGATGCTTATAAAATCATCAGATCTCGTGAGACTCACTATCACAAGAACAGCATGGGGGAAATCACCCTAATGATCTGATTATCTCCACCTGTTCCTGCCCTTGACACATGGGGATTATGGGGATTACAATTCAAGGTGAGATTTGGGTGGGGACACAGAGCTGAACCATATCACTGGTCCTGCATTCCACTTGGAGTTTGAAGTCCTCTGATTAGGCAAAGAAAGGGAAGAAAATTAAGTTAGCACTTCCATGGCCCATTGGTTCCCATGTGGCATGGTCAGAATCCAGGTAGACCCTGGGGACCTGAGCAGGGAGAATCAGAGATGAAGCCTTGGGAAGCTGACAGAGGGGTTGCCGTGTTGGAGCAAAGTGGCTTGGTGCATCCAACAGCTACAGAGAATGGCACCCAGGCTGGAGCTGGATGTGAGTACCAAGAAGATTTCTGCACCACAGTGTTGGGATGGGAGGCCAAGTCAAAGGAGAGGATTCCAGGTTCTGAAGGGGCCAAGAATCTGGACCACAAGTTTCCCAGCCACAACCGCAGCTTCTGAAAAACCAGGCACCTCAAGAACAGACAGTTGAGGGCCTCTCCAAGGAGGCCACAGGAGCCACAGCTGCATAAGACCTGCATGCAGCCTGACTTTTACAGTTAATATTTTAGAATTTTAAAGGCATATAATGTAGAAATATTTTTTAAAAACTATTTGCTGTTAGGCAATGACTTCTTTTCGTGTTTTTTTTAATGAGCCATTTTGAAACTCCAAGAGGCTTGGGGGCCATAAGAACCTCAGATTACCTTAGGAAAGAATTAGTTAATATTAAAAGTCCCTCCAAAAGAGAGAAGAGTTCACAGCCTGAAATTTCAGTCCAGCATTTTTATTTACCAGGAGACATGGGCCCTGAGACTTTTTTTACAGGTATTAAATTACAGTGTTCCTCTGTTGATTCCTCAATGCAATAAAAGGCAGAAAGATAATCACCAAGAAAAACATTAGAATTGTGTATAAAAGGCTCTCAAGATCAGAGAGACCAACTGGCAAATACCATCAATGCTTTTTTCCCCCACCGAGGTTGCCTTGAGCTCTGTGGGCTGTCAAGACCCAGGTTTCAAACTACTCAGAGATAGACACGATGAGTCTTGAGACTTCGGGTCTCTTCCTCTTTAAACAAAAGTTTAGACTATCTGGGTTGTGTGAAGAGCAGCTGCATCTTCTTAGCTGGAGACATAGAGGTATTGAGTTGATTCAGGGAGTGTGTGCAGGAGGATGTATATGGGTGATGAGTAGCTGGAGAGTTGAACATGCCAGGAACATGTTGTCTCTTCACTCCCCACTCATTCTTCTGTACTCTTCCTCATGGGCTGGGGCTGGGACTCATGTACGGTCTGCCTGCTGCTCTGCAGGTCTCCATCAGTAGGGGCATAGAGGAAGACCACAAGGAGGGGAAAAAGGCCTGCTCTTTCTCATTTGCTCCTTGTTCCTGTCTGCAGTTTCCCCGCCTTTCTTCTCCACACTAGTGGTGACTGCCCCTACAGCAGCAGCTGAATCTAGTTTGCCGTTTTCCCAACAGTAACAAAACCAGCTTTTTCATGCTCCATTCCAGACACCAGCACCAGCTGGCCTGTGCAGCCTCCTCAGATGTCTTTATCCAGCCCCACAGGGCCACGCCTCTGAGCTCAGAGGCACCAACACAAGCTGCCTGATGTCCCCTCCTCAGTGGTGATACTGGTAGTTTTACCTTCATGGGACCCTTCCTCTAAGCATCTATGTTTTAATAATTCTACCTCTTCTTGGTGTCCCTCCAGTCCTAGAAGTGGGCACTGCTTCCTGCTGTTGCTGTCTCCATGATGACTTTGTGTTCTCTTTTTGCCTTTTCATGGCTCTAATCCCCAGGTAATAATTCTTTATACTAAGTTCTCTTTGTGATGAGAACCATCTCTGACTGGGTCATAATTGATAAGATGAGGAGCATCCAGAGGTAAAGGAGGGATGAGCAACGTGGCATTGCTTGCACTGGCATTCTTATGTGAGTCTACACCTAGAGACATCTGGCTCCAGTGTATGTCCACCGTTAGGGACTCTGACGGGTGTTCCCTGACTTGCTTCCCATCTGCTGCCAATCTTAAAGAGCCAGTTCATTTTTCCCTTTTGGGAATGTCTCTAGCCTCTGCTCAGCCTTCAGGCACAACCAATCACATGACCCCAGAAGGGGAAGACATTCTTCTACTCATCCCAGTGTAAGGCCTGTTTTCCCAGGCAACATATTGCATCCACTGTAGATGTCTTCCCAGGGGCTTAGAAAAAACTCTCTCTCTACTTGTGGGAGTGTGTTTGCTGTCTGGCTCTCACAAGTCAATTATTCTAGAACAAAGGGATCAACATCCAAACACATTGGGTTATCCAGGCTTTGAAATACCCAGAGATAGAAAGACTACCCAGAATGTGTTGGGCTCCCAGCTCAGTTAATTTTAATTTTGTCCTCAGCATGAGGTACAAACCAGCCTCCATCACTGCATTCAACTTCTAGTCTGCTCACAGAAATTCACACATAACTCATTAAGTACAAGCAATAACATGGCAGTTTAAATTCATACTGGGAATATATACATTTTTCCCATTTAAGCAAATCCTATAGGCATAACTCTGGTAGAACACATGACAACTTTATGTTCCCCAAGAAAACCCAAAGCCTCACTCCCAATGACATGATTCCCCACAAAGAACACTGAAGTTAACAGTGGTTCCCCCGAAGAACACCGGGTGTGCCCTTGATTTATATGTGCCCAACTTAAAGGGCCATTATATTGATTTTCTCCTAAGAGTAAAACAGATACTACTTCTTTTGAGTTAGAGAATGACTGAGCCTTTAAGTCAGTTTTTACGGTCACAGGGAGAAGAAAAGTGTTATTTTATTCTCACTTAGCTTAGGAAAAATGCAGAATCCCTTTAGGGGGACAGGTATTCTATAATTTAGTTAAGTAATCATAATGGGTGCTTGTACTGGGTTGAATATTATCGGTCCCCAAATTCATGTCCATTTAGAACCTCAAAATGTGACCTTATTTGGAAATAGGGTCTTTGCAGATACAATTTACTAATATATGAGGTCATTTTAGATTAGGGTGGGTCTTACTTTAACAACTGATGACATTATGAGAAGAGAAAACAGAGACACAGAGGAAGAACATCATGTGACAATTGGAGTGATGTGTCTACAGACCAAGGAATGCCACAGATCACTGTGGCAACCCACAGAAGCTAGAAGAGGCAAGGAAGAATCCTTCCCCCATAAGCTAGAGGGAGCATGGCCCTGCCAATACTTTGATACCAGATTTCTAGCCTTCAGAGCTGTGAGAAAATAAATTTCTCTTGTTTTATGCCACCAGTTTCTGGTGATACGTTGCAGGAGCCCTGTGAAACTAATATGGTGCATTTGATTTTGAAAGATGAGAAACCCTTGAGAATAGTTTTTAAATAATTTTTAAATTTAAATTTTAAATTTTAATTTTAATTTCTCGTTAAATTAATTTAAAATTAAATTTAAATTTTAAATTTAAATTTTTAATTTTTAAAAAATAGTTTTTTAAAATTACAGTTATGGATAATAGTCTACGGTACAGTAGAAATTTTTAATTTGCCAAATTCTTTGGCAACTGACTCAGTGAGGAAGGTGAGAGAGAATTTGGGTAGAGGAGAATTTGCAGGAGCTGATGACAATCCCAGGAAAATTCTTGGAATTCCCACTACACATAATTTAGGATTGGAGCCACTTTATTGGGACACTAAAAGACAGTGTGACTCCAGAAAAATGCAGGGCTTGAGACCATCTCATTACATGTGTTTAGAAAATTTTACTTCCCCTTGGAGAACTCAAGGAAATTAAAACACCATTATAAAAGTAATGCTTTTTTGTTAATGAGGTAAAAGAGGGAGAGAGGTTGGATTTTTTAAAAGCATATTACAATCTTTTGCCAATGAACAGAATCAAGTGAATACTACAGAAAGAAATCTGGAAAATCGGAGTTACAAACTTGATGTATTTTGGGACCACATACTACACAACCATGTCCACAGAAGGAAATGTGTGGTCGAACCGCCTCCATTCCTTCTGTTTGGCTTAATGTGTTTCCTGTGGGACAGGAGAAGCTACTCGACAAGGAAACCAAAAATACACGGCATGATTCGTTCATTCTCCATCTCTTTTTCTGTGCATTTCTCAGATGTTCCGCTAGAGAGCCTGTGTTCTACTCCAAATAGGCAGGATAATGACACCCTCTTCCCTAAAGATGTTCACAACCTAATCCCTGGAGACTGTGAATATTACCTTACATGACAAGAGAGGCTTTGCAGATGTGATTAAGGTTGATAACCTTGACATGGGTAAATTATCTTTGATTATACCAGTAGGCCCAATCTAATCACACAAATCCTTGAAAGCAGGGAATCTTGTCTAATTGTGGTCAGAGAGATGCAGCATTGCTGGCTTTGAAGCTCCAGAGGAAGGGCCATGACCCAACAAATGCAGGCAGCCTCTAGAAAGTAGAAAAGGAAAGAAAATGAATTCTCCCATAGAGTCTCCAGAAAGAAACGTAGCCCTCCAACACCTTGATTTTATCTCAGTGGGACCCATGTCAAAATAATGACCTACAGAACTGTTAGATATTAAGTTTGTGTTATTTAGCCACAAAGTTGACGGTCATTTGTTACAGCAGCAATAGGAAACAGTAAAGACCTAGCAGTATCCCTGTATTTGGCACCCTTTCATCATTCATGGACTGGGATTGTGATGCAAGTTGAACTACTATGTGCCAGACATCACACTACATATGGCGTCTCATCCCTCAGCACTCAGAAGGAGGCTATGATTATACCTCTCGCTAACAAATACTGTAAACCCTTGGAGGGTGGGGACTGTGTTGGTCTTAACTCTGCTGGCCTAGACCATGGCCTAATCCAGTGCCTAAAACATGGTAGGTTCTCAATAAAGATTTATCAAATGAAGAAAAGGATGTTCAAGAAGGTTATACGGCTTTCTCAGGATCAGGGGACAATATGGTTATAAATCAACACCTATCCATCTAAATAAAGGTCATATACTTTCTGTTACAAGGTATAAGCTCCAAAATTATAGTACATGCATATAAAAGCAAGAGTACATAAATTTATTCAGTTTCCAGGGTCCCAGATTCTTTACATACAGTGTTTCATTTGGGTCTTATGATGAAGACATTAATTATATGTATTAGATGGATTAGAAAACCAAGGCTCAGAGAGGTTAAGAAACTCTCTCAAATTTTATGAGTAGCTGAAGCAGAAATAATTTCCAATCCCAAGTCTGTAAACATATTATTTATTTTCATTTTCCTGGGTTCATGAGTTGCTCTATGAAAGCAGAATCTATTATTCTCTTCGGATATTCTAACTACTCACAATAACGATGATCTTTTGAAGACAGAAACCATATCTATTCCTTTTCTTTTATGTTCAGAGAAAGCTGATTTTATGTAGCATATCACACACTCAGATGCTATTGACCTATGACAGAATTTACTGGGTTTAATACAGATATCAGAGATATTCTTTTACTAAATAGTGCTATTTAAAAATGATAGAAAAACTGGAAGTATGTTTTCCAGACTCTGTCAAGACACTTTTTGGTTGCTTGTCATACAGAAGACACCATATTGAGCATAGAACAAAATCCACTTGCATGCAGTATTGTCTCATGGTTAGATGCATGGGACTTAGTCTGACATGATTGGGTTTGGGTCCCTGAACCACCATTCACTAACTCTGGGACTCTAGCAAATTATACTACTTCCATGAACCTCAGTTCTTCATCTATAACAATAGTCCTTACCTATCAGGTTTTTATTTTTTGCTTGTTTTTTATTTATTTTTAAATTTGGTTTTGTTCTTTTTTGGTAAGGATTAAGTGGAATAAATCTGATAAGTTTTTAGCATAGTGTCTATCTAGTGTTATTATTAGTTTAAAAATGATGTATATTTAATGTGCTTATTAGTGCAGTGTTTAGTATGTAATGAGCACTCAAAACTATTGTATAATACTATCAATAAGATATGGTCACTGTCATTACAGAGCTTTAATCCAGATAAGAGATAAGACTGATGTGTAGTTTTAAAAGCCTCAGAGTGAGGCTTTTGGTTTCCAGTCTGGCATGTAAGGAGCTGGTAAGTCATCACTCCTGTCCTCACTACATGGCAAAAGCAGAACATGCTGAAAATCAACTGTTCTTAGTTCCATCAGAGATTTGAGACCTTAGGGCAAATCCTTGACCCTCAAATTGGAGAGACAGGCAGAAACAAAGAATCACAACTTACTAGGCAAAAACTCAGGAATAGAAAACTCCACAGGAACTAGTACTAGAGAAGGAAAACCTGAATGTAATTGATGAATTGCTGGAGGCTCAGTGTGGACAGGTCCTAGAATTACAAACTCCAGGTCTTAGGGAGGCCCCCAGGCTTCACTGAGTTTTACTTTAAGGAACCCTACCAGGTCCTCCTACGGAAGATTGGAGAAAAATTCCCTGTGCTTCTGGCAGCGCATTATGTTCTTCCTAACAAGGACCTGTTCTCAAGAGAAACTATTTTACCAGAGCCTAACTAACTGGGCTTTTATCAGAACCTAAGTAATCTGGTAGAAGGAAAATACTCAACTCTATCCCTCTCTAGTCTCCCTGAATCACCCAAAGAGGAGAAAGGCTGAGGAGCATTTGTGACGACCACATCCCAGGGCCATAGGCTCACTAAAAGACCGTAAGAACTTATCATAGGAGAATTGAATGCTTCTCCTATCTCCACACTTTACCACCATACCAATAGGACTCCTGTATAATAATAAGGAATACAATTAAAATAACTAAGTATAAGACTTTTTTTAAGAAGAAGTATTTAGAGAAAGCCAAAGACAACAAGAGAGAGAAAACCAAAGACATTCAGAACATTTTAGATTTGGACACTGACAGCTATGACAAACAGTAAACACAGCCTGGCCCTTGGCTATTCTTTTTTTTTTTTTTTTTTGAGACAGAGTCTCGCTGTCTCCCAGGCTGGAGTGCAGTGGCGCGATCTCGGCTCACTGCAAGCTCCGCTCCCCGGGTTCATGCCATTCTGCTGCCTCAGCCTCCTGAGTAGCTGGGACTACAGGCACCGGCTACCACGCCCGGCTAATTTTTTTTTCTTCTGTATTTTTAGTAGAGACGGGGTTTCACTGTGTTCGCCACGATGGTCTCCATCTCCTGACCTCGTGAGTGATCCGCCCGCCTCGGCCTCCCAAAGTGCTGGGATTACAGGCGTGAGCCACCGCGCCCGGCCGCCCTTGGCTGTTCTAAACATCACACTAAACCCTTTTTTAGTGTGATAAAACTAAATGCTTATTTGCCTCAGCTCCTTTTACCCAGGACGTCATGTCTGGCTCTCAACAAAAGATTATATTTTATACTTTTATAAAATATATTTTTGTTTTATAATGAACAAAAAACACAGTTTGAGCAGATACAGCGAGCATCAGAACCAGATTCACATAAGAGAGGTTAGAATTATCAAACCAGAAATTTAAAACTATAATTAATATGTTAATGGGTCTAATAGAAAAAGTGAAAAGACATGTAAGAACAGAGGGGGTAATGTAAGCAGAGAGAGTAAAACTCTCTCAAGAATCAAAAGGAAACACTCATATAATATAATCATGCTAATACAACAGCAATGAAGACTGCCTTTGATAGGCTCATTAGTAGACTGGACATATTCAAGGACAGAATCACTGCGCTTGAAGAAATGTCAATGAAAACTTCTCAAACTGAAATGCAAAGAGAAAAAAGAACGGAAAAGACAAGATAAATATCCAAGAATTACACTTTAAAAAGGTATAAAATATATGTAATGAGAATACCAGAAGGAGAAGAAGAAAAAAATGAACAGAAGAAATATTTGAAGCAATAATGGCTGAGAATTTTCCAAAATTAATGATAGGTACCAAAGAATACATTCAGAAAGCTAACATAATATCAAGTAGGATAGCAACCAAAAACTACCCATAGACATATCTCATTAAAACTGCATACAATCAAAGATGAGAAAGTCTGAAAAGAAGCCAGAGGAAAAAAACACCTTACCTATAGAGGAACAAGGATAAGAATTACATTGGATTTCTCTTCAGAAACTACACAAGCAAGAGGAGAGTGGAATGAAATATCTAATGTATGAAAAGAAAAACTTAACAGCTTAGAGTTCTTTATTCACTGAAATTATTCTTCAAAATAAAGAAGAAATATGGTTTCAGACTAACAAAAATTGCGGGAATTTGTCACCATTAGAACTGCATGGCAAGAAATGTTCAAAAATAAGAAGAAACTTTTCAGAAAGAAGAAAAATGATATAGCTCAGGAACTTGGATCTACATAAGGAAAGAGTGTTAGAGGAGAAATAAATGAAAGAAAAATAAAATATTTTCATTTTCCTATTTTTAATTGAACAAATAAAAATTTATTCAAAATAATAGTATCTACAATGAATTCAGTGATTGTAGCTTATGGATAAGGGAAATGAATAATAGCAATGTTATAAGGAACAGAAGGGGAGGAATTGGCAATACTCTGTTATAAGATGCTTACATTATACATGAAATGGTATAGTGTTATTTTAAAGAGGACTTGGATTAGCTAACATATTTTAAGTTAATATATTAGCTAAAATAATACCTTTGACTAAACTCAAGTGTAGTCACTAAAAGAAGTACAAAAAGAAGTATTATTTATATGCTCAGAGGGATAAAAATTGGAATCAGTTAAAACCAGAGAAGGCAGAAAAAGAGTGGAAGAGTAAAAAGAGTTAAAAAAATAAAAAGAATAAGGGCTACAGATAGGAAACAATAAAAAATATGGTAAATATTAATCCAACTATATTAATAATCACTTTAAAAATCAATGGTCTATTATTCATTAAAAGACAAACACTTTCAGAGTGGACAAAAAAACAGGATTCAACTATACACTCTCTACAAGAAACCCAGTTGAGGCTGAATGTGGTGGATCACCCCTGTAATCACAGAGCTTTGGGAGGCCCAGGTGGGAAGATCAGTAGAGACCAGGAGTTTGAGACCAGCTTGGTCAACACAGTGAGACCTTATCTCTACAAAAAAAAATTAAAACTTTAGAAAAGAGTGATGGTGCAGATCTGTAGTTCCAGCTACTTGGGAGGCTGAAATGGGAAGATCACTTGAGCCCAGAAGCTCAAGGCTGCAGTGAGCTGTGATCATGCCACCACAATGCAGCCTGGGTGACAGAGTGAGACTGACTCTAAAAAAAACCACACAAAAAAAACAAAAAGGGACCCCCCCTCTGGGCAAACCAGTTAAAAAGAAAATGACTTTAAATATAAATACATATAAATTAAAAATAAAGACATAGAGAAAAAATGTTATGCTAATACTAATCAAAAGAATTAATTTTAGATGATATAGACCTCAAAGAAAAAAACAGGAATAAAGAATGGCATTACATAATAATAAAGGAGTCAACTCTCTAAGAAGATATAAAAATCTTTAATGTTTATGCACCTAACAACAGAGCATCAAAATATGTGGAATTAAAAACTAATAGAACTGCAAGAAAAGAGAGATGAATCCACGATTATAGTTGGCAACATCAACACCCCTTTCAGTAACTGACAGGTTCGTTAGGCAGAAAATGAATAAGAACACAGATGAACTGAATAGTACCATCAATTAACTGAACCTGATTGACACCTATAGACTGCTTCATCCAACAACAACAGAATACACATTCTTCTCAAGCTCACACAGAATATTCACTTTATGATAGACTGCATTTTGGGGTGTAAAGTATGCATTAACAAATGCAAAAAATAGAAACCATTCAATGTCTGTTCTCAGCCTATAATAAACTAAATATCAGTAACAGAAATAACTGGAAAATAATAGGTGGAATATCTGAAAACCTTGAAGATTAAACAACATACTTCTAAATAATACAAGGGTCAAAGAAAAAGTCTCAAGAGAAATTAAAAAATAGTTCGAACTAAATGAAAAAGAGAATATGGCTTATCAAAATTTGTGAGATGCAGTAAAAGAAGTGCTTAGAGAGAAATTGATAGCATTGAATGCTTCTATTGGAAAAGAAGACAGGTTTAAAGTCAATAATCTAAGCCTCCAACTTAGGAAACTAGGAAAAGAAGAGCAATTAAATCCAAAGCAAGCAGAAGAAAAGAAATAGTAATAATTATAGTAGAAATAAATGAAATTAACAACAGGAATTCAATAAGGAAAGTCAAGAAAACAAAAAAAAATGGTTCTTTGAACAAATCAATAAAATTAATAAAACTTTAGCTAGGTTAACTAAGAAAAAAAGAAGACAAAAATTACTAATCTCAGAAATAAAAGAGGGGCCATCACTACTGATCTCATGGGACAGTAAAAGGATAATATAGGAATATTGTTACCAATGCTTTACTCACAAATTTAATAACCTAGATGAAATGGACCAATTCTTTGAAAGACTTAGCCTACCACAACTCACACAAGGAGAAATAGATAATATTCATAGGCCTATATATTTGAAAAAAGGAGTCAATAATTAGTAATTTTTCAAAACAGAAAACACCAGGTCTACATCGCCTCACCAGTGAATTCTACCAAAGACATAAGGAAGAAACTATGCCATTTCTCTACAATCCCTTCCAGAAATAAGAAGCTGAGGGAATATTTCCTAACTCGTTTTTATGAGGCCATCATTACCCTAATACCAAAACCAGACAAATATATTACAAGAGAAAAAATCTACAGATCAATATTTCTCATGAACATAGACTCAAAATCCTCAACAAAATATTAGCAAATCAAATCCAACAATGTGTAAAATGGATTACACACCCCAACCAACTGGGATTTATCTCATGTTTCCAAGTGTGGGTTAATATCTGAAAATCAATTAACACAACACATCACAACAGGCTAAAAAAGAAAAATTATATAATCATATTAATGGATGCAGAAAAAACATCTGAAAAAATCCAATACTCACTTATGATTAAAAAAACTTTCTCTGGAAACAGAGAAAGACTTTCTCAACTTGAAAAAAAGAGTATTTACAAAAACTTGATAGCCAACATTATATTTAACCATGTAAAACTAGATTATTTTGCTTATAAGATCAGGAACAAGGCAAAGATATCTGCTTTCACCATTTCTAGTCAAGATTGTACTGAAAATCCTCATTAATTAAAACAATAAAACAAGAAAACGATATTTTACAAGGTATACAGACTGGGAAGGAAGAAATAAAACTTTTTTTTTTCAAACAACTTGATTAGGTAGAAAATCCCAAAGAACAACAAAAATATAAACTGCTGGAATAAATAAGCAATTACAGTAAGGTGGTAGGATATAAGATCAATATATAAAAGTCAATTGCTTTCCTATATGCCAAGGATGAACAACTTGAATTTGACAGTAAATACACAACACCACTTACATTAGCAACAAAAAGGAAAAGAAAAAGAAGTATTTAGGTATAAATCAAACAAAACATATACAAGATCTATATTAGGAACTCTATAAAACTAGTGAAAAAATCAAAGGCCTAAATAAATGATGATGTTTTCCATGTTCATGGATAGGAGAACGCAATACTATCTTAGATGTAGGTTCTTCACAACTTGATCTATAGATTCAATGCAATTCCAATAAAAACCCCAGTAAATTATTCTGTGGATATCAGAAAAAAACTGATTCTAAAGATTATATGGAAAGACAAAAGACCCAGAATACCCAACACGGTATTAAGGGAGAAAAATAGTGTTGAAAGACTGACACTTCCCAACTTCAACACTAAATATAAAGCCACAGTAATGAAGACAGTTTGGTTTTGACAAAAGAATGGACAAATAGATCATTGGAACGTACTAGGGAGCCCAGGGAAAGACCCCCACAGTTAGAATCAATTGATGTTTTATGAAGGAGTAAAGGGAATTCTGTGGAGAATAAATAGTCTTTTCAACAAATAATGCTGGAACAATTGGAAATTGACATGCAAATAAGTAAAAATAGGCATAGACCTTATACTTTTTACAAAACTTAACTCAAAATGGACCATTAATTTAAATGTAAGATATAAAACTACATACCCCCAGGTAACATAGGTAAAAATCTAGGTGACCTTGGGTTTGGTGACAACTTTTTGGATACTACATCAGAAGAACAATCCATGAAAAAAATTGATAAGTTGGACTTCATTAAAATTAAGAAAAACAATTGCTCTGAAAAAGACACTGTAAGAGACTGAGAGGACAAGTCAGACTGAGGAAAAAATCTTTGTAAAACACTTATCTGTTAAAGGACTGGTATTCAAAATATAGGAGAAAAAAAATCTTAAAACTCACAAATAAGAAAACCAATAAGCCAACTAAGAAATTGGTAAAAGGTCTGACTAGATATCTCACTCAGTAAGATATATAGATGGCAAATAAACATGAAAATATGCTTAACATCATATTTCAGTAAAGAATTGCAAGTTAAAACAATGAGATATCACTACATATCTCTTAGAGTAGCTGACATTCAAAACATTGGTAACAACAAATGCTGGCAAGGATGTGGGACAACAGGAACTCTTATTAATTGCTCGTGGAAATAAAAAATGGTACAGGCATTTTGGAAGATAGTTTTCAGTTTCTTACAAAATTAAACATAGTCTTACCATATGATCCAGCAGTTACACTCTTTGGTATTTAACCAGGTTGTTGAAAACATATGTCCACCACGATTTGCACATGAATGTTTATAGCTGCTTTAATCGTAATTTCCAAAACTGGAAGCAACTGAAGTGCTCACTTCAATAGGCGAATGTTAAACCAGGTCCCATCTAGACAATGGACTATTATTTTGTCCAACAAAAAGAAATGATCAAGCCATGACAAGACATGGAAGAACCTTAAATATATATTACAAAAGAAAGTAATCAATCCAAAAAGGCTATATACTGTATGATTCTCACAGCATCCCTGGCCTATGAGGTTGGTATTAAGATTATTATTGGCTCCATTTTATAGATGACTAAACTAAGGCTTATCGTGGTTAAGTCCTGAAGTCACACATTAATGGCTGAGCTGGGGTTCAAACCCACATCTGCTGATTCCAAGTTACAGTTCTTTTTGCTAACTGGACCAAATCTATATGCATTTCATTCTTTGGCTGGGCCTTCACTACCCAAGCTTCCTATATTTTCTCTTATTGATTCCCTATTTCTTGCTCATCAGGATTCTAAGGTTTCCATTTTCCTCAAATACCATCTACATTATCAGGTAAACTTACCCTCCTTCTAGCCATCTGGAGGGTGACAAAATCATAGAAGAGCTGTCCACACCTGTTGGGATCTGAGACCCTGGAGGAGACGTTACTTCTGGAAAAAAAGCCACCTGGGCAGATGACAAACCACAAATGGGAGAAGTGCCCTGGCCTCTTCCCCCTCTCTCCCTTCTGCCTGCCTTCTGCCAGTGCCTCCCACTGGCCATGCTGGCCTGGAATCCAGCTGGCAAGGAAGCTGAGACACATGGCTGGCCAGAGAAGGACAGAACTTCTCCTTTCCCTGCCCCAGCTATAGCTCTCCATGAGGGTTTAGATACATTTGTCTTATATTTTCCAGTTTAAAAATTCAAGAAAGTTACCTGAAGGTTATTCCAAAAAATTATCTACAGATAACCTAGCCCAAATTTGTGGGGAAATTTTGGGTTATCTGCCAAGGCAGCCCTTACTTACACCATGTTCTGGAAACTTCCTTGTTCCCTTTCTCCTCTCTCCACCCTGATCTGCATGTTTTATTATCTTGTTCTTGTCCTGTCTTCCAGTACAGGACGCATGACCAAAAGGTCAATTTTGGGCCAAGAGAACTTCAGTTTCTTTCCATGTCGCTAGAGATATCACCTGCATACTCAGCATTCTGAGTAGAAGTGACCTTTGCAAAAACTGTGAAATAAGTCACACATACCAAAGGATGTATGTGATGAGTGTGTACATTTTAAAGAACAATACTTATTTTATAAAAGCCAAATACCTGCGCTGGAACCTTTGGAATCTGTCATGTACCTCCCTCAGGTGTACCCCCCCACCTCCTGCCATTGCTTTGCTTTTATAGTTTTGCCATATGCATGTGTTTTTCTAAACAATATATGAGTTGCTTTTGAACTTTATATAAATGGAATCATGTCTTAGGCATTGTATTAGTTCATTTTCATGCTGCTGATAAAGATATACCTGAGACTGGGTAATTTATAAAGAAAAAGAGGTTTAATGGATTCACAGTTCCATGTGGCTGGGGAGGCCTCGCCATCATGGCAGAAGGCAAAAGGCATGTTTTACATGGCAGCAGGGAAGAGAGAATGAGAGCCAAGTGAAAGGGTAAACCCCTTATAAAACCATCAGATCTCGTGAGAATTATTCACTACTATGAGAACAGCATGGAGAAACTGCCCCCATGATTCAATTATCTTCCACCAGGTCCCTCCCACAACACATGGGAATTATGGGATCTACAATTCAAGATGAGATTTGGGTGGGGACACAGCCAAAACATATCAGGCATCTTTCTAAATGATATTTTCTTTTTCAATCCAGTATTATCTTCTTGAAATTCAAAAATATTTATGTTTTTAACTGTGGTGTTATCCACTTCTTCCTGCTCCATTGTGGAATATACTGAATTTATTGATTCAGCCTACTTTCAATAGACAATAAGGTTATTTCTAGATTTTTTTGATGCCACAATGATGCTATGGAAAAATTTTGTAACTTTTACTTTGTGTATACCATTGTTTTTCTAGGGCCAATAAGGCAAATATATTAGGGTAGAAATGCTCAATCATTTTGTGTGTGTGCACACACACACACACACAGTCATGCATCACTTAACCCCAGAGATATGCTCTAAGACATGCATCATTAGGAGATTTCATTTTTGTGCAAACATTATAGAGTGTACTTACACAAATCGAGATGGGATTAGCATACTACACACCTTGGCTATATGGTATAACCTATTGCTCCCAGGCTATAACCTGCACAGCATGTTACTGTACTGAATGCTGTAGGCAACTGTAACACAATGGGAAGTATTTGTGTATCTAAACATAGGAAAGGTACAGTAAAATACTGTAAAAAAGCTAAAAATTGATACACCTGTATAGGGCACTTACCGTGAATGTTGCTTACAGGACTGGAAGTTGCTCTGGGTGAGTCAGTGATGAGTGGTGAGTGAAGGTGAAGGCCTAGGACATTACTGTACACTACTGTAGACTTTATAAACACTGTATACTTATGCTACGTACATTTCTTAAAAAATATTTTTCTTTCTTCAAAACTAAATTAACCTTAGCTTACTGTAACTTTTTTACTGTATAAACTTTTACATTTTTTAAACTGTTAACTCTTTTGTAATACTTAGCTTAAAACACACATTGTCCAGCTATACAAAATATTTATATCCTTATTCTATAAACTTTTTCCTATAAATTGTTTTTTTCACTTTTTAAATGTTTTTTGTTAAAAACAAAGACACAAACACAACATTAGCCTAGGCCTACACAGGGTCAGAATCATCAATATCATTGTCTGCTGCCTCCACATCTTGTCCCACTGGAAGGTCTTTCAGGGGCAATAACAGGCATGGAGCTGTCATCTCCTGTGAAAACAATGCCTTCTTTTACTGTGCCTCCTAAAGGACATGTATGAGGCTGTTTTACAGTTAACTTTTAAAAACAAATAGAAGTAAACTCTAAACAAATGATAGAAATTATTATAGTAGAGTAAATATATAAATCAGTAACAGTAATTTATTGTCATTATCAAATATGTGCTGTACATACAATAATTGTATGTGCTAGACTTTTATATGACTGGCAGCACAGTAGGTTTGTTTACACCAGCATCCCCACAGACACATGAATAATGCATTCTACTATGATGTTTTGAAGGCTATGACATCACTAGGCAATAAGCATTTTTCAGCTTCAGTATAATTTTATGGGACCACCATTATGTATGTGGCCCATCACTAACTGAAATGTCATTATGGACCACGTGACTGTATATATACATTGGGAAAGGGAGAGAGAGAGTCAGGTTTTCTGCTTAAATTATTTTCCAAAATAGTTTTAAGCCGATTATACACCATAATTAGGTATGAGCATTTCCACTTCTCTAAATCCTCACTGCCACTTGGAATCATCAGACCTTTTATGTTTTTCATTTGCATTTTTCTCTGGTTACTAATGAGCTGAGGATGTTTTTGTGTGTGTATTGGTCATTTGCTTTTACTTCTTATCTTAATCAGTTTGGGCTTTTATAGCAATCTATCATAGATTAGGTGGCTTATAAACAAAAGTAATTTATTTCTCAAAGTCTGAGATCCAGGTGCCAATATGATCGGGTTCTGGTGAGGGCCATCTTCCAGGCTGCAGACTGCTGACTTCCGGCTGTACTCTCACACGGCAGGAGGAAGATGAGAGTGCTCGCTAGGGGCCCTTTTACAACAACATCAATCCCATGAATGAAGGCTCCATCTTCACGATCTAATTATCTCCCAAAGGCTTCACCTCCTAATACCATCACCTTGGGGGTTAGGACTTCAACGCAGAAATTTTAGGGGAACATAAACATTCAGTCCAGTGCATTCCTCTTTGAAGTATCTCTTCATGTTTACTAATTTTCCTATTAATGCTATTTATCTTTTATGGATTTATAAAAGGTATTTATATACTTTTGATTCAAATTCTTTACATTGTATATGTATGGCAGGTGTCTCTTAATTTGTGGCCTGCCTTTTTATTTATTGAAATATTTTATTGAACAGAAGTTCTCAATTTTCATATAACTGAATCAAGCTGTCTTTTCCTGTCTGATTTACCCTGTTTGTGTTTAAATAATTTTTGTTCTGTAGAAGATGCTTTTGGTGCCCCAGATCACATCCCATCAGCGCAAGGTCTGATTCAGTATTATTCGTGTTGGAAAATTCTACATAAACTTGGATTCCCTTCAGTAATTTCATTAATAGAGTTTCTACTGTTGATTTAACTTTGTGCTCCAGGAATAAATCCACCTTAGTCATATTAAATATATATTATTTTCCTGTCTGGATTCAGTGTCTAATCTTCTGTTTAGCACTTTGTGCATTTCTGGTCATGCTGAGGTTGTTTCTAATTTCCCCTTCCCTGTCCCTGTCTGGCTTTTCCATCAAAGTTATGCTTCTTTGGGGCTCTGAAAGAGTTTGTACAGGAGTACAATTGTCTATTCCTTGAATGCACAAATGAATCCAACTGTTAAACTGTCTGGGCCTGATATTGTATTTGTGGAACATTTTAAATTAATGATTAAGTTTTATTAGTGTTTTTTAAACAGCATTCAGATGTTTCTATTTATTTGTTGAGTCAGTTTTAGTAAATTTTCTATTTCTAAGAATGTATCCATTTCATCGAAATGTATTGGCATGGTCATAATATCCTCTCATTCCTCTTAATGTTTACAACATTCATAGTGAGGTGCCCTTTTTCTTTCCTGACATTAGACATTAGTCACAGGTGCCTTGTGCATTCCTCCCTCTCTCCTCCCCCACCTCTCTCTCCCTACTTCCCTCTCTCTCATTCTTATTTTTCATTCTTTCTGATCAATGTTGCCAGAGGTTTGTGAATTTTACTAGTCTGTTCAGAAAACCTACTTTTGGCAAAATCGATTGTCTGGATTGTATCTTTGCATTTCACTCATTTTGTTCTTATCCTTTTTATTTTCTTCTATTTCACTTAAGTTTATTGTTCTTTTACTAACTTCTTAAATTGGATGCTATGCTCATTTCTTTTCACAATTGTACCTTATAAAATATGTGTTTTTTTTGGTAAGGTTGTAGTTTTAGAAATGCCACTGTACCACTTTTGCAATGGCCCAAGAGTTTTAATAAGCAACATTTCATTAGTGTTAAAGCTATTTTTTAATTTTTATTTATTCTTGACCTATGGGTTATCTGGTAAATACATATTATTCATAGATCAAGTGTGATAATTATTCTGTTCAAATCACCTCTGACTTTATCAGCTGTTAGTATACTTGATGTATTGATTATTGGGAGAAGTGTAGTAAAATTTAACAGTGTGAGATTGGATAATGGATTAAAAATGTTAAATTTAAAGTTATGTTTTAGATGGTCTAAATTTAAAATTGTTATATCTTCCTGGGACAATGATATTTTAACCTGTATGTCATGAGCCTTTAGCTTTGAATTTATTTTGCTGGAACGTAATACACCTAACCAGCTCTCTTTGGGTTAGTATTTGCTGATACATTTCCTCTCCTTTTTTTGTTTACTTTCAGTTTTTCCATGTTTTCAGGTTGTAGGTGTGTCATTTTCACAATAAGCAACTAGGCTAAAACATAATACAGTATAAAAAAGTACTTTTTCTGTGTAGTTCATTTACACCAGTTATGATCACTGTGATTATTTTCAATCATCTTAGTTTTTACTTTTTATTTGTCTCATTTTTCAGTCTTTTCTCTCTTTGCCCCTTTTTAAAACTTCTAGCATTTTTTATTGTACTAGACTAGAAGATACATAATCAGTTTTGTGTGTGTGTGTGTGTGGGGGGGGGGTGTTTCCTTTTTTTGAGACAGAGTTTCACTCTTGTTGCCCAGGCTGGAGTGCAGTGGCACGATCTTGGCTCAAGCGATTCTCCTGCCTCAGCCTCCCCAGTAACTGGGATTAGAAGCGCCTGCCACCTCACCTGGCTAATTTTTGTATTTTTAGTAGAGACGGGGTTTCACCATATTGGCCAGGCTGGTCTCCAGCTCCTGACCTCAGGTGATCCACCCACCTCGGCCTCCCAAAGTGCTGGGATTACAGGCGTGAGCCAACATGCTCAGCCAGTTTTCTTTTTTTTTTTTAGTGAATACACGGGAAATTCTAACCTGCATTTTTAACCTAATAATGACCAATATTAATCAGCACCTTTATGCTCTTCTCAGACAATACAATGATCCAAAAATTCCTTAACCTCATTTTTCCCTCCATGTACGTCTTCAAATTTCTATTTTCTCCCATTCTGTGGTTTTTCAGTCTCTTGATAGTATCCCTTTATGCACGACAGTTTTTAATGTTGACAAAGTGCAATTTATCTATTTTTCTTTTGTTGCCTGTGCTTTTGGTGACATGTATGAGAAACCATGACCAAATCCAGTGTCATGCAGTTTTGCCCCTATGTTTTCTTCTAAGAGCTTTTATAGTTTTAGCTATTCTATTTCTATTATTGATCTATTTTGAGTTATTTCCTGTATGTGGTGTGAGGTCCATCTTTATTCTTTTGCATGTATATATCCGGTTTTCCCAGCACCATCTGTTGAAAAGACAATTCTTTCTCCATGTATGGGTTTATTTTTGGACTCTCAATTTTATTCCATTGGTCTATATGTCTATCCTCATGCTAGGACCATATTGTTTTGATTACTGTACCTTTGTACAGTTTGTACAAGTTTGAAATCAAGAAGTAGTAAGTTTGTAATAAGTTTGAAATCAGGAAGTATAAGTTCTCCAACTTTTTAAAAATTATTTTTCAAAGACTCTTTTAGTTATCTGGGGACTCTTGCAATTCTGTATGAATTTGAGAACTGGCTTTTCCATTTCTGAAAAAAGAGTTGTTGGAATTTTGACAGAAATTACGTTGAATCTGTAGGTAAATTTGGATACTATTGATATCTTAACCATATTAAGTTTTCTTATTCACAAATGCAGGATGTTTTTCCATCTGTTTAGATCTTCATTTATTTCAATAATATTTTAAAATTTTCAAGTATTTCACTTCCTTGGATAAATTTATTCCTGAGATTTTATTTTTTTAGATGCTATTATAATTGGAATTCCTTTTTAAATTTTATTTTTGGATTGTTTATTACAGATTTTTTTATGTGTTTATCTTGTATCATGCAATTATGATGAATTCATTTATTAGCTCTAGTAGCTTTTTTTGCAGATTCTTTGGTATTTTCTATATATAGGATCATGCCATTTGCTAATAGATATAGCTTTACTTCTTCCTTTTTAATTTGGGTGCCTTTTATTTCTTTTTAAATTTCTTTGGAAAAAATTCCAATACAATGTTTACAGTGTTGAAAAGAAGTAGTGATTCCTTCTTGGTATCAAGGATACCAAGAAGTTGGAATTCCTTGTTTATTCCTGATCTTAGGAAGAAATATTTCAGTCTTTCACCACTGAGTGTGAAGCTGTGAGATTTTCATAAATGCCCTTCATCATGTTGAGAAAGCTTTATTTTATGTTGAGTTTTCTGAGTGTCTTTATCTGAGGGTGTTGGATTTGGATAAATTCCTTATCTACATCAATTGACATTATAGTGTGTTTTTTTCTTCA
Source organism: Pan troglodytes (assembly GCF_028858775.2). NCBI lineage: Eukaryota > Metazoa > Chordata > Mammalia > Primates > Hominidae > Pan > Pan troglodytes. The sequence continues at coordinate 25,685,488 of NC_072419.2, forward strand.
TTCTATGAATGTAATATATTACACTGATAGATTTTTATATGTTGAACCACCCTTGCATTCCTTAGATAAATCCCATTTTATCATAGTGTGTTATCTTTTTGATATGCTGTTAGATTCAGTTTTCTAGTATTTTGTTGAGAATTTTTCTGCATCAATATCCATAAGGTATACAGTACCATATGTAATTTTTTATGATGTCTTTTCTTGGCTTTGCAATGTTACCTTCATAGAATGAATAAGAAGTGTTACTTCTATTTTTTTTGGAAGAGAATGAGACAAATTGGTGTTAATTCTTTTTTAAATATTTGATATCATTCACTAGGTGTGAAGTTATCTGGTCCTAGACTTTTCTTTGTTGGGAAGTTTTTTTTTTTTTTTAATTACTGATTCAATCTGTTTGCTTCTTAGAGGTCTGTTGAGATTTTCTATTTCTTCTTGAGTCAGTTTAGGTAATTTGTATGGCTCTAGGAATGTTTCATTTCAACTAGGTTATCTAACTTGTTGGTGCACAATTGCTTGCAATATTTTGTTATGACCCTTTGTATTTTTGTAGGGTTGGTAGTAATGACCTCACTTTCATTTCTCCTTTTAGTTATCTATGACTTCTCTCTTTTTATGTCTGTCAGCTCAGCCGGAAGTTTGTCAGCTCTTTTCATATTTATTTATTTATTATTATACTTTAAGCTCTATGGTCTGTGTGCACAACATGCAGGTTTGTTACATATGTATACATGTGGCATGTTGGTGTGCTGCACCCATTAACTCGTCATTTACATTAGGTATTTCTCCTAATGCAATCCCTCCCCCTCCCCCAACCACATGACAGGCCCTGGTGTGTGATGATTCCCACCCTGTGTCCAAGGGTTCCCATTGTTCAATTCCCACCTATGAGTGAAAACATGTGGTGTTTAGTTTTCTGTCCTTGCGATAGTTTGCTCAGAATGATGGTTTCCAGCTTTATCCATCTCCCTACAAAGGACATGAACTCATCCTTTTTTATGGCTGCATAGTATTCCATGATGTATATGTGCCACATGTTCTTAATCCAGTCTATCATTGATGGACATTTGGGTTGGTTCCAAGTCTTTGCTATTGTGAATAGTCCCACAATAAGCATATGTGTGCATGAGTCTTTATAATAGCATGATTTATAATCCTTTGGGTATACCCAGTAATGGGATCACTGGGTCAAATGGTATTGCTAGTTCTAGATCCTTGAGGAATCACCACACTATCTTCCACAATGGTTGAACTAGTTTACAGTCCCACCAACAGTGTAAAAGTGTTCCTATTTCTCCACATCCTCTCCAGCACCTGTTTCCTGACTTTTTATTGATCCCCATTCTAACTGGTGTGAGATGGTATCTCATTGTGGTTTTGATTTGCATTTCTCTGATGGCCAGTGATGATGAGCATTTTTTTCACGTGTCTGTTGGCTGCATAAATGTCTTTTTTTGAGAAGTGTCTGTTTATATTCTTTGCCCACTTTTTGATGGGGTTGTTTGATTTTTTCTTGTAAATTTGTTTAAGTTCTTTGTAGATTGTGGATATTAGCCCTTTGTCAGATGGGTAGATTGCAAAATTGTTCTCCCATTGTGTAGGTCGCCTGTTCACTCTGATGGTAGTTTCTTTTGCTGTGCAGAAGCTCTTTAGTTTAATTAGATCCCATTTGTCTATTTTGGCTTTAGTTGTCATTGCTTTTGGTGTTTTAGTCATGAAGTCCTTGTCCATGCCTATGTCCTGAATGGCATTGCCTTGGTTTTCTTCTAGGGTTTTTATGGTTTTACAGCTAACGTTTAAGTCTTTAATCCATCTTGAATTAATTTTTGTACAAGGTGTAAGGAAGGGATCCAGTTTCAGCTTTCTACATATGGCTAGCCAGTTTTCCCAGCACCATTTATTAAATAGGGAATCCTTTCCCCGTTTCTTGTTTTTGTCAGGTTTGTCAAAGATCAGATAGTTGTAGATGTGTGGTATTATTTCTGAGGGCTCTGTTCTGTTCCATTGGTCTGTATCTCTGTTCGGTACCAGTCCCATGCTGTTTTGGTTACTGTAACCTTGTAGTATAGTTTGAAGTCAGGTAGAATGATGCCTCCAGCTTTGTTCTTTTTGCTTAGGATTGTCTTTGCAATGCGGGCTCTTTTTTGGTTCCACATGAACTTTAAAGTAGTTTTTTCCAATTCTGTGAAGAAAGTCATTGGAAGCTTGATGGGGATGGCATTGAATCTACAAATTCCCTTGGCCAGTATGGCCATTTTCACAATATTGATTCTTCCTGTCCATGAGCATGGAGTATTCTTCCATTGGTTTATGTTCTCTTTTATTTTATTGAACAGTGGTTTGTAGTTCTCCTTGAAGAGGTCCTTCACTTCCCTTGTAAGTTGGATTCCTAGGTATTTTATTCTGTTTGAAGCAATTGTGAATGGGAGTTCACTCATGATTTGCCTCTCTGTTTGTCTGTTATTGGTGTATAGGAATGCTTGTGATTTTTGCACATTGATTTTGTATCCTGAGACTTAGCTGAAGTTGCTTATCAGCTTAAGGAGATTTTGGGCTGAGACGATGGAGTTTTCTAAATATACAATCATGTCATCTGCAAACAGGGACAATTTGACTTCCTCTTTTCCTAATTCAATACCCTTTATTTCTTTTGCTTGCCTGATTGCCCTGGCCAGAACATCAAAAACACTATGTTGAATAGGAGTGGTGAGAGAGGGCATCTCTGTCTTGTGCCAGTTTTCAAAGGGAATGCTTCCAGTTTTTGCCCATTCAGTATAATATTGGCTGTGGGTTTGTCATAAATAGCTCTTATTATTTTTAGATATGTCCCATCAATACCTAGTTTATTGAGAGTTTTTAACATGAAGGGATGTTGAATTTTATCAAAGGCCTTTTCTGCATCTATTGAGATAATCAGGTGGTTTTTGTCTTTGGTTCTGTTTATATGCTGGATTACATTTATTGATTTGTGTATGTTGAACCAGCCTTGCATCCCAGGAATGAAGCCAGCTTGATCGTGGTGGATAAGCTTTTTGATATGCTGTTGGATTTGGTTTGCCAGTATTTTATTGAGGATTTTTGCATCGATATTCATCAAGGATATTGGTCTAAAATTCTCTTTTTTTGTTGTGTCTCTGCCAGGCTTTGGTATCAGGATGATGCTGGCCTCATAAAATGAGTTAGGGAGGATTCCCTCTTTTTCTATTGATTGGAATAGTTTCAGAAGGAATAGTACCAGCTCCTCTTTGTACCTCTGGTAGAATTTGGCTGTGAATCCATCTGGTCCTGGAGTTTTTTTGGTTGGTAGGCTATTAATTATTGCCTCAATTTCAGAGCCTGTTATTGGTCTATTCAGGGATCAACTTCTTCCTGATTTAGTCTTGGGAGGGTATGTGTCCAGGAATTTATCCATTTCTTCTAGATTTTCTAGCTTGTTTGCATAGAGGTGTTTATAGTATTCTCTGATAGTAGTTTGTATTTCTGTGGGATCGGTGGTGATATCCCCTTTATCATTTTTTATTGCATCTATTTGATTCTTCTCTCTTTTCTTCCATTAGTCTTGCTAGCAATCTATCTATTTTGTTGATCTTTTCAAAAAACCAGCTCCTGGATTCATTGATTTTTTGAAGGGTTTTTTTTTTTTTGTCTCTATCTCCTTCAGTTCTGCTCTGATCTTAGTTATTTCTTGCCTTCTGCTAGCTTTTGAATGTGTTTGCTCTTGCTTCTCTAGTTCTTTTAATTGTGATGTTAGGGTGTCAATTTTAGATCTTGCCTGCTTTCTCTTGTGGGCATTTAGTGCTAAAAATTTCCCTCTACGCACTGCTTTAAATGTGTCCCTGAGATTCTGGTATGTTGTGTCTTTGTTCTCATTGGTTTCAAAGAATATCTTTATTTCTGCCTTCCTTTCGTTATTTGCCCAGTAGTCATTCAGGAGCAGGTTGTTCAGTTTCCATGTAGTTGTGCAGTTTTGAGTGAGTTTCTTAATCCTGAGTTCTAATTTAATTGGACTGTCTTCTGAGAGGCAGTTCGTTATGATTTCTCTTCTTTTACATTTGCTGAGGAGTGCTTTAGGTTCCAACTATGTGGTCACTTTTGGAATAAGTGCAATGTGGTGCTGAGAAGAATGTATATTCTGCTGATTTGGGGTGGAGAGTTCTGTAGATGTCTATTAGGTCTGCTTGGTGCAGAGCTGAGTTCAAGTCCTGGATATCCTTGTTAACTTTCTGTCCCGTTGATCTGTCTAATGTTGACAGTGGGATGTTAAACTCTCCCATTATTATTGTGTGGGAGTCTAAGTCTTTTTGTAGGTCTCTAAGGACTTGCTTTATGAATCTGGGCACTCCTGTATTGGGTGGATATATATTTAGGATAGTTAGCTCTTCTTGTTGAATTGATCCCTTTACCATTATGTAATGGCCTTCTTTGTCTCTTTTGACGTTTGTTGGTTTAAAGTCTGTTTTATTAGTAACCAGCATCGCAACCCCTGCTTTTTTTTGTCTTCCATTTTCTTAGTAGATCTTCCTCCATCCCTTTATTTTGAGCCTATGTGTGTCTCTGCACGTGAGATGGGTCTCCTGAATACAGCACATTGATGCATCTTGACTCTTTATCCAATTTGCCAGTCTGTCTTTTAATTGGGGCATTTAGCCCATTTACATTTAAGGTTAATACTGTTATGTGTGAATTTGATCCTGTCATTATGATGTTAGCTGGATATGTTGCTCATTAGTTGATGCAGTTTCTTCCTAGCATCAATGGTCTTTACAATTTGGCATGTTTTTGCAGTGGCTGGTACCAGTTGTTCCTTTTCATGTTTAGTGCTTCCTTCAGGAACTCTTGTAAGGCAGGCCTGGTGGTGACAAAATCTCTCAGCATTTGCTTGTCTGTAAAGGAATTTATTTCTCCTTCACTTATGAAGCTTAGTTTGGCTGGATATGAAATTCTGGGTTGAAAATTCTTTTCTTTAAGAATGTTGAATATTGCCCCCCACTTTCTTCTGGCTTGTAGATTTTCTGCGGAGAGATCTGCTGTTAGTCTGATGGGCTTCCCTTTGTGGGTAAGCTGACCTTTCTCTCTGGCTGCCCTTAATATTTTTTCCTTCATTTCAAACTTGGTGAATCTGACAATTATGTGTCTTGGGGTTGCTCTTCTCAAGGAGTATCTCTGTGGCATTCTCTGTTTTTCCTGAATTTGAATGTTGGCCTGCCTTGCTAGGTTGGGGAAGTTCTCCTGGATAATATCCTGAAGAGTGTTTTTCCAACTTAGTTCCATTCTCCCCATCACTTTCAGGTATACCAAACAAACATAGATTTGGTCATTTCACATAGTCCCATATTTCTTGGAGGCTTTGTTCATTTCTTTTTACTCTTTTTTCTCAAAACTTCTCTTCTCTCTTCATTTCATTCATTTGATCTTCAATCACTGATAACCCTTCTTCCAGTTGTTCGAATTGGCTACTGAAGCTTGTGCATGTGTCACATAGTTCTCCTGCCATGGTTTTCGGCTCCATCAGGTCGTTTAAGGTCTTCTCTATGCTGTTTATTCTACTTAGCCATTTTTCTAATCTTTTTTCAAGGTTTTTAGCTCCCTTGCGATGGGTTCGAACATCCTCCTTTAGCTTGGAGAAGTTTGTTATTACTGATCTTCTGAGGCCTACTTCTGTCAACTTGTCAAAGTCATTCTCCATTGAGCTTTGCTCCATTGCTGGCGAGGAGCTGCGATCCTTTGGAGAAGAATACGTGCTCTGGTTTTTAGAATTTTCAGCTTTTCTGCTCTGGTTTCTCCCCATCTTTGTGGTTTTTTCCACCTTTGGTCTTTGATGATGCTGACCTTCAGATGGGGTTTTGGTGTGGATGTCTCTTTTGTTGACGTTGATGCTATTCCTTTCTGTTTGTTAGTTTTCCTTCTAACAGTCAGGACCCTCAGCTGCAGGTCTGCTGGAGTTTGCTGGAGGTCCACTCCAGACCCTGTTTGCCTGGGTATCACCAGCAGAGGCTGCATAACAGCAAATATTGCAGAACAGCAAATGTTGCTGCCTGATCCTTCCTCTGGAAGCTTCATGTCAGAGGAGCACCTGGCTGTATGGGGTGTCAGTCGGCCTCTACTGGGAGGTGTCTCCCAGTTAGGCTACTCGGTGGTCAGGGACCCACTTGAGAAGGCAGTCTGTCTGTTCTCAGATCTCAAACTCTGTGCTGAGAGGACCACTGCTCTCTTCAAAGCTGTCAGACAGGGATGTTTAAGTCTGCACAAGTTTCTGCTGCCTTTTGTTCAGCTATGCCCTGCCCCCAGAGGTGGAGTCTACAGAGGCAGGCAGGCCTTCTTGAGGTGTGGTGGGCTCCACCCAGTTCCAGCTTCCTGGCTGCTTTGTTTACCTACTCAAGCCTCAGCAATGGCGGACGCCCCTCCCCTAGCCTCGCTGCCGCCTCGCAGTTTGATCTTGGACTGCTGTGCTAGCAGTGGGCAAGGCTCTGTGGGTGTGGGACCGGCCAAGCCATGCGCAGGATATAATCTCCTGGTGTGCTGTTTGCTAAGACCATTGGACAAGTGCAGTATTAGGGTGGGAGTGTCCCAATTTTCCAGGTACCATCTGTCACAGCTTCCCTTGGCTAGGAAAGGGAATTCCCCAACCCCTTGTGCTTCCCAGGTGAGGTGATGTGCCGCCCTGCTTTGGCTCACACTCTGTGGGCTGCACCCACTGTCCAACCAGTCCCAATGAGATGAACCCAGTACCTCAGTTGGAAATGCAGAAATCACCCGTCTTCTGTGTCGCTCACTCTGGGAGCTGTATACTGGAGCTGTTCCTATTCGGTCATCTTGGAACCTTCAATCAGCTCTTTTCATCCTTTCAAGAACCTACTTTTGGCTTTATTGATTCTCTCTATTCTTTTTATTCTCAATTTTATTTATCTTTAATCTCCATTATTTCTCCTAGCTTTGGGTTTAGTTCGTGTGTGTGTTTTTTTTTTTTTTTAATAATTCCTCAAGGCGCAAAGTTAGCTTATTGATTTGAGATTTGGCTTCCTTTACGATGTATGCATTTACAGCTATAAATTTTCCTCTGAGCATTTACTTTGCCACATTCCATAAGTTATGGCATGTTGTGCTTCCATTTCATTCCTCTTTAAGTATGTTCTAGATTTCTTTGTATTTTTTTTTCTTAGTCTTAATGGTCATTTAAGAGTGCTGTTTAATTTTCACATAATTGTGAATTTTCTAGCTTTCTTTTCACTATTGATGTCTAACTGCAATCCATTGTGTTCATAGAATATACTTTGTATTATTTTAATCTTTTACATTTTTTGAGATTATTTTTGAGGCCATATATTTTCTATCCTGGAGACTGTTCTATGTGCACTTGAAAAGAATGTATATTCTGCTGTGGTTTGGTGGAGTGCTTTATGTATGTCTGTTGTGTCTAGTTGCTTTTTAGTGTTATCCAAGTCCTCTATTTTGTTATTGGTCTTCTGTCTAGATGTTCTATCCAGTATTGGAAATGATGTTTTGAGGTTTCTAACTTTCATCTCTGACTGTTTCACATTTTCTATGTTTGGGTTTTGCCTTTCTGCCACCATGTATCTAGGCTAAATTTCTTTTTATTGATCATGTTTGGGATTTAATGGGCTACTTGAACTTTTTTTTTCACTGTGCTTCAATTTGTGTAATTTCTTTATTTCTCCCATTTATCTAATTTTCTTTTTTGCTAATTTTAAGCGGTTATTTAATATAACCATTGAGTTTCAAGTCCCCATTATTTAATTTTTTTCTTTCTCCCAGTACTATTTGGTTATTTTAAAAATTCCTGGTCAATATTGATAGTTTTTTTTTTGTCTCTTTCTCATTGCTTCATAAAACTCTTTTTTATCTTTAAATATATTAAACATATTTGTTCTATATTTGTATCTGTTAATTCTAATATCACCAGCCTTTGTGAATCTGACTCTGGGATTTTGTTGTTGTTGTTGTTGGCTCTTGCTCATGGTAACTTGTTTTCTTTTGGGCTTAGTGATTGTGTTTTGGCAGGCGTGGAGCAGGGGTGTCGGGAGGGATAGAGACAGAAAGAGAGAAAGAATACTGATGTTTCCTGAACTTTTATCTGTGTGAATTATTTGAGGCCTATTTCCAAAGGGAATTCATTTAGAGAAAATTTCCTTTACTCCTGCAAGGTACCTATCCACAAGCTCGGGATACCTTTCAACTAATATTTTTGCCTCATACTTTTCACAGCAAATAAGGGTATAAATTTAGACCCATACTCATGGAAATACGGGCTTGTGGTTAGGAATTTTCAGGGTAGAACTATTTTTTCCAAGTCTGCCCAGAGTCAATGTTAACTTAAACTGGACATATGCATACTTTCTTTTCTGTCGTAGAACAGAGGGAAGAGGTCATGGGTCATTCTTTTAGGGTTTCAGGGTCCTGGCTTTTGCAGGAGTCTCCAGCATAACTTTCCATCCTGCTAGGGCCTCACACTCTCCCTCCTGCCACCATGTGCATGGCCACCACCAGGATGGGCAGAGGCACCAGAGCACATCCAACTTCTGTTCCCACTCACTCCACTGGATTTTCATGTTCTCATCATGTCTGGTCTCAGCATTTTTCACTACTTACAGTCTGCTGATTACTCTCCCAGCTAACTTCTCAGCCTAAGTGGGATGGCCTTCTCATCAGGAACACAGTCTCTATATTCTGACTTTTAAGACATATTGATATGTGTTCTACAAGCAGCGTAGAATAATTGAACTCAATGGATTCTCTTGCTTTCCAAACTCAGTTGGGCATTTTAAAAGATGTTTCGAATACCTTCCCCCGGTATTTTTAGGTATGTTATACCAAAATCATACATCTAAATTGGAAAAGCGTATATATGAATTGGAAAAACATACATGCGAATTTCTACATATGAACTGGAAAACTAGAAGAAAACAATTTTTTGGGGGGGCAGGATTGTAGGGGAGAAGGGGGACAAGGAAAAAGAAGATAAAAAAGAGAATAAAAGGGGATAAGAAGAAAGAAAAAACAAAGTAAGGAGGAGGAAAAAAGGATAAAGAGAAAAATGGAAGGATGAAGTGAAGCAGGAAAGAACACATGTGCGAGATAGAAACTGAGTACTTCTTGAGTTCTCCATAGAATGCCTGTGTCTTGTGCCTGGAACTGTTGTATTCCTGTCCTTGGGATTTGGGAAATACCCTGGGTCTTATTTATTTATTTACCCATTTCAATGTAGTTCCTGTATTGCAACCAAAAGTGCCCCCTGTGTACTCCATCAAGTCAAGTCTAAAACTGTGGGCTGGCTTTCTCTCCAGGTATGTGGCCTCTCTGCTTTGCCTCCTTAGACACATACAACCGTGCTCAACAGGAAGTACAGGAAGGTGCTGGCCAAGCCCTGACCACAAGGTACAATATCAGACTGGTCAATAGCTCAATTTAAAGCAACACTATTCAGTGGAGATTGCTTAAAGAATGTCTCGTCTTTCAGTTGTCTTAAGTTTTTACCCCGAGATCAGGCTATAACTAAAGAAAATTAAGAACCCAGATGGCATCATTCTGGTTTTTCTGATGATTATTTTACCACATATCATTTTTATTTGAGGCTACAAACATATATTGATATTTGTTATAAGAAATATGGTCTATGTGGTTTATGGGTACCTTGCCTGTTGTTATGTTTCAATTATACCCCTCCAAATCCATATGCTGTGGTCCTATCCCCAGTACCTCAGAATGTGACTGGATTTGGAAAAAGAGTCTTTAAAAGGTAATTAAGTTAAAATGAGTCAATAGGGTGAATTCTTATCCAGTAGGACTGGAACCCTTATAAGAGGAGAAAATTAGGACACAGACATTCACCTAGGGAAAACCAGGTGAAGACACAGGGAGCTGATTTCCATCCACAAGCCAAGGAGAGATACTTAAGAAGAAACCAACCCTGGTGACACCTTGATTTCAGAGTTCTAGCCTTCAGAATTGTGGAAAAATAAATGTCTGTTGTTTAAGCCACTCAGTATTTTGTTGTTGCAGCCCTAGCAAACTAGTACAGCACAGATCAGTCCACAGCTTCAGGGTCTGAGTTTTCACTGGTTCTTGTCAAACATGGTATTCATGTTCCTGTGAAAACAGTGGCCAGGAGATTTGTGAGTGCAGTAGATTGTCTGGTCTCAATCTCCAGCTGTACTTGCATCCTTGTCATGGCTTCCTTATGGGCAGAGTGTCCTTTCTTGCCCCTTGATTTTGGCCATGGCCATGCAACTTGCTTTCACCAGTGGCCTGTGGGCATAATTAATGTGGTGCCAATTTCAAGCATAGGCCTTAAGAGGCTTTCTGTGTTTCCATGTTTCCTCTTGCACCCCTTTCATTTCTATGAGAAGAACACGACTCACATAGCTTCAGATCCAAGGAGAGTGAGAAACGTGTGAGCAGAGGGTCCCTAGCTTAAAGTAGAGCCACCCAGTCCACCCCAGCCCAAATCGGCCACCCCCACCCAACCTGCAGACCTGTGAGTGAGCCCAGGTGACATCAGCGGAGCCTCTAGACAATCTGTGGACACATGAAGAATACATATGGTCAAATGGCACCAGGATTCTGTAATTATTACCCAGAATTATGTGGCAGTAGTTAACTGGTACAATGAAAATGTGGCCTTAGATTGTTTAATCAAGATGGAAGCTATAATTTTTTCAGTATTGTGAAAGCATTGTTCTTTCCTCCTGAAGGAGCAATTAGCCTGGAAGTTTTGGGCAGCCATATTGTACCTGTGTTGTAGACACTAAGGAGGAACAGGGAAATGGGAGCAATCTGTGTTCCTACAAATGTGGAGTCAGGGGATCAAACAAACACTAAGGCTGGAACTACCTCTGAAATGCCCAGTTATATCAGAAAAGAAATGCCTTATCATTAAGCCCATGGGATTTAGATTTTCTATTAATTCAAAAATACAGACAGAAGACTTCTTGTTTTAGTTCCAGCATGTGAAGAGCTTAGAAGTGATCACTCTTGGCCAGGCGCGGTGGCTCACGCCTGTAATCCCAGCACTTTGAGAGGCCGAGGCAGGCAGATCACGAGGTCAGGAGATCAAGACCATCCTGGCTAACGCGGTGAAACCCCATCTCTACTAAAAATACAAAAAAATTAGCCGGGTGTGGTGGCGGGCACCTGTAGTCCCAGCTACTCAGGAAGCTGAGGCAGGAGAATGGCATGAACCTGGGAGGCGGAGCTTGCAGTGAACCGAGATCGCGCCACTGCACCCCAGCCTGGGTGACAGAGCAAGACTCTGTCTCAAAAAAAAAAAAAAAGAAAAGAAAAGAAATGATCACTCTTGTCCTTACAATGTGAAAAATGCTGAACGAACTTCAAACAAATTTTCTTGGATCCATCAATAATTCAAGATCAGAGGCAAACTGCCACCCCAAAATCTGGAGAGATGGGTAGGTACAGAGAATCTGCTCACCTGGAGCAGAAGCTGCTGGAGCCACAAATGGGTAGGAACACTTAGATAGCACTTGTGATGAACATCTGGAGGCTGAGTATGGACTAGTTCCAGAGTAAGAAACTCTTGTGGTCTGCAGCCTTAGGGAGACCCCGCACTTTCATGGATTTACATCTAAGAGCCCAATCAGGTTCTATACAGAAGAATGAAGGAAGATCTCCTGATGGCTTTAGCAGGAGGAAGGGAAAGGTGTCCATTGTGAATTCAGAGAGTTGTCCATAGCATATGGTTATGTTCCAAAAGAAAGGATTTTTCCAGAACCTAACGGGAGGGGAAAAGCTAAGAAGCACTTGTGAAGATCATAGTCCAAGGACACAGACCTGTTAAAAGATTATACAGTTATAGAATACTTTCTTTTCCTCATACCTTATCACTACATCAATAGGGTTTTAGTATAATAACACTGGATTACAGCTGAAAGAGCTGCAAGGCATAGACTTTATTTAAGAAGCTCAAAGGCAATGGGGAAGCCCAAAGGCAACAGGGAAAACAAAAACTAAAATATCAGACAAATTTGAAGCCTCTGACACCTGCAGGTACAGCAAACATTAGACACAACCCAACTCCTGGATAGATTAACCTAAGACCTCACACTGAGGCTTTTACCTCAGTTCTTATTACCTAATATATCATGTCTGGCTTTCAATAACAAATTACAAGCCATGCTAAAAAGGAAGAAAAAACACAGCCTGAAGAGAAGAAAGAAGCAATGCAATCAAGCTCAGATATGACATAGATTTTGAAATGATTAAACAGGGAAGTTAAAGTACAGGTATACATCAGAGATGTTGTGGGTTTAGTTCTAGACCACTGAAACAAAGCAAATATTGCAGTAAAGAGAGTCACACAATTTTTTCTGTCTCCCAGTGCATACAAAAGTTTTGTTTACACTATACTATAGCCTAATAAGTGTGCAATAGCATTATTTCTAAAAAATAATGTACATAGATTAATTTTAAAATATTTTATTGCTAAAAAATGCTAACAATATCCTGAACTTTCAGTGAGTCATAATCATCTTTCTGTGGAGGCCCTTGCATCAATGTTGAGGACTATTGACTGATAAAGATGGTGGTTGCTGAAGGTTGGAGTGGTTATGGCAATTTCTTAAAACAAGACAACAAATGAAGTTTGCTACATCAAGTGGCTCCTCCTTTTATGAAAGATTTCTCTGTAGGATGCAATGTTGTTTGAAAGCATTTTGAAAGAATGCTACTTCTTTCAAAATTGGAGTCAATCCTCTCAAACCCTGCTGCTACTTTATCAACTAAGTTTATGTAATATCTGACATTCTTTGTAATCATTTCAAAAATATTCACAGCATCTTCACCAGAAGTGGATTACATCTTAATAAACCACTTTCTTTGCTCATCCTAAAGAAGCAATTCCTCATTCATTAAAGTTTTATTGTGAGATTAGAGAAATTCAGACACATCAGGCTCCAATTCAATTTCTCTTGCCATTTCTACCACATCTGCAGTTCCTCTATCGAAATCTTGAACCCCTCAAAGTCCTCCATGTGGGTTGTAGTCAACTTCTTTCAGACTTGTGTTAATGTTGATATTCGGACCTCCTCCCATGAATTATGAATATTCCTAATGGTATCTATAATGTTGACTTATTTCCAGAAGATTTCCAATTTGCTTTGCCCAGATTCATCAGAGGAATCACTCTCTAAGTCAGCTATAGCCATATGAAATGTAGCTCTTAAATAATAAGACTTAAAAGTTGAAATTACTCCTTGGTCTATGGGCTGCAGATTGGATGCTGTGTTAGCAGGCATGAATACAACATTAATCTTGTACATCTCCATCACAGTTCTTGGTGGCCAGGTGCATTGTCAATGAACAGTAATATTAAAAAAATTTTTTTTTCTAAGCAGTAGTTCTCAACAGTGGGCTTAAAACCATGCTATGAACAGATATATTGTCATCCAGGCTTTGTTGTTCTATTTACAGAGCACAGACAGAGTAGATTTAGCATAATTCTTAAGGGCCTAGAATTTTCAGAATGGTAAGTGAGAACTGGCTTCAAGTTAAAGTCAGCAGCTGCATTATCCCTTAACAAGACAGTCAGCCTGTCCTTTGAAGCGCTGAAGCCAGGCATTGACTTCTTTCTGGCTTTGAGAGTCCTAGATGGCATCTTCTTCTAATAGCAGGCTGTCTCACCTACATTAACTATCTGTTGTTTAGTGTAGCCACCTCCAAAGGTATCCTCAAAGCACAATAAATTGAAGCACAATAAAATGAGGTATACCTGTAAGCATGATTAGCTAGATTTAGCCATTCCATAATGTCTACGTATTTTGAAACAACATATTGTATGTGAGACATATATAAAATTTTTATTTATCAAATTAAAAATTTTTTTAAAAATAAAAGATCACATTGTACACCATAAATACACATAGTTTTTTTTTCAATTATACCTCAATAAAGCTGGGCAAAAAGAAAAAAATAGCCATGATTAATATACCAAGGGCTATAATGGAAAAAGTAGACAACATACAAGAACACATAGGTAATATCAGCAGAGAGCTGAAAACTCTAAGAAATAAACAAAAAGAAATTCTACAAATCAAAAGCACTGTAACAGAAATGAAGTTTACAATAAAGCCTTAGATGGGCTCATCAGTTGAGCAAAGAGAGATTGAGGCTATGCCAATAGAAAGTTCCCAAGCAGAGGTAGTACAAACATACACAAAACAAGAATTAAAAAAGCAGAACAAAATATCCTAAAACAGTGGGGAAATTTCAAAAGGTATAACATACACATAATTGGAATATCAGAAGGAGAAAAAAATGTAGCAGAAAAAATATTTGAAGTAAAAATGTCAGAAAATTTCCCCCAAATTAATGACAGACACAAAACCACAGATCCAGAAAATTTAAAGTACATCAAGATAAATAAAAAAAAATAAATAAACACCTAGGCATATTATTTTCTGTATATATATACAGAAAACCCATCAAAAACTTTTTTTTTTTTTTGTGAGACAGAGTCTTGCTCTGTTGCCCAGGCTGGAGTGCAGTGGCATGATCTTGGCTCACTGCAACCTCCACCTCCTGGGTTCAAGTGATTCTCCTGTCTCAGCCTTCAGAGCAGCTGGGATTACAGGCTTGCAGCACCATGCCCAGCCAATTTTTGTATTTTTCATAGAGATGGGATTTCACCTTGTTGGCCAGGCTAGTCTTGAACTCTTGACCTCAAGTGATCCATCTACCTCAGCCTCCCAAAGTGCTGGGATTACAGGCATGAGCCACTGCACACAGCCCAATGACAAACTCTTAAAAGACAAAGGAGAAAAAAAAGAGTATCTGTAGAGAAACAAGGATAAGAATTTCAGAGGACTTCTCATCAGAAACCATGAAAGCAAGCAGAGAGTGAACTGAAATATGTAAAGCACTGAAAACGAAAAATATGGAATTTCATATTCAGTGAAAGTATCCTAACAAAAGGAGAAATAAAGGATTTTCTCAGTAAAATAGAAACTGAGGAAATCCATTGCTAGCACACCTGCCCTGCAAGAAATGCTAAAAAAGTTCTTCACAGAAAAAAACAATTATATAGGTCAGAAGCTTGGATCTACATAAAGGAAGATCACTGGAAAAGAAATAAATGAAGGTAAAATAAATTGTTATTTTTATTTTTATTGATCTAAAAGATAACTTTGTTTAAAATTACAGTAGCATTTTATGTGGTATAACAATATACTGGGTGATTATAGCATATGGATAAATGCAGTGAATGACAGCAACGTCATAAGGGATGGGAAGGAAGAATTGAGAATACTCTGTTGTTATAAGGTAGCTACATTACATGTGATGTGGTATCGTGTTATTTGAAAGTGGACTCAGATAAGTTGTAAATGTATATTACAATTCTAGGCCAACCACTAAGAAATTTTTAAAAGGAAGTATAGGTTGTATGCTAAGAGAGGAGAAAAAAATAAAATTATATAAAATGCTCAATTAAAACTAGAAAAGGCAGAAAAAAAAGAGAAGGGAAAAAGAACAAGTGAAATTAATAGAAAACAGTTAGAAATATGGTAGTGAGGTAGGAGGTGGAACTCAACCTAGCAGGTGGGGCTTGGACACTGGGCCAAATTGAGGACTAGCTGAAACAGGGATGGGGCGGAAGCAGCTTTCCATAAGACACACCCACCATGTTCCATGTCAGCTTACCATTGCCATGGCAACACCCAGAAGTGACTGCCCCTTTCCATGGCAACAACCTGACAACCCAGAAGTTACCACTGTTTTTCTAGAAATGTCTGCATAATTGACCTTTTAATTTGCATATAATTATGAGTGGGTACAAGTATGACTACAGAACTGCTTCTGAGTGACTTCTCTGGGCACACTGCCTCTGGGGTAGCCCTGCTCTGCAAGGAGCAGTTCTTCTGTCACTGCTGTACACAGCTGCTTCAATAAAAGTTGCTGTCTAACACCACTGGCTCACCCTTGAATTCTTTCCGGTGGTAAGCCAAGAACCCTCCTAGGCTGGACTCCAACTTTGGGGCTTTCCTGCCCCAAATCAGTAGATATCAATCTAATTATATCAATAGTTAATTCATGCAAATGGTCTAAATCCACCAATTAAAAGGCAAGAATTGTCAGAGTGGATTAAAAAACAAAATCCAAATAACAGTGTCTATCGGAAACCATCTTTCAATATAAAGATCCAGGTAGGTTAAAAGTGAAGAGATAGAGAAAGTATACCATGCTAACACTAATCAAGAAAACTGGAGTACCTAAATTAATTTCAGACAAAGCTGACTTCAGGACAAAAAAGATTGTCAGAGACCAAAAGGGTATTACAAAGTGATTAAGGGGTGAATTCTCTAAGAAGGCATAACAATCCTAAGTGCATATGCACCTAATAACAGAGTATCCAAATACATGAAGCAAAAACTAATAAAACCACAAGGAGAAACAGAAAAAAATCACTGTTATTATTGGTGAATTCAACACCCACTTTCAGTTTATGATTGATGAAGCAGGCAGAAAATCCGTAAAAATATAGTTGATTTGAACAGCACTATCAGTCAACTTGACATTTATAGACTACTCCATCCAACAACAGCAGAATAAACATTCTTCTCAACAACAGCAGAATAAACATTCTTCTCAAGCTCACATGATACTTTCACTAAGATTGACCACATTCTGGATTATAAAATACACCTTAATGAATTTAAAAGAATATAAATTACGTAAAGCATGTTCTCAAACCACAAAGGAATTAAACTAGAAATCAATAACAGAAAGAGAGCTAGAAAATTCTGAAATATTCGGGTATTAAAAACACACTTTAAAATAAACATGGGTCAAAGAAGAAGTCTCAAGAGAAATGTACAAATATTTTGAACTAAATGAAAAAGAAAACATAACTTATGAAATACATACTCTTCACCAACACACCCATCAAGTCAGACTGCTAGAGAATTGCTTTTGCTATTCTGGGAATAAGGGCACTTCTTCAGTGAAGCTATTACCTAAGGATCTGCTTCAATTGCTCAAATGACTAGCTCCACTCCGAGGCATCTGGGGCATTCAGATGGGCTTCATTAGGTCTGAGGGGCAGGCACACTGTGATTGAAAGCTTCAGAGAATAAGCTCTTGGAGAGTGAAAGAACTCATCCATTTGGTTCATTCTGTACAGAATGTTCAAATGCTGTCTGGTTTTGATTATAGACACCTCAACAAAGCTGCAAAAGTTTTCAGATCATAAATTAAAGTTATTCAAAAAATAACATTTGCATTCCCAAACAAGACCTGAGTCTCTGGTCTGTTAGTGATCACTTAGGCATTTTGAATTTAATCGTGTTTAATAGGAAGTGCTGGCACCAAATTTAGGGATGCATCAAAGTTTTGCTTTGGCCTCAATATTGTACTCTGATCTGCTATTTGCCTTTGCCTGACCTCAGTCTTTAGCAGTCCAAAGAGCCTAATTTGCCTATTTCACCACTTCATTTTGCAACAGCCCTATATTGTATTTCATGAATGATCAAATGATTGCATAGGTAACATATCCAATCAGAGACAATGCCAATAACAAGAATAAAACATGACCTTTATATTTCAATATCTGAATATTTATCTCCAAATATAATCATCCCTCCTTGTCCATTGGTTCCAGGCCACCTCCCTATCCCCATGGAGACCTCCTCCCTATCCCCATGGAGTCCCTTATATAAAATGGCATAGTGTTTGCATGTAACTCATGCACATCCCCCTGTAAATTTCAAATTATCTCTATTACTTATAATACCTAATACAATGCCACACATCACTTCATTAGCATGGATTCAATGTAGTACTCAGTGCACAGCAAGTTCAAGTTTTGCTTTGTGAAATTTTTCTTCTGAATATTTTTGATCCACAGTTGGGTGAATCCATGATGCAGAACCAGTAGATACAAAAGGCCAACTCTACGGGCAAGCATTCTAGAGATAACGTGAAGTAACAAGTCTGCAAATGTTGACATTATATTAAAGTATGGATATATATTTATTATTGCAATAGTAAAGTGTTGTGCTAATTAATGATTGTGAGTCATTAAATTTATGTATAAAAGTAGTATTTTCAAATATTTTAACAGGGAAAGAGATCGATAATTGTTATAATATAAATTTTAAAACTGAGAGCATTACCTAAATAACTTCAATAAGACCAACTATTTCATCCTTTCTGAACAAACAAATGTTTATCAAAATTTGAATAATAATTGTATTAGTCTGCTTAAGCTGCATAACAGAATACCACTGACTGGATGGCTTAAACAATGGAAATTTATTTTCTCACAATTCTGGAGGCTGGAAGTCCAAGATCAAGGATCTAGCATGGTTGGCTTCTGGTGAAGCCTCTTACTGACTTGCAGGCAGCCTATTGGATTAGGGTCCTACCTCATGACCACATTTAACTCCAATTACCTTCTATCTCCAAATACAGTCATATTGGGAGTTTGGGCTTCAACATATTAATTTGGGTGGGATACAATTCAATCCATAACAATAACATAAGGTAAAACAGTAATAATAATACCACTATTTGGTATACCAGCATCTATACCATTAAATAACATTTAAGAACTGTATTAATTTTTAGTTATTTAATGCCATTTAATCTATAAATCTTTTAAGAAAACATCTTATGTAGGACTTTTTCATATCTTATGAAGCAGGACAAATTAAAATCAGGACCTTGACTTTGCTGGCCCAAGATTCCATTGAGAAGAAAAAATAATTCTAAAATTCTGTGATAAAACATCTTCAGTCCAAATACGATAAAAAAGAATGATGAAAAAAAAAATTGAAAATTATGTAAAAATAAACATTTTGTTCTCACTAGTATAAATGCAAAATGAAAGAATTCAAAGTGTTTTAATAAGAAAATTCTTTATAGTGTTAACAGGCAGTTGGTTTTTAAATAAAAATATGTCAAAATAAGAGCTCTAGATTGCAATAATCTCAGTAGTTTTAAATAAAGTTAAGAATCCTATGTGAAAAGTTTCTTCTAAAAATGTTACAAGGGTATTTTACTGAATTCTACAATGCTATACTCAAAAAGGGTAATAATCTTACTTAATGTGCTGTTTTTGTATCCTGAATTAGGCCTTTGGACATGGAAAAGAAGAGGTCTTTTTTACCTTTGATAGCATGGTGGATGGCTTACTAATAATTTTTTGGGTTTCTCCTAGCTAATAAGACATGAATCTGCTAAAGAAACATTGTTGGCGTGGAAATGCAGTAAAGGAAAGACCCATGCAATTGACAATGAAATATAGATTGTGAAGGCCAGGAATGAATGAGGAGCTCACAAGCATGCCATGTTTTGTGCATATCTTCCAGTCATGTGTTCAAAATAAAGCAGAAGGTAACGAAAGAAAATTACTGGCCAGAAGTAGATAAATTGTGAGCTATGTTCTTCATTCTTCTTCAGCCACAGGCAGACTATGAAAGATACAGGAGATTCTGGAGCTGTCTTGTCAGGTGTTTGCACCAGACACGCACACCAGATACAGAGCAGCTGTTACATGTTTAAATGGGCTTAAAAACAAATGGACAAAAATACATAAATAAAAATATTTAACACTGCATTGTGCAGTATGCAAAACTTACAGAAGGAATCACTAACAAGAATGTTTACTCTCAGAGAAAATAGTTCATTTGCTGGAAACTACTGAAAAGTTACCAAAATGCAGCATCTCGAAACTACAATTTATTTTTTTAAAAAACTATGTTATCTGCCATAGAAGTCTTCATATTAATTTAGTTCAAACAACCTACTGAAATGGAAGATGCTGATGGAAAGTCAAGAAATAATTTTTTTATCCTGAAAGTTAATTATATCACTGTTACTATGTTTCTACATTTGAACTAAGGGACAACATTTTCTCAAGTAATTGTGTGTTACAGATAGTCCACATAAAAATAATCCTGCTACCTGTTTATGTATCTTTATTTGTATCTAGATATAGGTATCACCTTAACTCTGTCCCTGAAAATATTCAAAAAGTATCTTCTTAAAGCAGAAAAAGTATCATGTTTTAGTAAAATTTTTATCACCATTGAAATCTTTAAGTTCAGGAGTTAAAAGGAAAAATAAAACTTAATTATTTGATGTCAATGTCACCTATGCTGGTAGATCCAGCCAAAGATGTTTTACCCATCAATTAACAGTGAACATCAATTTAATATCATTAAGGCATAGTATGGCAAGCACAATGTACTCTGGTTGGTGATATTCTGGCACTATGTTATCAAAATTTTAAAATGTGACTACTCAAAATTCTAATTAATAAAATTATAATGACAGTAGAATTTCTTTTTGATAACATTTTAGATTTATTTTGGTATTCCAGAAGTTCATTCAAAATGATGTGATATTTGCTTTCTGTCTTGGTTTCACCCAAATACTGATTTAGCATCCAGCCATATTGCATTTGTCCAGATGTGTTATTTGATGCCCCTCCATTTCATACACATTGAGAGTGTAAAACGTTAAGTGAGGAGGTATAAGGGGCCACAGTTTTCTGTGTGTTTAGTATTAACATCCTTGGAGGCAGGAGTTTAACTAAGAGAGCAATAATCATCACAACATGAAAATACCCATGAATAAACTGTTTAAAAATTGTGTTTTCCCCTAAGCATCTCACCCCACTGAAAATTAGTCATCTATCTTTGCCCATCTGACCAACTTCTAAGTCTGTTTGGATTTTGGCCAATTGACTCATTTTTGTAAACCCCCAACAATTTGAGACAGATACAGCACAATTTAATTGCTAAGTGAAACTGCAAACCTAGCCAAAGATGTATGCTTTTAAGAAGTCAATGAAAGTGGTGCTGGAGAACGTCTGGGGGCACCTACAAGACAATTGACAAATGAAAATCTGGCAGAGTGCGTCATGGTTAATGGCTGAGGAATGGAAAACTGACCAGGTGGATGACAGAAGCCATGCCTCAGAAAAGGATGATTTTAATATCAAGGGATGAAATTGGGGCTTTTAGAAAACTGAAGAAGTTATATGTTTATTAGAAACCTCTTTTTGTCTTATTAGGATAATGAAATATGATATAAATATAGTTGAAAATATAGCTTAAGCATCCCTAATCCAAAAATTCCAAATCCAAAATGCTCCAAAATTCAAAACTTTTTGAGCACTGACCATGATGCCACAAGTGGAAAATTCCACAGTTGATGTTGTGTACAGAAACTTTGTTTCATGCACAAAGTTACTAACAATATTGTATAAAATTACTTTCCGGCTATGTGTATAGGACGTATGTGAAACATGAGAGAGTTTCATATTTAGGCTTCAGTCTTATCCCCAAGATATCTAATCATGCAAGTATTCAGAAAATCTAGAAATATCAAAAATACAAAACACTTCCAGTCCCAATCATTTCAGGTAAGGAATACTCAACCTGTAATAGCTAATATTTATTGAATACTTATTATGTGGAAGACACTGTTTAAGGTGCTTTTCATACATCAGTCTTTTTTTCCTCACAGCAATCCTGTGAAATAAGCTAAGCAACTCTCCCAAGGTCACACAATTAGCAAATGGCCTCCTAACTGGCAATATATATTCTTTCAGAAGAATTTTCAATTGAGATATAATTTATATACCTTAAAATTCACCTTAGTAAAATGTATGATTCAGTGGTTTCCAGTATATTAATGATGATATGCTGGCATCACAACTATCTAATTCTAGAATCTGTCATCACCCCCAAAAAGAAACCTCATACTTACTAGCACTCAGTCCTCATTTTCCTCTCTCCCAAGACCCTGCCCACTACAAATCTACTTTTTGTCTGTATGGATTGTCTTTTTCTGGAAATTTTATATAAACTAGATCACACAGTACATGGTCTTTGTGTCTGGTTTCTTTCACTTAGCATAATGTTTGCAAGGTTTTTCCATGTTGCAGCATGTATAAAAGTAACTTCATTACTTTTTATACATTTTGTTTGTCCATTCATGAGCTACTGTACAATTAGACTTTTTCTACTTTTTGGCAATTATAAATAGGCTACTATGAACCTTCAGGCACAAGTTTATATATATATATATATCTAGGAATAGAATTTCTGGAGTATATATATATAAACTGCGAAGCTGTTTTCCAAAGCAACCACACTGTCTAATAACTAACATTCCCACCAACAATGTAAGAAGACTAATTTTTCCACATCCTCACCAACACTTGTTATTGTCTGTGTTTTGATTATAACTATCCTAGTGGATGTAAGGTGGTAGGTCATTTTGGTTGTGATTTGCACCTTCCTTATGGTTAACGATGTGATCTTATTGGCCATCAGTATACTTTCTTTGGAGTAATGTCTATTCAAATTTTGCCCATTTTTAAGTTGGGTTATTTGTCTTTTTAGTGTAGAATTACAAGTTCCTTATATATTATAAACATTAGTCTCTTATCAGCTATATGATTTGCAGATTTTTTCCCATTATGTAGGGTGTATTTTACTTTATTAATAGTGTCCTTTGAAGCATAGTTACTTTTGATTTTTATGAAGTCCAATTAATCAATATTTTATTGCTTGTGTTTTTGGTATCATATCTAAAAAAACCATTGGCTAATACATGGTCACAAAGACTTATGACTATGATTTCTTCTAAGAGTTTTATCATTTTCACTCTTACATTTAGGTCTTTGATTCATTTTGACTTAATTCTTGTATATTCTGAGATTTGACTCCAAATTCATTCTTTTTTCAGGTAGATACATAGTTGTTCCGATACCGTTTGCTGCAAAAGCTATATTTTCCCCCATTAAAATTTTTAGCACTCCTGTCAAAAATTAATTCATCATAAAAGTACCAATTTATTTCTGGACTTTCAATTATATTGCATTGATCTATGTATCTACTGTTACATCCATACCACACAGTATTGATTCCTGGAGCTTTGTAGTAAGTTTTGAAACTGGAAGTGTGAATTCTCTAACTTTATTCTTTTTTAAAGTTTGTTTTCACTATTTTTATCTCTTTCATTACCAAGTCAATTAAAAAAATACTTTATACTTTTAACGCAGTTACATGTTCACAGCAAAATTGGGCAGAAGGTACATGGAATTCCCACATATCCCCAATCACACATAGCCTCCCCCACCCAAATGTTACACCAGAGTAGTACATTTATTACCCTCAAGGGATCTACATTGGCACATTATTATCACCCAAAGTCCACAGCATATATGCGGTTTCACTCTTGGTGTTATTGGTTTTATGGGTTTTGACAAGTGTAAAATGATAAATATTTCACTATTATAATATCAAACAAAATAGTTTATCTGCCCTAAAAATCCTCTGTGTTCCACCTATTCATTTCTCTCTCCCCCACCCCACAATTGGAATCACAGAATATAGCTTTTTCAAAATGCTCAACACCACTAATGATCATGGAAATGCAAATCAAAACCACAATGTGATACCACCTTACTCCCGCACGAATGGCCATAATTAAAAAATAAAAAATAATAAATGTTGGCATGGATGTAGTGAAAAGGGGACACTTTTACACTGCTGGTGGGAATGTAGACTAGTGCAACCACTGTGGAAAACAGTGTGGAGATTTCTTAAAGAACTAAAAGTAGAGATACCATTTGATCCAGCAGTCCCACTACTGGGTATGTATCCAGAGGAAAGGAAGTCATATGAAAAAGACACTTGCACACACAGGTTTATAGCAACACAATTCACAATTGCAAAAATATGGAACCAGCCCAAATGCCCACCAATCAACGAGTGCATAAAGAAAATGTGACATGTATATATATATACACACACACACCATGGAATACTACCCAGTCATAAAAAGGAACAAAATAATGGCATTCGCAGGAACCTGGATGGAATTGGAGACCATTCTTCTAAGTGAAGTAACTCAGGAATGGAAAACTAAACATCTTACGTTCTCACTTATAAGTGGGAGCTAAGCTCTGAAAATTCAAAGGCATAAGAATGATACAATGGACTTTGGGGACTCAGAGGAAAGAGAGGGAGCGGGATGAGGGATAAAAGACTATACATTGGCTACAGTGTACACTGCTCGGGTGATGGGTGCACCAAAATCTCAGAAATCACCACTAAAGAACTTATTCATGTAACCAAACACCACCTGTTCCCTCAAAACCTATTGAAATAAAAAAATGTTAACAAAGAGCACCAGTAAGCTACCACTTAACAAGGATGCTGCTAATGTTTAATTCCATTTCTATGTCACCCCTCACCTCACTCTGACTTCACCCTACCAGTAACGAACATCCCTATCTTGTGGTTACTTTTCACTTTTTTCAAAACTGTAATCATATATGAATGTATCCCTAAGCAACATGTTTAATCATGCTAATTTGCAAGATTTATAGAATATATATCATACCAAAAAAAGAGTATTGCTTTATCAAATTGGCTTATTTCACATAGTAACATGTATTTAAGGTTCTTCCATGTCATTTCATGGCTTCCTCACTCATTTCTTTTTAGTGCTGAATAATATTTCATTGTCTGGATTTACCACAGTTTATCCATTCACCATTACTGAAGGACATGTTGGTTGCTTTCAAGTTTTGACAACTATAAATAAAGCTGCTACAAAATGTGCAGGTTTTGTGGGGACATGTCTTCAATTCATTTGAATAAATACTAAGAAGTGCAATTGCTGGATCATATCATAAGAGTATGTTTAATTTTGTAAGAAACTGCTAAACTGTCTTTAAAAGTGGCTATACCATTTTGCATTCCTGCCAACAATGAATGAGAGTTTCTGTTGCTCCACAACCTTGCCACCATTTGATGTTGCCAGTGTTCTGGATTTTGGCCATTCTGTTATGAATGTAGTGGTATTGCATTGTTGTTTAAATTTGCAATTCCTTAATGACAAATGACATTGAACATATTTTCATATGCATATTTTTCATTTCTAAATATGTTCTTTGTATGTGTCTGTTCAGGTTTATTGCTCATTTTAAAATTGGGTGGTTTGTCTTTTTATTGTTTTTTTTTGTTGTTGTTGGAGATGGACAAGGTCTTGCTCTGTCACCTGGGCTGGTGCACAGTGGCACAATCATGGCTGTCTGCGGCCTCAACCTCCAGGGCTCCGGTGATACTCCCACACCTCAGCATCCTGAGTACCTGGGACTACAGACATGCACCAGCATGCCTGGCTAATTTTTGGATTTTTTGTAGAGTTGGGGTTTTGCCATTTTTCCCAGGCTGGTCTCAAACTCCTGAGCTCAAGTAATCTTCATTGTTGAGTTTTAAGGGTTGTTGATATATTTTGGGCAACAGTCTTTTATCCGATATATCCTTTCGGTCTGGCTTGTCTTCTCATTCTCTTGGCAATGTCTTTTGCAGAGCAGAAGTTTTTAATTTTAGTGAAATCCCACTTATCAATCTTTTCTTTCAGATTGTGCTTTTGATGTTGTATCTAAAAAGCCATACATCACACCAATAAGCCTACCACTTAACAAGGATGCTGCTAATGTTTAGTTCCATTTCTATCTCACCCCTCACCTCATTCTGACTTCACCCTCCCAGTAACAAGCATCCTCATCTTGTGGTTACTTTTTACTTTTTTCAAAACTATAATCATATATGAATGATCCCTAAGCAACATAATGTTTAATCATGCTAATTTGCAAGATTTATAAAATATATATCATACCCAAGGTCACCAAGATTTTCTCCTATGTTATCTTCTAGGAGTTTTATAGTTTGTTACATTTAGGTAATGATCAAGTTTGAGTTAATCTTTGTGAAACGTGTAAGTTAATCTTTGTGCAAGGTCTGTCTAGATTTATTTATTTAAAAGTAGATGCAGTTATTCCAGCACTATTTGTTGAAAAGACTATCCTTTCTCCATTGAATTGCTCTTGCTTTTTTATCAAAGATCAATTGACTATATTGATGTGGGTCTATTCCAGGGCCCTCTATTCCATTCCATTGAGCTACTTGTCTATTCTTTTGCAAATTCTTTGCCAAGGCTTATATTGCTTTAAAGTCAGAAACTGTCAATTCCCTGACTTTGTTGTTCTTTATTTTTTTTTATTATACTTTAAGTTCTAGGGTACTGGTGCACAATGCGCAGGTTTGTTACATATGTATACATGTGCCATGTTGGTGTGCTGCACCCATTAACTCATCATTTACGTTAGGTATATCTCCTAATGCTATCCCTCCCCCCTGTCCCAACCCCACTACAGGCCCCAGTGTGTGATGATCCCCACCCTGTGTCTAAGTGTTCTCATTGTTCAATTCCCACCTATGAGTGAGAACATGCAGTGTTTGGTTTTCTGTCCTTGCAATAGTTTGCTCAGAGTGATGGTTTCCAGCTTCATTCATGTTCTTACAAAGGACACGAACTCATCCTTTTTTATGGCTGCATAGTATTCCATGGTGTATATGTGCCACATGTTCTTAATCCAGTCTATCATTGATGGACATTTGGGTTGGTTCCAAGTCTTTGCTATTGTGAATAGTGCCGCAATAAACATACGTGTGCATGTGTCTTTACAGCAGCATGTTTTATAATCCTTTGGGTATATACCCTGTAATGGGATGGCTGGGTCAAATGGTATTTCTAGTTCTATATCCTTGAGGAATTGCCACACTGTCTTCCACAATGGTTGAACTAGTTTACACTCCCACCAACAGTGTAAAAGTGTTCCTATTTCTCCACATCCTCTCCAGCACCTGTTGTTTCCTGACTTTTTAATGATCGCCATTCTAACTGGTGTGAGATGGTATCTCATTGTGGTTTTGATTTGCATTCCTCTGATGACCAGTGACGATGAGCATTTTTTCATGTGTCTGTTGTCTGCATAAATGTCTTCTTTTGAGAACTGTCTGATCATATCCTTCACCCACTTTTTGATGGGGTTGTTTGACTTTTTCTTGTAAATTTGTTTAAGTTCTTTGTAGATTCTGGATATTAGCCCTTTGTCAGATAAGTAGATTGTAAAAATTTTCTCCCATTCTGTAGGTTGCCTGTTCACTCCGATGGTAGTTTCTTTTGCTGTGCAGAAGCTCTTTAGTTTAATTAGATCCCATTTGTCTATTTTGGCTTTGGTTGCCAATGCTTTTGGTGTTTTAGTCATGAAGTCCTTGCCCATGCCTATGTCCTGAATGGTATTGCCTAGGTTTTCTTCTAGGGTTTTTATGGTTTTAGGTCTAACATTTAAGTCTTTAATCCATCTTGAATTAATTTTTGTACAAGGTGTAAGGAAGGGATCCAGTTTCAGCTTTCTACATATGGCTAGCCAGTTTTCCCAGCACCATTTATTAAATAGGGAATCCTTTCCCCATTTCTTGTTTTTGTCAGGTTTGTCAAAGATCAGATGGTTGTAGATGTGTGGTATTATTTCTGAGGGCTCTGTTCTGTTCCATTGGTCTGTATCTCTGTTTGGTACCAGTACCATGCTGTTTTGGTTACTGTAGCCTTGTAGTATAGTTTGAAGTCAGACAGCGTGATGCCTCCAGCTTTGTTCCCTTTGCTTAGGATTGTCTTGGCAATGCGGGCTCTTTTTTGGTTCCACATGAACTTTAAAGTAGTTTTTTCCAATTCTGTGAAGAAAGCCATTGGTAGCTTGATGGGGATGGCATTGAATCTATAAATTCCCTTGGCCAGTATGGCCATTTTCACAATATTGATTCTTCCTATCGTTGAGCATGGAATGTTCTTCCATTTGTTTCTGTCCTCTTTTATTTCATTGAGCAGTGGTTTGTAGTTCTCCTTGAAGAGATCCTTCACATCCCTTGTAAGTTGGATTCCTAGACTTTGTTGTTCTTTAATATTGTTTTGGTTATTCTGGGTCTTTTGCCTCTCCAAAAAATTTTAGAATTTGATATGGTTTGGCTGTGTCCTGACCCAAATTTCATCTTGAATCGTAACTCCCACAATTCGCAAGTATTGTGGGAGGAACCCATTGAGAGATAATTGAAAAATGGGGGCGGGTGTTTCTCATGCTGTTCTCATGTTATTGAATAAGTCTCACAAGATCTAGTGCTTTTAAAAATGGGAGTTTTCCTCCACAATCTCTCTCTCTTTGCCTGCTGCCATCTATGTAAGACGTGACTTGCTCCTCCTTGCCTTCTGCCATGATTGTGAGGCCTCCCCAGCCATGAGGAATGTAAATCCATTAAACCTCTTTCTTTTGGAATTGCCCAGTCTTGGGTATGTCTTTATCAGCAGCATGAAAATGGACCAATATAGAAATAATTTATATCCACAAATAACTTTCTGGGATTTAGATTTGTATTGCATTGAAATATAGATGAAGTTGGGAAGAGCTGACATCTTGAAACTATTGAGTCTTTATGTTCATAAACAAGAAATATATCTCCATTTATTTAGTACTTCTTTGACCTTTTCAGAGTTTTGTAGTTTTCCTCATAGAGTTCTTATACATATTTTGTTAAGTTTTCATGTAAGTATTTTATTTTTTAACACTAATGTAAATAGCATTGTGTTTTAAATTTCAAATTCCAATTGTTCGTTGATGGTAAAGAGGAAAGCAATTGGCTTTTGAATATTTATCTCATATCCTGTAACTTTGCCATAATTATCTATAAGTTCTGGGAGTTTTGGTTTGTTTATTTTTTGATCAATTTTTTGAATTTTCTGCATAGACCATTATCTCATCACTGAAAAAAATGTTTTATGTCCTATTTTTCAATCAGTATACCTTTTATTTCTTTTTCTTATTGCATTAGCTTTGATTTCAAGCATGGTGTTGAAATGATGAGAAGGGACATCTTTATTTTGTTCCTGATTTTAGTAAAAAAAAAAAAAAAAAGAGATTTTAGTTTCTCACCATTAAGTATGATTTTAGCTGTAGGTTTCTTATAGATGCTCTTTATCAAGTTGAAGAAGTTCTCTATCCCTAGTTCGCTGAGGGTTTTTATCATAAAAAAGTTAGATTTTGTCAAATGCTTTTTCTGTATCTATTTGTATGATAATGTTATTTTTCTTCATTAACCTGTCAATGTGATGGCTAACATTAATTGATTTTCAAATGTTGAATCAGCCTTGCATACCCCCACTCGAGGTGGTGATAAATCCCGCTTGGTCTTCGTGTAGAGTTTTTTTACACATTGTATTCAATCTGCTAATATTTTATTGAAAATTTTTGAATCCATGTTCATGAGAGATATTGACCTGTATTTTTCTTTCCTCACTGTGTCTGTGGTTTAAGTATCAGTTTGCCTCATATAATGTATTAGAAAGTAATTTCTCTGCTTCTACCATATCAATGAAATTGTAGAGACTTGGTATAATTTATTACTTAAATATTTGGTAGAATTAACCAATGAACCCATCTAGGCCTGGTACTTTATGTTTTGAAAGGTTATTAATATTTGATTCAATTTCTTCAATACATGTAGGCATATTTAGATTATCTACCTTTCCTTGTGTGAATTGTGATAAACTGTGTCTTTAAAGAGATTGGTCCATGTTATCTATGTTGTCTAATTCACAGGCATATAGTTGTTCACACTATTTATTTATTATTCTTTTAATGTCCATGGAATCTGTAGTGATGTCCCCTCTTTAATATCTGATATTAGTAATTTGTGTCTTCTCTTTTTTTCTTAATTAGATAGGCTAGAGGTTTATCAATTTCATCCATCTTTTAAAAGAACCAAATTTGAATTTCATTGATCTTCTCTATAGAGTTCCTATTTTTAATTTTATTAATTTCGACATTAATTTTTATTATTTATTTTCTTCTGTTTGGTTTGGATTAATTACTCTTATTTTTCAGTTTACTAAGGAAAACCTCACACTACTCATCTTAGATCTTTCTTCTTTTATAATAAATGCATTCAATGTTATAAATTTTCTTCTTAGCATTGCTTTTGCTATATCCCATAAATTTTGATGTTTTATTTTTATGTAGTTCAAAATACTGTAAATTTTTTTTGAGATATCTTCTTTGATTTGTGTATATTTGGAAGTGTGTTATTTAATCTCCAAGTATTTGGGGGTTTTCCACATATCTTTCTGTTATTTATTCAAGTTTAATTCCATCGTAGTCTGAGAGCAGACATTGTATGATTTTCATTCTTTTGAATTTGTTAGGGCATATTCTATGGCCAAGAATGTGATCTGTTTTGGTGAATGTTTATGTGAACTTGAAAATAATGTGTATTCTTTTGCTGTTGAATGAAGTATTTGATACAGATGTCAATTATATCCCATTGTTTG
This sequence comes from Pan troglodytes, assembly GCF_028858775.2. Lineage (NCBI taxonomy): Eukaryota > Metazoa > Chordata > Mammalia > Primates > Hominidae > Pan > Pan troglodytes. The sequence goes on from NC_072419.2 coordinate 25,715,701, forward strand.
AGTTTAACTGTGCCCTTGCTGAATTTCTACCTGCTCTATCTGCCCATTCTCATAGAGGGTTGTTGAAGTTGCCAACTACAATAATGGATTCATTTCTTTGTCCTTCAAGTTCTATCAATTTTTGCCTCATACATTTTGACACTCGGGTAAGTGCCTGCTCATTAAGGGTATTTATGTCTTCTTGGATAACTGATCTCTTCATCATTATGTAATACCCCTCTTTATCACTGATAAATTTTCCTGCTCTGCTACCTGATATACCTGAAATTAATATAGTTACTCTAGCTTTCTTTTGATTCATGCTAGCATGGTCTATATTTCTCCATCCCATTACTTTTAACCTGTATTTTTCTTTATATTTAAAGTGGATTTCCTGTAGACACCATATCACTAGGTCTTGTTTTTTGATGCACTCTGACAATATCTTTTAATTGGTTTATCTAGACCATTGACATCTGAAGTGATTATTGATATAGTTGGATTGATGTCTGCCATATTTGTTACTGTTTTCTATTTATTACTCTTGTGATCTGTTTTAATTTTTTTCTTCCACTCTTTTTCTGGCTTTTTGTGGTTGTGTTTGAGCATTTTATGTAATTACATTTTCTCCTCATTCTTAGCTTATCAATTATATTTCTTTTTATTTTAGTGTTTGCCTTAGAGTTTGTAATGTACACTTACAATGAATCTAAGTCCACTTTCAAATAACACTATATTGCTTCATGGGCAGTGCAAGTACCCTATAATAACATAACATTACTATTTTCTATCTCCTGTTCCTCATATCATTAATGTCATTTATTTCACTTGTCCATTATATATATATGCATATATATAAAAGTGTATATATATAAGCATATATATATAATATAAAGAGGGTTGCTGTTATTATTTTGAACAATTATTTTCTATTATATCAACTAAGAATAAGAAAATTAAAGTTTTCATTTTACCTTAACCAATTCTTCTTTGTTGCTTTCCCTTTCTTTATGTAGATCCAAGTTTCTGATCTATATCATTTTCCTTCTCTTTTACAGGTTTTCAACATTTCTTGCAAGGCAGGTCTACTTGCAACACATTCCTTCAGTTTTTGTTTGTCTGAGAAAGTCTTTACTTCTCTTTCACATTTAAAAGATAATTCCATAGGGTGCAGAAGTCTAGTTTGATGTTTTTTTAATGAACACTTTTAATATTTCCCTCTACTCTCTTCTTGCTTGCATGGTTTCTGAGAAGCTTGATGTAATTCTTATCTTTGCTCCTGTATAGGTATCTCCCCACCCCCTGTTTTTTTCAAGATTTGTTCTTGAATATATTCTAGGTGTAGTTGTTTTGGCACTTAACCTGGGTAGTGTTCTTTGATCTTGCTAGATCTGTGGTTTGGTGTCTGACATTAATTTGGGGGAAATTTCCAGTCATTATTTTCTCCTCAAGATATTTGTATTCCTTTCTCTTTTTCTGATATTGTCATTTTAAGCTTGTTTACACCTTTTTTAGTTGTTCCACAGTTCTTGGATATTCTGTTCTATCTTTTTCCAGTGTTCTTTTTGCTTTTCATTTGTGATTTTCTACTGACATATCTTCAAGCTCAGAGATTCCTTCATCTGTGAGCTATGTCCAGTCTACTAATGAGCTTATCAAATTATCTCTAGCCTTTCACTTTGGATTGTTCATTAGAAGTTCTATCTCTCTGCTTACATTGCCCATCTGTCCTTACATGTTGTCTACTTTATCTGTTGGAACTCTTACCATATTAATTATAGTCATTTTAAATTCATGGTTTGATAATCTCAACATCTCTGCCATATCTACATCTGGGTCCAATGCTTGCACTGTCTCTTCAAACTTCGTTTTTGTTTTGTTTTGTTTTAGTATGCCATCTAATTCTTTTTTCATACTTGGACATGATGTACTGGTCAAGTGGAACTGTAGTAATAGGCCTTCTGTGACGTGATGATAAGGTGTGAAGTGGAAGGAAAGCAATCTACGGTTTTATAATTAGGTCTCAGCACTATAGTGAGCCTATCCCTCTGACCTGTGAACTTCACAGAGCACCACAATTCTCCCCAAACTCTACACCTTTGCTGGGACCAAATATTTACAGTTAACCCAAGTTTGATATATCCCTTCTGTCAGATCAGTTAGTCTGTTACAAAAACTCCATTATTTCAGGCTCTGGTAAAATAGTTTCCTTTGAAAGCAGGACTTGTTAAAAACAAAGTCCTCTGGCATATTTCGAAATGGTTATTTTCACCCTCTCCTATTAGAAGTATGAAGGGATTTTTCTCTGATACTCACCAAGAGAATCCGGTGGAGCATTTGAGAGGAGCATTTACAAAAGTGTAGCTGAGTGGGTTTCTATGACTACCCCATCCCAAAAGTGATTAACACTCAGATTTGTCCACTCTGAGCCTAGCAATTCCAGAAACTTGTCATTTACGGTTCAGGTTTTCCTCTCCTGGTAATGATTCCCTCGTAAATGTCTGCTCAGGGGTTTCCACTCTAACAAGTTGTGATTTTCTGTGTTTGCCTGTCTCCCTGATTTTAAGCACAGTAGTTTGCCTAGCTGTAATGGATCTAAGAGTTGTTGATTGTTCAATTGGTTCAGGTTTTTACTTGCTAAGACAGAGCAATGACTTCCAAGCTCTTTATATGCTGGACCACAAACTGGAAGTTCATTTCTATATGAATTTGAAGATCAGCTTGTTAGTATATGCAAAAGGGCACCTAGAATTTTATAAATATTACATTTAAACTGTAAATGAATTTAAAGAATATGGTATCTTAATTCCAATCCATAAATACAGGATGTCTTTTCACTTTTTAGGTTTCCTTTAGTTTCTTTCAATGATGTTTTATAGATTTCAGTGCACTTTTTGTTAAATTTATTCATAAATGTTTTATTCTTTTTGATAGTATTGTAACTGGAATGACTTTAATTTTATTTTCATTGAGAATATTTTCTTCTATTTGTACCTCTGTTGAGTATTTTTATCATGTAGCGTGTTGAGTTTAGTCAACTGCTTTTTTTGGCCTCACTAAAGGTGATCATGTGTTTTTTGCCCTTTATTGATATGCTGTTTCATTGGTTGATTTTTGTATGTTGAACTAACCTTGCATACCTGTGATAATTTCCACTTGCTCACGGTGTTAAAACTATTTGTATGTGTTGCTGGATTCAGTCTGTAAATATTTTGTTGAGGACATTTTATCTATATTTAAAGGAATGTCAGTTTGTAGTTTTCTTTTCTTGTGATGTTATTGGTTTTGGAATCAGAAAAATGCTGGTCTTATAGAACGAGTTGGGAAGTATTCCTTTCTCTTCTAATTTTAGAAGGGTCTATGAAGGATTGGTGTTAATTCTTCCATTAACATTTGATATAACTCATTGGATAAGCCATCTAGTCCTGAGATTTTCTTTATGAGAAGTTTTTTCTTACTAATTTAATCTCTTGTTATAAGTATATTCAGATATGATCTTTCTTCTTGAGTCAGCTTTGGTAATTTGTACATCTCATGAATTTGTCCATTTCATCTAGGTTATCTAATTTTTTGTATATAATTTTTTATAATATTATCTTATAATTCTTATTTTTATAATTACTAAAATTTCTAACTTAAGTCTTCCGTCTTATTTTCTGGGTCAGTCTCACTAGAGATTTGTTAGTTTTGTTGATCTTTTCAAAGACTCAACTTTTGGTCTCATTGATTTCTTTCATTTTTTTTCTCCCTATTCTCTGTTTCACCATTTTTACTCCAATCTTTATTCTTTCCCCCCTTTGCTAGCTTTTTGGTGTACTTTGCTCTTCTTTTTGTAGCTTACTAAAGTGGAAGATTAGGTTGTTTATTTGATTTTTTAAAAATAGGTATTTATAGATGTCATTTTTCTCAAAGCACTGCCTTTTTTTTTTTTTTTTTTTTTTGGTTCTGTGGGGACAAAGTGCCTGAAGTTTACCTCTATACACAGCAGAATGTGGGTTCAGTTTCATAGCAGCAATAATTGGTTGGGAAAGGCTTTGCAGCTTTCTATGAAGGCAAGTCACATGGGATTTTATTTATTTATTTATTTATTTATTTATTTATTTATAAAAACAGAAATGTATTTCCACAGTTCTGGAGGCTAAACATACAAGATCAGGGTGCCATGCATGGTTGTGTTCTGGTGAGGACATCTTCTAGGTTGCAGATTGCTGTTTTCTTTTTGTATCCTCACATAGCAGAAAGAGGAGGTAAGAGCTCTCTGGGGTCTCTTTTACAAGGATTCTAATCCCATTCATGAGGACTCCATCCTCAAGATTTACTTACTTCTCAAAGACTCCACCTCCTAATACTATCAATTGGGAATTAGGATTTCAGCATAAGAATTTGGGGGGAACACAAACATTCAATTCCTAACAGATTTTTTAAATGTAATTTATGTAATCATTTTCTTACTTTTAGGCATTTAGATTGTTTTCTACCTCTGCAGTAAATAATACTATAGTAGTGAGCATTAAAAATATATAAACCTGTGTCATTTTTTTCCCCTATATATTTCTTAGGCTTTATGAATGACTAAGTCAAAAAGTGCAGGTATTTTTAGGTTCTGAATATACAGCTTTCCTGAAAGATTGTACTGCTTCAGACTCATATCAATTTTCTCACTATGCTCTTGCCACCATTTAGAATAACCTTTTTTATTTCTTTTAGTCTTATTAACTTGGTAAAATAATTATGTCTCATTGCTTTACTTTTCATTTATTTGACTCTATAATGAAACTTTTAAAAAGGAAAATGATAGCATGTTTCTAATGGATAGTGTGTTCAAATATTGACAATTTGTAAATATTATTCACAAAGATGCGTCTGACTCCTTTGTCTAAGATTTGGGGCCAAATCTGTAGGTGGTGGTCATGTGAATTCTGGGAATGCAATGTGTTTTTTTAAAGGGCCTTCTTTCTAGTGTATTGTCTTTAGAAGCATCTTTTGAAATTTTTTTGAAGCTCCCCTTTTTTTCACAGGTTCTCGAACCTTGAGACAGTAAATCAGCATTATAATCACAGCTAACATTTACTGAGTACTTACAATTATTTGCTAGGTGTCTTGCCAAGCACTCTACTTGTATTAGCTCACTTAATGTTCATAACCACCCTATAAGATGTACAAAGCTTTTATTTACATTTTACAAATGGGGATTCTTGAGTACATAGAGATTAAGATATTTGGTCAAAGTCACAAAGTTAGTAAGCAGCAGTACCTGGATCTGTACTCAGACATTCCGGCTCTAAAGCCATACTCTTAGGTACTTTGATTCCTGGCAAGATTACTGACTTTGGGATGGTTTTCTTCTAAACATGTAATCTGGTTTAAATTTTTTTAAAAATTTTAGATTCAAGGGGTACATGTACAGGTTTATTACGTGGATATACTGCATGATGCTGAGGTTTGGGTTTCAATTGAAACTGTCACCCAGCTAGTGAACATACTACCCAATTGGTAGTTTTTCAACTCTTGCTCACCTCCATCTGTCCCCCTTTTGGAGTACCCAAAAGGACTGTCTATTTGGAGTGTCTATTTTTCCCATCCTTATGTCCACGTGCACCCAATGTTTAGCTCCCACTTATAAGTCAGAACATGTAGTGTTTGGTTTTCTATTTCTACATTAATTCACTTAGGATAATGGCCTCCAGTTTCATCCATGTTGCTGCAAAAGACAGGATTTTGTTGTTTTTTTATGGCTGCATAGTATTCCATGCTGTATATGTACTACATTTTCTTTATTCAGTCCACTATTGATGTGCACCTAGATTGATTCCATGTCTTTGCTATTATATGGTGCTACAATAAACATGGAAGTGTAGGCATCTTTTCGATAGAATGATTTATTATCCTTTGGGTATATACTGAGTAATGGAATTGCTGGATAGAATACTAATTCTATTTATAGTTCTTTGAGAAATCTCCAAACTGCTTTCCATAGTGGCTAAACTAATTTACAATCCCACCAACAATATGTAGGCATTTCCTTTTCTCTGCAACCTTGCTAATGTCTCTGACTTTCTTTTTTTCTTTTTTAAGATGGAGTCTCACTCTGTCACCCAGCTGGAGTGCAGTGGCGTGATCTCAGCTCACTGCAACCTCTGCCTTCTGGTTCAAGCGATTCTCCTGCCTCAGCCTCCTGAGTAGCTGGAACTACTGGTGCCTGCAACCACACCCAGCTAATTTTTGTATTTTCAATAGAGATGGGGTTTTACCATGTTGGCCAGGATGGTCTCAATCTCCTGACATCATGATCCACCCACCTCGGCCTCTGAAAGTGTTGGGATTACAGGCGTGAGGCAGCAGGCCTGGCCTTGACATTTTAATAATAGTCATTCTGACTAGTGTGAGATGGTATCTCATTGTGATTTTGATTTGCATTTCTCTGATGTTTAGTGATACCGAACACTTTTTTTTATGTTTGTTGGCCACTTGTATGTGTTTTTTTGAGAAGTGTATATTTATGTCCTTTGCACACTTTTTAATGGGGCTGCTTGTTTTTTTTCTTGTTGAATTGTTTGAGCTTCTTATAAATTCAGGATATTTGTATGTTGTTGGATGCATAGTTTGCAAATATTTTCTCCCATTCCGTAGGTTGTCTGTTGGCTCTGTTGATAGTTTCTTTTGCTGTGCAGTAGGTCTTTAGTTTAATTAGGTACCAATTTTCACTTTTTGTTTTTGTTGCAATTGCTTTTGAAGACTTAATTCTTAATTCTTTGTCAAGGCCAATGTCCAGAAGAGTATTTCCTAGGTTTTTGTTTATGTTAAGAGATAGAGGTTCAGTTTCACTCTTCTGCATATAGCTAGCCAGTTTTCCTAGCACCATTTATTCAATAAAGTATCCTTTTCCCACAGTTTCTTTTTGTCAACTCTGTCAAAGATTAGTTGGTTGTAGGTATATAGCTTTATATTTGGGTTCTATTTTTCTACCAGTACCAAGCTGTTTTGGTTACTGTAGCTTTGTAATACAGTTTGAAGTCAGGTAATGTAATCTAGCTTCTGTTTTTGTTCTTTTTCTTAGGATTGCTTTGGCTATTTGGGCTCTTTTTGGGTTCCATATGAATTTTAGAATAGTTTTTTCTAAACTTATGATTTTAATTTTAGAAAAATTAAATTTATAAATTAATTTTCTAAAATTAATTTTCTAAAATTAATTATGTGAAAAATGATGTTGATAATTTGATAGGAATTGCACTAAATCTGCAGATCATGTTGGGCAGCATGGACATTTTGATGATATTGCTTCTTCCAATTTATGAGCATGGAATGTTTTTCCATTTGTTTGTAATTTCTTTCAGCAGTGTTTTATAGTTCTCTTTGCAGAGATCTTTCACATGCTAGGTTAGATGTATTCTTAGGTATTTTATTTTATTTTGTGGCTATTGTAAATGGGATTGTATTCTTGATTTAGTTCTCAGCTTGAACATTATTGGTGTATAGAAATGCTACTAATTTTTGTACCTTGATTGTATACCCTGATACTTTACTGAAGTTGTTTGTCAGCTCTAGGAGTTATTTGGTGAAATGTTTCAGGTTTTCTAGATATAGAATCACATTGTCGGTCAAGAGAGAAAATCTGACTTCTTTTTTCCTATTTGACAAACTTTTATTTTTTTCTCTTGTCTGATTGCTCTGGCTGAAGCTCCCAGTACTATGTCGAATAGGAGTGATGAAAGTGAACATCTTTGTCTTGTTCCAGTTATTAGGGGAATGTTTCCATCTTTTGCTCATTCAGTGTAAGGTTGACTGTGGATTTGTCATAGATGGCTCTTGTTATTTTGAATTGTGTTCCTTTGATGCCCAGTTTGTTAAGCGTTTTTAACATGTGGGGATTTGGGATTTTATTGAATGTTTTTTCTATGTCTATTGAGATGACCATATATTTTTTGTTTTTAATTCTGTTTATGTGGTTAATCAATTTATGGATTTGCATATGTTGAACCATCCTTGTATCTCATTAATAAAGCCCAATTGATAGTGATGGATTATCTTTTTGAAGTACTACTGGATTTGGTTTGCTAGCATTTTGTTGAGGATTTTTGCATCTATGTTAATTGGGGATATTGGCTTATAGTTTTATTTTGTTGTTGTATTTGCTAGATTTTGATATCAAGATGATACTGGTTTTATAGAACGAGTCAAGAAGGAATCTCTTCTCTATTTTTCAGAATAGTTTCAGCAGGATTGGTACCATCTCTTCTTTGTACATCTGATAGAATTAAGCTGTGAATCCATCTGTTGAAGGTCTTTTTTGGTTGGTAAGTTTTTATATTGCTGATTCAATTTCATAGTTTATTATTGGTATGTTCAGGATTTCAATTTCCTTCTGGTTCAATCTTGGGAGGTTGTGTGTTTCCAGGAATTTGTCCATTTTATCTAAATTTTCCAGTTTGTGTGCATAGAGATGGTTGCAGGATCTTTTGTCACTGAGGATCTTTTGTATTTCTGTGGGATTGGTTGTAATGTCACCTTTGTCATTTCTGATTGGCTTATTTAGATCTCTCTTTTTTCTTTGTCAATCTAGCTAGTGGTCTATCAATATTGTTTCTCTTTCAAAAAACAATTTTTCATTTTGTTGATCCTTTGTATGTTTTGGGGGGCCTCAGTTTTGTTTAGTTCTGCTGTTATTTTAGTAATTTCTTTTCTTCTGCTAAGTTTGGATTCAGTTCTTGTTTTTTTTTTTTTTTAGTTCCTTTAGGTGTAACATCAGGTTGTTAATTTGAGATCTTTATATCTTCTTGATATAGGTGTTTATCGCTATATGCTATAAACTTTTCTCCTAACACTGTTTTTGCTGCATCTCAGAGGTTTTGATACATTTTGCCTCTATTTAAATTTGTTTCAAATACTTTTCTGTCTTATATTTTTGTTTACCCAAAAGTCATTCAGAAGCAATTTGTTTAGTTTCCATGTACTTGTATAGTTTGGAGAGTTCCTCTTGATATCGATTTCTAATTCTGTTCAACTGCAGTCTGAGCTGGTATAATTACATTTTTCTTTAATTTGTAGAGACTTGCTTTAGGACCAAGCATGTAGTCAATCTTAGAGTATGTTCTGTGTCTGAGCACTGTTTAAGTTACATCTCATACATTTTGATTTGTTGCATTTGTTTGTATTTTCATCTCAACATATTTTTTAAAATTTTTTTCTGATTTCTTCTTTGGCCCATTTATTTATCAGTGTTTAATTTTCATGGATTTGTGAATTTCCCTCATTTTCCTTCTGATATTGATTCCTAGTGTCAGTCTATTCTGGTTGGAGAATGTGTTTAGCATTATTTCAATCTTTTTCTTTGTGTGTGTGTGTGTCTTTTGTTTTTCTGGAGGATGTCTAATATATGGTCTGGCCTGTGGAATGTTTCATGTACACTTTTGAGGAATATATTTTTTCTGCCATTCTTGGGTAGACTTTTCTATAGATGTCTACTAGGTAGAGTTTGTTTATAGTGTTGTTAAAGTATTAAAGTAATTTATTTCCTTGTTGATCTTCATCCTAGTTGTTCTATCCATTATTGAAAGTAGGCTATAAGGGTCTCCAACTATTATTTTTGACCATTTCTCTATTCAATCCCATGAGCTTTTGCTTCATGTATTTTGAAACTCTCTTGTTAGGCACATATATGTTTGGAATAATTATATTTTCTTGATGGATCGACACTTTTATCATTATAAAATGTCCTTTGTCTTTAGTAATAACTCTTAAAGTCTGTTTGATTGATGTTTTTTAAGCCACTCAGGTCTCTCTTGGTTACTGTTTGCATGGTTCATTGTTTCCCATCTTTTCACTCTCTGCTTATTTATGTCTTTTAACCTAAAGTGTGGCCCTTGTAGATAGTATATACTGGAATCTTACATTTTTGTTTATCCATTCTGCAAATCTCTGCATTTGGCTTGAAGTTTTAAATCAATTCCCATATAATGTAAGTATTGATAAGGTAGGATTTACAGTTGCCATTTGTTATTTGTCTTCTATATGTTTTATGTCATTTTTGGTCCTCTATTTTTCCATTGTTAGTTTATTTTGTGTTAAGTAGAAATTTTCATAGCATATCATTTTAATTCTATTGTCATTTATTTTACTAGTTTTTAAAGTTACTTTAAACTGGGGATCACAAAGAACATCTTACCACTGTATTTCCAACCTTAATTATAAGAGTGTACACAAATTTTACTCTGACATAACTCCATTTCCTTTCCCTCTTCTATGCTGTTATTGTCATCAAGATTACATCTTTATACATAGTATACCCATCAACACAGATTTGTAATTATAGCTTCACGCAATAGTCTTTAAAATTAGATAGTATAAAAAGTTGCAAATAAAAATATAATTACATTAATTTATATTTATCCATGTAGTTACCTTTACCAGTGTTATTTATTTCTTCATGTAGATTTGAGTTGCTCTCTAGTGTCCAGTCATTTCAGGCCGAAGGACTCCCTTCAGTATCTTTATTTAAAAAATGGATTTTATTGTGTATATTTGAGGTTTACAACATGATGTATGGGTTACATACAAATAGTAAAAAGCTTACTATAGTGAAGCAAATTAACATATATATCAACTCATGTAGTTACTTTTTATTGTAACAAGAGCGGCTAAAAATCTACTTATTTAACAAAAATCCCAAATACAATGCAATTTTATTAATGATAGTTCTCATGTTGGACATTAAATCTAGACTTGTTTATCCCACATATCTGCTACTTTGTATCCTTCGACCTATATCTTCTCATTTCCTCCCCTCTTTGACCAGTAAATAATTGTTTTACTCCCTATCTCTGTATATTTAAATTTTTAAGAAGATTCCACATGTAAGTGAGATCATGCGATATGTTTCTTTCTGTGTTTGGCTAATTTCACTTAGCCAAATGTCCTCCAGATTCACCTACATTGTGGCAAATAGCGGGAGCTCTCTTTTTGATGCTGAATGATATTCCTGTGTGTGTGTGTGTCTTTGTGTTGACAAGACAGGTTTGTTTATCTATTCATCTGTTGATGAGTCTGCAAGTTCTGCTGTCAAAAAATATGGAAATGTCTAATATCTTCTTTAATTTTGAAGAATAGCTTTACTGGTACAGAATTCTTGGTTGATGGTTCTTTTCTTTCAGCACTGTGAACACGTCATTTCACTGCCTTCTAAATTTCATGGTTTCTGATGAGAAGTCAGCTGTTAACACTATTAAGCCTCCATTGTAAAGAATCTCTTAATTATTGCTGCTTTCAATATTCTCTCTGTATTTCAACACTTTGATTTAAATGTGTCTAGATATGGATCTCTTTATATTACTTGAAGTTTACTGGGCTTCTTGGGTGCATAATGTTTTAATCAAAGTTGAGACGTTTTGGGGCTTTATTTCTTTAAATATTCTTCCCAGTTATTTCTCTGTTCTCCATTTGAGGCTCCTATGATACGTATGTTGCATCACAGGTATGAGGCTCTATTCATTTTTATTCATTCTCTTTTCTTTTTCTTTTTCAAACTACACAGTCTCAATTGATCTGTCTTCAAATTTGCTGATACTTTCTTCCGCCTGCTCAGATCTGCTGCTGAAAACCTCCAGTGAATTTCTTATTTCAGTTATTGCACTCATCAACTTCAGAATTTCTATTTTTCTTATTTTTAAAAGCAGTTTCTATCTCTTTATTGAAAGTTTCTATTTTGTAAGACATTTAAAGACATGGTTTCTTTAATTCTTCAAACATATTTAAAATAGTTGATTTAAAATCTTTATCTAGACTACACATTGGGTACAGTGTACACTGCTCAGGTGATGGGTAACCAAAATCTCAGAAAACACCACTTAAAAACTTATTCATGTAACCAAACACTACCTGTTCCCCAAAAACCTACTGAAATAAAAAAAAAAAAGTAAAGTATTTGTCTAGTGTGTCCAATATCTGGGCTTCCTCAGACACTGTATGTTAACTTCTGGTAGTTGTTGTTATGGGTCATACTTTCTTGTTTCTTTACATGTCTAAAAATTTCTTAATTGACAACTGAACATCTCCAGTAACATAACATGACAAGTCTGAAAATCATATTCTTCCTTTTCCTTAGGGTTTGCTGTTGTTGCTATTAATACAACCTGGGCCAGGCATGGTGGCTCATGCCTATAATCCCAGCACGTTGGGAGGCTGATGCAGGAGTATTGCTTGAGGCCAGGAGTTCAAGATCAGCCTAGCAAGATCCTGTCTCTACAAAGAATGAAAAAAGAAAATACAACCTGTAGAGGGGCCCTTCTGTTTTCCTCTCCCCATTCCTCATTGTTCATTGTTTGAGCACAGCTCTCTTTTCTAGTTGTCATTCAATGCTTCAGAAAAATGGCAAATAACTGTTTACATGACAGTTGAATACCTCAGTAATCATTGTTGCAGATAAGATTCATCAATGGATGTTAAAATTAGCGGGTGAAATTTTGAAGAGAAACAAAATTTGCATAGCTTCAAAGTACCTTTCCCAAAATATTAACTCCGCATGTTATCAAGGTTAGCACGAATAATAAGACATATTGACATCAGAAATCCCATGGTATGAGGCAATGAGAAGGACATGGCGTAATTCTATTACCATGATGCATAACCTCATCCAGATAATGAGAACATATTAGACAAAACTAAATTGAGGGGCATTTGTGAAATAAATCATTCGTACTCAAAAGTGTCAAAGTCATGAAAGTAAGGAAAGACTGGGGAAAAATTTATGAAACTTGAATAAGTTCTGTAGTTTATTTAGTACTATTGTTGCTATGTTAATTTGTAGCTCTCGTTATTTTACCATCCGTACACAAAGTGATAACATTAGGATGAGATCCATGAAGGGCCTCTTGGGATTCTCTGTACTACTTTTATGACTTCTGTAAGGCCAAAATTAGCTCAAAATAAAAAGTTAAACAAAAATGGTTGTACCCAAAGCGGGAGGACCACTTGAGGTCGGGAGTTCTAGACCAGCCTGGCCAACATAGTGAAACTGCATCTCTACTAAAAATACAAAAATTAGCCAGACGTGGTGGCACATGCCCTTAGTCTCAGCTACTTGGCAGACTGAGGCAGGGGAATGGCTTGAATCTGGGAGGCGGAGGTTGCAGTGAGCCAAGATTGTGCCACTTCACTCCAACCTGGGCAACAGAGCAAGGCTCTGTCTCAAAAAAAAAAAAAGTTATATCCATTTTTTAGCATCTCAAAGGAATAATTTTTATTCATTTAATAATTTTTGTCATCCTACTCAAAAACTTGATATTTTTGGACATGGTATTTTAATGAGAACATGACTAATGCCAACTATGGGTAGGAACACTTTGAAAAAACAAAAATGATTTCACCAAGATATTCTCAAATTCTCATGATACTTATTCATCAGAGTTTAAGTTATACCCTGTTTTGTGTTTAAAATGCATTATGCACTGGTGTTGTTGAACTAACATAGTTTACAATGATGTGGGATTTAACGTCGAAATTTTTCTTTTCAATATTATATGGAATAGGGTGTGTTGCTATTCTCAGCTAAATGTTTGATGCTGTAGCTGGAATTCTTATTCCTTGGAGACTTTAGAAGCTATTGCTTGTAGACTACTTTAAATGCTTAAATGTTGGGAATTTGGTTCTTGTGGTTTTCCATATTTAAGAGGTGTTTAAAAGCAAATGAAACGTGGAAAGTTGAAAAAATGAAAAGGTATGTGTAATCGTGAGTGCTGTAACATATAGTTAGCTATGAATACGGGTAGTTATGAATTCCTAGTCATCTCATCTATGAGGAAATATCAACCAAATCTATGCTTTTCAATCTGTGGATTTTGTTAAAATGCAAGTTCTAATGCAGTGGTCCCAGGAGTCTACCTTTCTAACTAACTCCCAGGTCATGCCACCAACTCCTAGTGCCTGCTGGTCCAGGGACAACATTTGGAGTACCAAGAACTTAAATGATTGGAAAGAAAATGCTATGCATGAGTCCTGTCTATTTCTGGCATAAACTTTCAAAGAAAGGGAGTTAATTTTTAAAAAGTGAAATATTTAAGTACCTAAAGGAACTCTTTGAGAAACTCTTGCCAGTGAAACAAACTCGGGAGACAGGAAGAGCTGCATGCGACACACCAGTCATCTTAATGTCACATGTCACCTGACTGGAAATGTGGAAAGAAATGAGGCTGTGAAGTCAAAGATTAAGCTGAACCAGTCAAGGGCAGGTAGGAAACACCTCTCAGGCACACAGAAATCCCCCAGCAGGAGAATTACCGCTGCCACCAGGGGGCGCACCGCCACAGCGATCCTAGGAAGAGCATCTGGACCCAATCATTCTGCAGTTCCGGGGCTGGAAACCTGGGCGATGAACTGAGATGAGGAGATGGACACAGCACTGTGTAACGTGAGACCATCCCATTAGCCTCAGGTCTCTCTGAAGATGACGACTTGGTGATGGGTCATGTGTTTACCACTCAAGTTTTTGCACTGGACAGCTGAGCTGGGCTTGAAGTGGATTCCGCAGTCAGATTTGAGGCCTTGGGCAAGAGGGGTTTGCTGTGATTATCCCCATCAGAATAACACAGGGCTGTCTAAAGTACAAAGAGCCAACTGACTTTGGCATCTCTCTCATCTGAATGTTTTGTATTTTCAAAATGCTTCATTGCCGCAAAGCACCCTTCTGTGGAAAGGTTGGCATCATCTTTTACCATTGAGGAAACTGAGGCACAGGGGAGGAAAGGACTATACTTTAGATCTGTGGCCAAATCAGAATCAGAATTCCAGCTTCTTGCTCCAGCCGTAGCAGGCCACCTGGCTGGGCTGCCCTTCCCCTGTCATCTCAGGGCTCCTCCGAATGAGCCTCGGGCACAGAGCTGCCAGCCATGGCAGGGAGGAGCAGCTCCTTGGAAGCCAGGCCTGGAGGCCCAGCCTAGCCTCGTGCTCAACCCTGCCAAAGTCAAACCATTTCAATTCCTTTCATTTAAGTCAACTTGCCTTAACTGCTTACACATGAGCAGATTCTTTTAATTTTTCTTTATTTTTTTAATTAAAAAAACTGGACATACTGATGGAAGAAAAATAATTTTAAAGCTATGGAAGAGTATAAAATAAAGAGTGAAAGTCCCTCTACATTCTCTGATCCCCAACCCAAATCCTGTAATCCCACATCCCAAAGTAATCAGAGATAGAGAGAGAGAGAGAGATGATTTTTGCTTAACTTTACAAAAATGGGATTGTACAATTCATAGTGTAGCTTCTTTTTTTTTTTCCACTTAAGATGTACTGCATATCATGGTCTACCAGGATGAAGTTTTGAAATTTAAAAATGCTAAAACATTTTTTAGATCTATTGTCTTGATTTAAAATATGGGATACCTAAGCCTAATATTTGTATATTAACAAAAATAAGCCCTCAGGGCTCTCCCCAGGCTCCTCTGCCACACTCAGCACCTTGTCTGCCCAAGTTTATAAGGGCAAAATTAAATTAGTGGCATGTATGTGTTTTCTTTCTGAATGATCCTGACAGAATGAACAAATTCCTCAAATTGTGAATACTTAATGTTTGTCCTCTGTGGACTAAAAATTTTAATCTCTTTTTTATGTGGTTCTGAATTATTTCTTACAGGAGTCTTTAAGAAACATAGTACTCAAGTGAAAAATGAAATACATATAGACATAGCTACGGGTTGTGTTTTCATACTCTGTCTTTATTTCTTCCAAACACTCCAAACAAGTCAATTAAAAATATCGACAGATAGGTGCTGGGCGGTATATTTTTGCTTTTTAGACTTGCCCTCCAGGATTTACCAAAAAATACATGCCAAGCTGTCCCTTTCTCTGAAACAGCAGGTCTCAAATCTTAATATGAAAGGATACCTGGGAACTTGTAAATAGGGCAGATTGTTGGGCTTCCTGAGTCCCACATCCTCAGGATAGGTTGGGAATGCACATTACTAACAAGCTCACATGTACTTTTTCTGCCCAGCAGAAAGGAATTTGATTGACAGGATCCTCCATGAGTTTGTCATGGCCTGGGTGTGAATCTTTCCTGATGGAACCTATTCTACTTTCCTCTCATTTAGAAGAAAAAGGAAATGGGTTGTACTGACTTTTGCCATTAAAAGCTGCCTCAAAGTCTAATGCACATTGCAGGAATTTTTCTGTGCTTGTCTTTGACAGCTTGGCTCCCTGAAGTTTCCCAGTGGACCTGTTGTCCTGCAGTTTCCCTTGGGCTCCTCCTTATGTACTGTAGCTGGTTTGAGAAGCAGCTGATGACTGTTTCAATTTCAACTGAAGTTCCTTACAAAACTAGCCAATCTGGGAGGTCATTTGTCTCTGATCCAGATGTAGTGGTTTGATTATTCTTGGCTTATACTAAAGTTGGAAGGGAACTGAAGCATCAGGTAAAAACCACCTACACCTTCACAGTGTGAAAAAGAACAAATCACAGCTATGCACGCCACAATGGACAGACATCACAAAAACGAAGATGGGCAAAAGCAGCCTCCCTTTATCTGAGGTTCAAGGACAGGCAACAATGATCTAGGGTTCAGGGTTGGGAAGAGGCACTATCTCTGGGGAATTATTGCCTGGGGAGGGCCTGGCACAGGGAGACTTTCAGGGAGAGCAGGAAATGTTCCATGTCTTGGTCTGGAATCTGTGAGGATGTATACATATATACAGAGTCATTGAGTTAATGCTTAAGCTGTGTGCATTTTGCCTCATGTATGTTATACTTCAACACATTTTCTTTTTTTTTTTTTTTCTTCTGAGACAGAGTCTCGCTCTGCCACCCAGGCTGGAGTGCAGTGTCGTGATCTCAGCTCACTGCAACCTCCACCTTCCGGGTTCAAGAGATTCTCCTGCCTTAGCCTCCTGAGTAGCTTGGGATTACAGGCATGCGCCACCCTGCCTGGCTAATTTTTGTATTTTTAGTAGAGACGGAGTTTCACCATGTTGGCCAGGTTGGCCTCGAACTTCTGACCTCAGATGATCCACCCGCTTCAGCCTCCTAAAGTGTTGGGATTACAGGTGTGAGCCACCGTGCCCAGCCAACAAATTTTTTTTTAAGGCAATTGTGAATCTGACCATGGTCAACTAGGAAAAAAAAAATCTATAGTCATATTCATGTGGTGAGTTAAAAACCAAACAAATGCACACAGTTGGGCAAAAAGAAAATTCAAAATTAAAAACTCTTATAAAATAAGCAGTCTATTTGAACTCCAGTCATAAACTGATCACCGAAAATAATGTGAGCCCACCTTGCAGACACAATGCTCTCAAAAGAGTAATTTTTTTTTTGTCCTTCAAAATACAGCCGGCTCAGAAAGTGTCTGAAGAAGCAGTTTTCCTGGCTTTTTGATAAAGACGGTGGACAAGAATGCGCGTGAGAAGAAATAGTTGTTAGGTCTTCCTTAGTAAGGATGGGGTTTTGTCCAAGTCTATGTGACTGTGCAGGTGCAGGGGTTTTGTCTGGAGGTGATCAGTGCTATCAGTCTAATGTCTTCCTGGGCTACATTTGAGTGAGGCAATGACAGGAAGCCTGGCCCTTCAAGTCCCTAGGCAAGAAGGGGATGCTGCGTACAAGGCCTGTTCTAGGCATACTCCATGAATTTCTCCCTTTTATCCCCCATCTACTAACATTTGGTCTCACTGTGCTTAAAGGTTTTCCATGAACACCCAGGGGTCTTTCCCCTCTGAGCTTGGGCCAGGTCTCCTTGTGTTATGAAACAGCCATGGTGAGAAAGCTGATGTCTCTTTACCAAGAAAGTGCCTTTTCTGGTTTTCTCTTCCTCTCTCCTCCTCTCTTCTAAATCAATGGCTTGCCTGCCACACCTGGGAATGTTTGGTGTTGTGGAGACATAACCTTGCTTTGTCCTGGAAACTACTCCATGAGGTCTGTGAGCTGTGGGCAGCAGGAGGCTGGAGAGCTGGAAATATCACAGGAGGGCACCGAGCTGCACTTAGTTTGGCCACAGACGAGGTCCCATTCACTGGCTGGTGGATGATCTGGCCTGGGCTGAGAGTTAGTGAATATAGTCACGGGAGGCTTTCTATTCTTCGTCCTAAAGGTAGAACTGTGAGAAAGACTAACCACCTTTATTCACCACATCAGGTCCAAAGTCTCTGCAGGGACCTGAAAACAGAATGTTTATGGGAGGTCAAAACAGGGGGAGTAGACAGTGACCCCAGAACCCAGCCCAAGGTGGGGAGGTGCTCTGTAAAGACACCTGTCTTATTCCTGAAAGGGTGAAGACCCCCACACATCTAGGAGTGATGTCTCTCTCTCCAGGAAAGAAATACTCTCAGACTGAAGTATCAGAGCACATTCTTCATTTCAACTCTTGCTCCTTTCACAGTTCAGTTTCTGGAGGGAGCTTCCAAAGACTGAAAGGGACAGGTAGGAAAAAAAATGACTGTTTTCTTTGGAGAGGAGCTCCTGAGGCCTGTCTCACCTGGCCATCACCTGGCAGGCTGAGGAACCTATCAGGTCTCAGTTGCTGTCAGCCTAGGGACCAGGATCCCCACCTTTCTTCCCTAGGTGGTGCCTGGCCGCCCAAGGAATCACTCTCTGTGCTTTACTTTAACAGTGGCCTTCACTCCAAAATCTGTCAAAATGAATAGAAACCCAAGAATCATTTCTGTGTGCCACAGGAGTGCTCTCCCCCCACACCCCACCACACACACACACATACACTCCTGGTGCTGAGATAATTTCCAAGAAATTACCAGTTCCTGGTTATACTCCTTCCTCCTGGCTCCCTTCCTAACTCCCCCTCCATCACCAGATTACACAATTCCTTGAGCCTATGGTATTTTCCCCTGGAGCTAGTGTTCATTTCCTAACTCAATTAATTCCAGATTCCCTCTCTCACCTTTTATTTTCCCTCGTTTTCACTAGAAAACACTATTTGAGTGACTTTCCTGGTTAGTTGAATTCTTCTCAGCTCCTAAACTTTCTTTTCTGTGTCTGCAAAAGCTTGATGGAGATAACACAACTAGAGAATTCTCCCCACACACTCCAGCACGGATCAACTCGTATTTTTACACCCTCCTTAGTATCTGCAGCCAAAGCAAAGGGAAAACCACTCAGGCATTGTGGGGGAGGTACTCTGAGTGTCTGGAAGATGCCAGGCTGAGAACAGCAGTAATAAATGATATACCCACGAAGGAAAAGTCTCTGGTCTCCCTGGGTGAGATGGCCTTTCCCTGGAAAGGAGGCCACCTATGACCACTTCCTTTGCCCTTTGCTGTGACCTTGCTGTCCCCAGGTGCTGTCAGGGATTGTCTGGGAGGAGGTCGGGGGGGTAGGTCAGTCACAGGTGGGGACACATTTGAACAGACCTAGACTGGGGAGCCTTACACAGAGGTTCTCTGCTTCCTTCCCACCTCCTTAGGGTATGAAGCTAGATTCCCTGATCTGAATGGATTCCATGGAGACAGTCACCTAGACAGACACCTGGTTTCAGGTGATCCCTTTCTGGACAAGGTCTTTTGTTTTCAGCGCCCCCCTCCCCCCAACAATGGCATCTCCTCCTCAGCCCAGCCAGCAGCCCCAGGCTAGCATCTGGGAAGAGTCCAGGGAAGCCCAACGAGGGAGAGTGGGCTGTGTCTGGGATGGCCAGGGATCCCCTCCAAATGGGCACCTGCGGCAGGTCGTGAGTCCAGCCATCTCTAGGGCAGCCCACACCTTCAGCAAGGAGGGGCAGGAGACCTAGAATGGGGGAAATGGGAGGACTAAGATTCTAACGTTGGAGGTAGGGCAGGCTGGTGTTACCTGCACAAGGCCAGAAGCCTCTTCAGGCCGCCTCTCCAGGGACCGTGCCAGCTGTCCCCACTTCGATCAGCCACAGTATTGGGCTTGGTCCAGCACGAACAGAAAGCGAAGTGTGAGCCCAAGCCAGAGGGGGGAGCCCGGACACCCTTACGGAACCAACAGCCTCTGGGGAGGCCTGTTCCAGATCCCGAGTCGGGCGCACAGGGGGATCCCCGCAAGGGGGCAGAGGGAAACCCGGGAGGCCCGCGAGAAGAGGCGAGGCCAGAGGCTGGGCGCGGGCAGCCAAGCGCACTCGCGGCGCCCCGACTCCAGGTAGCAAGTAGAGAGGAGGCTGAAGAGCCCCTCGGTTTTTCCGAAAGTTTCCAGCGAATCCTTCTTGGTGAAGATCGGCCTCTGGGAGGCAGCGTGTGTGCTTCCCGAGAGGGGGCCCCCTGCGCCGTCCCTCTTCCCCTGGCACAGAAGGGTTGAAGGACTGCACACAGGGATCCCTCCTCAGCCCAGTCTCCTCCCAGCGCGCCCCCTCCCCGCCATGCCGGCCAGCGCCGGGCTGTGTCCCAGGCACTGCCCCCCGCCAACCCTGGCCCGACCAGCCTCGCCGCTGCAGGCTGCCGGGAGCTGCGCTAGCTCATGCTCCCAGCCCGCTCGGTGCTCCCTGTTCGCTCCGGCCCGGCCCCGGCCCCCATCGCGCCGACCATGGAATAGGCGGGCGGCCCCGCGAGGCGCTCCTGCAGCCGGCGAGGCCAGAGCCAGTCCGGGGTGGCTTCGCCAACCGGCGGAGTTGGCCAGCGGCGGGCCCTCCTACCGTCGGTCCTTCCCCGCTCCTCCTCCTCTGCCCCCGCCGCCCCCGCCTCCCGGCCGGCCCCGCCGCCCCCGCCGCGCCGCCGCCCCAGGCCGAGCGCGGGCGCGGAGCGTGGGAGCCATGGCGCGCGAGGAGGAGCGGGACCCCGAGCGCCGGGAGGCGGCGGCGCGGGCGAGCGGCGAGGAGGAGGAGGAGGAGGAGGAGGAGGAGGGAGGGGAGGAGGGACTGGGCGATAGCGACGAGGAGGGCGACGACGAGGAGACGGGCAGCGGCGAGGAGGAGGAAGAGGAGGCGGAGGCGGCGGCCGGGTGGGAGCGCAGCGAGGACGCGCGGCTGCTGCGCGCAGGGCTGCCTCCTGCCGCTGTCCCCGCCGCGGCCGCCCGCGACAGGAGCGGCCGCCGCCCGCCAAGGCCGCCGCCCGGCCGCCCGAGGATGCGGCCGTCCGGCGACGAGGACCGCGCGCGTCGCCGCCGCCGCCGCCGCCGCCGGAGGGACCTTCTGCTGAGCCAGCTCTGCTTCCTGGCCTCGGTGGCGCTGCTGCTCTGGTCGCTGTCGAGCCTGCGAGAGCAGAAGGGTGAGTGCACGCTGCCTGCCCCGAGTGGGCGCTGCGGCTCCGGCGGCTCGGGGCTCCCGGGGCTGGGCGCGGGGCTGCTTCGGGCGGCCCGGCCGGAGCCCCGGGATAAGCGGGCTGGGTTGGCGGGGGGAGTGGGATGCCAGGCACGAGGACTCCCCCTGCCCCACGCAGAGGCATGGAGGTGGGGACCCTGAGCGCCAGCAGCCAGCAGGCTTAGGCGTCTGGCCGCCCTGGGAACATTTACCTGTGCCCGCCTGTGCGCTGCTTACTCGCGAGCTGGAGGTACTGCTGGTGGCGGTGGTGGGGAGTCTTACTCTCCATCAGCCCCCAAGGCCAGGGATAAAGTTGTGGTGGTAGACCCGGCACCTGTGCAGGTGACCACCTGTATACTCCTTGGCATGCTGAAGGATTCAAGGGGACTGCTTAACACACAGTTGTCCGTGTGTTCTCCATCCAGAGAGCAGGCGGGATGGCCCGAGTAGAGAGCTCTTCAACCCCCTTTCAGAACAGGTGCCGGGAACTTCAGGGAGAGAAAAAGTGTTGGCCCTCCAGCTACGGGCTAGTAGGGGACTTGTTCTCCTAAAATGACCACTCACTGGGAAGACAGGGACTTCTTCCTCAGAGGTCCCTTTTGCAGAGCTGCTGCTGTGGAAGAAATGGTTTGCAGTGGACCACGCATCACACTGTCGGCTCCTCTACCGGCGCTCTGCGCAAAGTCTGCCCTTTAACCCACAACTTTTGTCTTGTCTTTGTCCTCGGCCTTTCTTGAGCTGAAATAGATCTTGTGTGCTCAGAACAGTTGTCTGCTGAAACAGTTTCGATCCTGGGATTCAGCTGTCTATAAAATGAAGGAAAGACATGGGAGAATAACTGTTGTAAAATGGTTTTATATCCCGGCCGTGGACGTGGCACGATTCGTGGGAAAACAGCCATGTAAAGGGTTGTGAGAAAGAAACAAAACAAAACAAACAAACAAAAAAACAGTTACAAGTATGTGCTGTGGTGTTAAGGTCGACGTAGCTCTAATGCAAGATGTCATGAGGTGCAGAATAGACATTTTGATAGTCACCGTAAAATATTTTCAAAGGTGCCATGAATTTAAAAAGGGATCTCCCCCAGCTTGGCTGGTCTCCTGCTTGGTGGGGAAGTGAAACAGGCGTCAGTCTTCATTCAGGTCTTAGCAGACCGCTTGACAGACTTCATCATTTATGGTAATAGCAGAGAGTCCGTCTTGGTCTTCAGTGAAGCTGTTGAAGACTCCACGGCTCTCTCCATTGCTCTTCTGGATCTCAGATCCCGTAGCCTTGGGTTCTGACATCAGGAAGGGGGCCGTGCCGGTGTGAGGGAAGCAGAATCTCTCCCAGGGCAGATTCACATCTGCCAGACTTCTGTCTACTGACAGTCTCACTAAGGGGGTTTTCCCGAATCCCGTTTTTATTTTCCTTTTTTATTTTTCTCCAGTGAAAAACCAGTTTATAGTTCATGCCACCTTTGGAAAGGGCTATTCCTAGTGGATTACACGCTGGCCATTTTTTTCTGGTATGTTGGGGCTCTATGAGACGTAGAGTTCCCACCACTTTCAAGAATATAAAAGACATTTTTTTCTGGGTGAAGGATGTGACTCATATAGTTAAGTCAATCAATGACAGGGGGCTGCCTGGGCCCTGAAAAGCTGGGATTTGGGGGGAGAGGAGGCCAGACACTCTGTAAACTTGAAACCTGGGGACTGGAATGTCATTTTGAAATGGTTTCCCTGGTAGTGACATTTCTATTCAGGTGCCACTGACTCAGATTTAGTTCCATAGCACGGCCTTTTCCGCATCCCTCCCTCTGTCCTACCTTTCTCCTTCCTACCTTTCATATTCTTTTTTCCTCTCACTTCCTTTTCCTCCCTTCTCATCTCTGTTGGTCTTAGGACCCCTCCACACCCCAGTAACTGAAGATCTAACAGGCAAAAGCCAAGTGTTAAGGAGGATGCCAGCCAGCCTCCCTGTCTTGCCCCCGAATGACATATGAGTTGAAATGGTCTCCAATCACTTTTTTTTTCCGTTAGGTATTGATGATTTCGGTATGCGATGCACAGTAGTATTTTGCAGCAAGACACAGGTTTTTCTAGATAATTTTTAACATATTAATTAATGTGTGTGAATCTGCAAATGATAATTTTACAAGGGGAATTGTCGTTTGGCACACGTAAGCATTTGAATGGTGACTTTTACCCTGGAAACTTGGAGCACACACTACCTAGTGGTCCTTTGGTACAGATACTGAAGTTTGGAATGGAGCATTGTTTCGAAGACCTTGTGGTGTAGAGAGGCTGAGTGATTAGCTTAAAGTCACACAGCGTTCGAAGAGTAGAGGAAAAAACCAACCTGAGGTAACCTGGTTTTTTGTTCCCAACTCTGTCCTCGTATTCAAACCACCATTTGGGTGTAGCTTTGTAATATTTATATAATCCCATAGGGGGTACCTTCATAATGATCAAAGGTAATATTTTCATTTAGTCACCTTGAAAGCCATGCAATGATTGTTAAATGTAACTCCTCAGAAGCTCGTTTTCTAACACATATTGACCTTTCCTTCCCTCCTTCCTTCTGTTGGCCCTTCCTCCCTCTCTCCTTCCTTCATTCTTTCTTCCTTCCTGCTCCCTTCCTTTCTCTCTTCTTTCCTCTTAAAATGACAGTTCTTTTACCAAAGCAAAATAGAGATGTGTGATAATTATATATTATATTATATAATGTTTCATAACATTTCTAATCATATGGAATCCGAGATCCCTTTCTAGACATCTAATGAAACTCAGATTTGGCTATGTACTGAAAAGTTTTGGTTATATACTGAAAACATTTTCCGCATATTCAGTATTTGGTTATATGCAGTAAGAATCTACATTGATTCTTTTCTGCTGAGGTGTAACATGAGGTCTGCTTAATTTAGGTCAGGAAGAATTAGTGCTGGAATCAAGAAATTCTAACAACAAAAGCAATAATAATAACTGGAATTTTGGTGGGCTCTTATGTGCCAGGCAATGCGCTATGCCCACCTTATAGGTATTGCTTTATTTAATCTGCAGACACTCTTTTCGGAGGCATGAGCCTTCAGTGGTGGAAAGCAGTGAGCTCTAGTTGCCCTATTTAGTTGTTATGGATGAAGATCTCATTTTTGATCTCTGTTTTCAAAGCCAATTAAAATAAGGTGTTAGATTTGCTGAGGGGGATTTTCTTTCCTTTTTGCAATGAGAATAGATTACTTTTGTATATTTTGAGTGGTTTAAAAGTGTTATATTTTTCTTTGACGTAAACTACCCAGCCATTTTTTTCCAGAAGTAGTGTGGATAAAGCCCAGGGATTCTAACTGAGGAGTAATTCTAGACTTTCTTTCTAGAAGGTTCTCGGGGAGGTCAATAGTAATTAAGAAAAAATATACACCAGCCTAGGCAACATAGTGAGACCCCATCTCTTAAAAAAATTTTTTTAATTAGCTGGGTGTGGTGGTGCATTCCTGTAATCCCAGCTACTCGGAGTCTCAGGCAGCAGGATTGTTTGAGCCCAGAAGATTGAGGTTGCAGTGAGCCATCATTGTACCACTGTACCGCAGCCTGGGCAACAGAGTGAGACCCTGTCTCAAAAACAGAAAAAAAGGAAAAAAAGAAAAAAATTACACACACATGCATGTACATATACACACACATATGTACATATACATATGTGCATGAATGTATGTATGTATTTATGTATATACTTTGAGCTACTTTCTGTACTAGTTGCTATTGCTGCATAACAAGTCACCCCAGAAGTTAGTGGTGTAAAACAGCCATTTGATTTTTTTTTGCTTATGGATACTTTGGGTCAGGAATTTGGATGGGGGTAATGGGGCTGGCTTGTCTCTGCTCCACTACATCTGGTACCTCAGCTGGAAAGATTGCAAAGCTGGGTGGCTTGACAGCTGCATCTGGAGTCATCTGAAGCAACACCTCTCCCATGCCTGGGGTCGATGTGGCTGTTCACTGGACCCTCAGAGCTGGGCTGCCAACCAGAACACCCACACGTGGCCTCTCCATGCGATCTCCTTATGTGGCTCACTTTGAACTCCCTGAGAGCATGACATCTGGGTCGCAAGGGCGGATATCCCAAAAGGACAAGGTGAAAGCGTATGGCATGTTTATATCCTAGCCTCATAAGTCACAGTCACAGAATGTCATTTTCGCTATTTTCTGTTAGTCAAAGCAGCGTTAGATGTCAGCCCACGTTGAAGGAGAAGGGCATAGATACCAGCAGTCATTCAGTGGAGGAGTATAGGGTCACATTATAAGAGCCTCTGCTGTGGGAGATACTGCTGTGTCTGCCTTTTTAAAAACCCAAGGATCTGAAGGGATCGTAACTTGGTAGTGAATGTAGACATTTCCCAAGGTGGCTAAGGTGAATGCCACATATATGCATACATACAAACATATATAGACAAACGTACACACAGACGTATGTATGTATGCATATATTATCTTTGAAATATCTTCCATTCATGAAAATATTGCTGCTTATTTTAGCTGGTGTGGGGTCTAGAAGTGGTATTTGAAAAGGAGGTTGCAGTGGGTATTTGAACTGCAAATTTAAATTGCAGAGCTGAGAGCCCGTCTTTGCCTTTGTGGCTGCCGATTCCTCCTATGGCGATGACCACAGCTGTTTAATCCTTCTTATGGCTCAGTGTGAGGACTGCTGGAATCTCCAGCTTTGTTTCCCTCTTCTATTTCCATGCATCCCCACTCTGGTTTTTCCTCTGCTCCTCAAAAGGTCTACGATTCTTCCGATCTCGGATTCCTGGCGCTTGCTGGTCCCACTGTCTGGACTGCTTTGTCCACCATGGCTAGTGAATTCCTCACTACCTGGCTCGAGATCTTCCTGAATAGACTGGGTCCCTCCATTTCTTTCTCTGAATACACCATATGTTCCCTTCATAGCATTTATCACAGTTGGTAATTATGTGCTTATTTGGTCATGATTTGGGTGATATCTCCTCTTCCCCAGATTCTAGGGTCCAGGAGGTCAGGGACCCTATGAACTTTCCGTACCTCTGTACCCCAGTCACTGGCCCCATAGTAGGAGCTCAGAAGATATATAAATATCTTAAATATAGAGGCAAGTATAAAAGGTATTTGGTAAATAAAGATGCTCTTTTGATCGCTGAACTACAGTGCCTGTGATAAAAGTAGTCATCCTGTGTTAGGAGCCCATCAGCTGACATGGATTTTATTGTCATGATTTATTAGGTTGGCGCAAAACTAACTGCAGGTTTTGCCATTGATAATAGAATTCTGCTCTCAGTCCAGCAGATTCGATATCGTTACCCATTTCTCATGGGATAGCACTGAGCTGAAGAAAGGTGGAGTGCAGTGCCTAGTGTCTGTTAAGTGGCGGGATTTGAACCCAAGTCCACCTACATCAGGGCTGCATGCTGCTGCATTTTCCAGCCTCTGTGGAGGAGGACATGAATAGAAGACGGGGAATCACCCTGCCTTTTTCAGTTAACTGAGGAGTAAGGAGTAACAGAAGGTTGGTTTCATAGAAGCAGTATTTTAGAAACACATTGCTTTTCAACCTTTTCTATTTTTTGCATAAACATATATAGATATGTCTCTTTCCTCTTGGCTTTTCTTAGCTTCTCATCAACCCAGATTTTTCTCAAAGATTTCCTCCACTTGCAAGCCTCAAATCCTTGTGGGAAGCTTTTTTTTTTTTTTCTTCACCCTGGAGGGTTGGCGAAGCTAAAAGAATTGCAAAACTAGATATTTGCTGAAAATTCCAAGGCCTGGTGGAAGATGGCTGATAGGACAAAATTTTGGCAATTTTCTTTTTCTGTATGGAGGTTTCTTTTCCTTGAGTGAAAGAACTTTTTGGAGGAATAATAGTACACAGACTTTCATAATGGGGAAACTGAGGTATGGGGTGGTTAGAAAATGTTCCCAAAGTTGCAAAGCAAATGGGTTATGCTGCCAGGAAGGTAATTTGGATTTTTTTTTTTCTGGTCCATTTTTGCCTTCTTTTTCTATAGAGCTTGTTTGGCAATTATTTATATTTATTGTTTGCAATGGTTTCACAAATGGGATTATGCTGTAGCATTTGAGAATGTGAAGTATTAAGGACCCAAATGGAAGAAGGTTTTGTATGAACCAAGTGGTGATGGGCTTCAGGTTTCCTAGGATTCCCCCTGCTGTTCTCTTCCTGTTCCACTTCCAACCTGGAGAGGCAATGCTCCTTGCTGTTGCTAGTCCCGGACGGCCCACACTATCCCTTATTGGTTTCCCAGCCCTACTCTTACCCTTGTAGGCTGTTCCTTCATGAAACTCTCTCAGTGGGATCCCTTGAGGGAGTTCCTGCCCGGACCCCAGTTGTGTAAGACACGGGGACCTTCACCCATTTGTTCATTCAACAAATGGCAGGCTCTTTGCTAGTTGCTAGGGTGGCAGCGTTGTCTTCGAGGGACACCGTGATGTTCATCCTCGTGGTGCTGAAGCTTGAGTGAGAAGAGAGGTGCTGAACAAGTAATTTTCATGAATTATGAGAGATCGGGATGAGAAATACAGCATGGCATGGAGGAGGCTGTGGTGGTCAGGAAAAGCTGGAACCTGAATAATAAAGGGAATAAGATTGAGGAAGAATGGAGGATACAAAGGCAAATGTAGAAAAATAGGCAAAAGATGCAGACAGGCAATTTACAAGAAAACAATTGCAGATGGCCAACAGACACAAATAAACTTAATCTCAGTTTTAACATGAAAATCAAATTAAAAATAATGAAATACCATTTCTCAATATCAGGTTGGTAGATTAAAGTAAATTAAAACATGGGCTCACATCAAGGGTTTGTACAGATGCTGGAGACACAGCTGCTCTGGTTCACTTCAGAGGAGGATGTCAGATGGCACTCCAGACACTGCGGGGGACCATCATCAGGGGACCTGGTTATAGGAATAGACCCCAAATGAAGCCTTGGCCATTTAATGCAATTGACATGTAGAAAGGGAGGTGGGTGGATTAGAATGGCTATATGTAGATATTTGAGAGTTGGGTAGAAACTCATCTTAGCTGGACCCATCCATGGACCATGGAGCATGTTGGTCATGACTTTTTCATGTTTAGTTGCTTAGGTGGGAGCTCCAGGGAACAAGGAAAGACCTGTGTCATTCCTGGAACTGTCTGAACCAATAAACATCACTTATTTAAATCATGAAATCTAGTAATCGTTTTTGGCTTGTCAATAGTGATTTATTTTTAGGAGAGAGTGAACAAATAAAGTCAGCTCGTCTGTGACCTAATTTAGGGACTTTCACATTTGCAACTTTTACATTTGGAATATTTGCAACAAATATTTCTCTTCCTTTCTCCCTTTGCATTTCTGCATTGTTTGATCTCAGCAAAAGTCATTTTCACTTTAGTCAGCCAGTCTGCCATGGAATTGAACCCACAGAGGACAGAGAAAGGAGCAGGTTTCTTGATTAGGACCTTGACAATAGAACAAAAGGGGTGGGAGAAGGGATTGGTGACCGCGGGAAGTCGATAATGCCATGTTTAAGACAGAACATGAAACATTTATTTTTGAAGATTTGGACTTTTAGAGCATCTCAGTGGAATATAGAGCTGACAGTTGAAAGTCAAGATGATAAGCATTTGTGGCTGCAGATAAAGATGTTGGAATGGTATGCATGAGGGTAAACATTACATCTATGGTTAGCTCCGTGCTTCTCAGTCTTGTCTGCACATTGTAATCACTTTGGGAACTTTAATAATTACTCATGTCTGAGTCCCACCTCCCAGAAATTCTATTGTCATGCTCCCAGTTGTGGCCTGGGCATTGGGATTTTATAAAAAAGTAATACAGTTGGTGCCAGTGTATCTCAGCAGCCAGAGCTAAGAACCAAAGGGTTAAAGGTTATTCTTTACCTTATCACAAGCACATTTTGCTGTTTGTCATTGAGGTACGAAATACACTGTACTTAAATTTCCTGTCCTGAATGTGAATATATGTGTTTTTCTGCTTCATTTTCTAAGCCTTCACCACTAATTTAAACTTAAACTTCTCTCCAGTTGCCTGGATTTCCTTTTCTTTTTAGAGACAGGATCTTGCTCTGTTGCCTAGGCTGGAGTGTAGTAGCATGAACATAGCTCACTGCAGCCTCAAACTCCTAGGCTCAAGCAATCCTCCTGCCTCAGCCTCCTGAGTTGCTGGGATTACAGGTGCGAGCCCTCACACCTGGCTCTTCCATCTCCTCTCAATATGTGCAGGGACACTAAGTATTCCAGCACATCTTCTTTGGAGGAAGTCTTTACCAGATTCCTCTGGCCTGCTCTGATCTAGACAGGTCACTTGTAAAGTCTGCTGCCAGCTGTCATCTTGCCATTGCCCTTCAGCTTCATCCTGCATATTTCTTTTAACTTTCCCTTGGGATGAAAGCCCTGCTCCCTGGAACCCAGGTATGCGTCTTTCTTAGCTTATTCCTGAAATTTCAGTGTACATTTTTTGAGGGTCACACCCTCCAGGTGTCTCCTACAATAGGGAGTGTGGAAAGTAAAGATTCAAGACTGTATGTGCTTTAAAATATATTCCTTCTACCTCTACACTTAGAAGATAGTTAGACTGGGTCAAGAATTTAGGTTGAAACTCATTTGCCTTGGAATTCTGAAGGCATTGCTTGAATGTCTTCTAGCTTCCATTGTTGCCTCTGAGAAATCTGCTGCTGTCTTGGTTAATCATTTTGGAAGCCTTTATCCACCCCACTCCCCACCCCAAGAGCATGTCTATTCTTTGCTTTGCTCCTAATGGTCTATTTTTTCCTAATCTTCAGTCATGTCACAATTATATGACTGGCGTGGGTCTATTTTCATTCATTTTCTTGGATCTTTCACCAGGTTCTCTTAAACTGGAAGCTTGTCTTCTTTAGGTCTGGAAACTTCCC
The DNA here is from genome assembly GCF_028858775.2 of Pan troglodytes. Lineage (NCBI taxonomy): Eukaryota > Metazoa > Chordata > Mammalia > Primates > Hominidae > Pan > Pan troglodytes. The sequence goes on from NC_072419.2 coordinate 25,745,771, forward strand.
TTTTATAATATTCTCCATCCTAAGTACTCCCTTTTCTCTTTCTGGATTGTCTATTATTTGGGTGTTTGACTTCCTGGATTGACCTTCTAATTTTCTTATCTCTTCTCTCCAATTTCTCTCATCCTTTTGCTCTAATTTCTATAGATTTTTTTTAACCATGTCTTCCAACTCTTATACTGAGTGTTTAATTTCTGCTGTCATATTTTTAATTTCCAAGAGCTCTTCTTCCTGTGGAAGCTATTTTTAGTAGCATCCTGTTCCGCTTCAGTGGTACAATATCATCTCCCATATCCCTAAGTAGATTCGTAGTAGTATTGAGGTTTTCTTTTCCCCATATGGACTCTTTTTTCAAGTTGCTGTTGTTCCTTTGTTTTGTCTTGTTTTTCATATTATATATGCTTTCTTCAGATGTCAGGGGATCTTTGGCAACTACTTATATTTAGGTGGTGCTGTGGAAAAGATGACTGGAAATTGTGCAAAGGAGGGTCTTGTTGATTGTATCTCTGTAAGGCTATCTAACTGGGCTATTTTATTGGGCAATGCTTCATATCTCAAGTTTTAGATCTCTGTCAGGGGGTGGTCAGTTTTCCCAGAGAAAGATCACTCAGCATCCTGTCTTGAGGGAAAAGACCTAGTTACTTCTGAGAATCCGATAGGAGAGGAATCTGGGAATGGGGAAGGTTTTTTCAACAGAAACAGTCCCCTAGACTCAAGATATATTCAGCCCTCACAACTGTGAGTAAGGAAGCACTAAATAATTTATTTAGATATATAGCAGGACCATCCCAAATTATTTAATCCTTCCTTCCTTCCTTCCTTCCCTCCCTCCCTCCTTCTTCCTTCCCTCCTCCCCTTCCCCTCCCTCCCTCCCTTCCTTCCTTCCTTCCTTCCTTCCCTTTTAACTACTGTACACATGAATCTGGTAAGAGCTACTGCCTCCTGGTAGAACTAATGGTCAGAAGTAAAGAGAAGGCTTAATCTTCCCCATACCCCTTTTTTTAATTGAAAAAATTTTTTAGAGAATTTCAGATTCACACACAGTCATAAGAAGTAATACAGAGGGCCAGGCACAGTGGCTCATGCCTGTAATCCCAGCACTTTGGGAGGCCGAGGTGGGCGGATCATCTGAGGTCAGGAGTTCGAGATCAGCCTGTCCAACCTGATGAAACCCTGTCTCTACTAAAAATACAAAATTAACTGGGTGAAGTGGCGCATGCCTGTAATCCCAGCTACTCAGGAGGCTGAAGCAGGAGAATCATTTGAACCCAGGATGTGGAGGTTGCAGTGAGCTGAGATTGCACCATTGCACTCCAGCCTGGGCAACAAGAGCCAAGCTCTGTCTCGGGGTGGTGGTGGTGGGGGAGAAGTAATACAGAGACATCTCTTACACATTTTCCCATTTCCTTTACATTTTGCAAAACTATAGTATAATATCATAACCAGGGTAATAACATTGATACAATCCACGAAATTTATTCAGATTTTTCCAGTGTTATTTGTATGGTAGTCCCTCAGTATCCATGGAGGATATGTTTCAAGACCTCCCAGTGAATGCCCGAAACCATGGATAGTACTGAATGCTACATACACTGTGTTTTTTCCTATACCTATATAACCATGATAAAGTTTAATTTAGAAATTAGGCACAGTAAGAGATTAACAATAACTAACAATAAAATAGAACAATCGTAATATACTCTAAGAAAGGTTATGAGAATGTGGTCGCTCCTTCTCTCTCAAAATGTCTTCTTGTACTGTGCTCACCCTTCTGGTGATGATGTGAGATGATACCGGGCCTACGTAAGGAGATGAAGTCAGGTGCATGACGTAGGCCTGTGACATAGCGTTAGGCTACTGTTCACCTTGAACCCAGGCACTGCCACACCATGACAGTCGATCTGATAACCGAGCTGGCTACTGAGTGACTAAGTGACTGCAGAATGGATCAGCTGGACAAAGGGATGATTTATGTCCCAGGCGGGACAGAGCATGACAACTTGAGATTTTATCACATTACTCAGAATAGTGGCAATTTAGAACTTAGGTATTGCTTACTTCTGGGTTTTTCCATTTAATATTTTTGGACTATGGTCGACTGCAGGTAACTGAAACAGCAGAAAGTGAAACTGAGGATAAATGAGGACTACTGTACCCATGTGTGAGTGTGTGAGTGTGTGTGTGTGTGTGTGTGAGTGTATTGAGTTACACACAGTTTTATCACCTGTGTAGGTTTGTGTATTCATTATCACATTCAAGATACTGTACAGATCCAACACCACAAGGATCCCTTATGCTGCACACCCATGTGTCTTTTAGTACAAAAGGAGTAGTCCAGTGATTTATGTCACCTGTTCCCAAAAAAGTCAATTAAAAAGTATAACGTCAAGAATTAAGGAAATTCTACCCCCAATAATTTTGCACTCTACACAAAGGAGTTCTTGCAATTTGGGGCAGGTCAGTCTACATTAGTAAAATTGAACCATGAAGGGTTTTCTCCATGGATGCACTTTTATTACTGTCAGGTATGGTAACCTGAACTACGTGCTGGATAAAGGCCATGCATGGCTTGTTAACAATTTCTTTGATAATGATTTTTTTTCTGTAATTTGCACAATATTTCTGAATGAATGCTCCATGAAAATAGCTTATTTGAGTAGTTTGTTCATTCAAGCAGCTTAGCCATGGCCCTTGCAATATTACTTTCACCATTATCTGTTTCCTAGAGTATCAGAGATGGAGAAACTCTTGGGGACCATTGAATCTTAACATCCTGTTTTACTTTTGAGGAAACTAATGTCAAAGGAAATTGGAATTGGGGCTGGAACCCAGGCTTTCTGATTCTTTGCTTAGTAAATTCTTTAAAAAATGCCAGAAAGTTAAGGTTATAAAAATATTTAATGCAAATTAACTCTTGGTAAAATTTTTTCAAATTCTGAAATTCTTCTGAAATGCTGGAGTCTTTCTGGGAATTTTTTAGCATTTAGTGTAGTTAGTACATGGGAAAAATTAGGAATTTTCAGGGTGAGCCACTTCTTGTGACAAAAAAGAGATTTGTTTAATCAGAAACACTGGCTGTTGGAATGCTCCTAGGTTGCTTTAGAAGAGAGTTTGCATTGTTGGTTCACCACCTTCTACCTGGGTTGTAACCTCATATAACCATTAGGATGATTGACCGTTTTGAAAATGAGTGGCCATTAATTCGTTTTGTTAGGGGTCTTTGAGCTTACGGGTTTTCAACTTTTTTCATCCTTCTTTTTGGAATTCTGGGTTGTGATTTGAAGATACTTCCAAAGAAATAAAATATTCCTAGGACCTTAAGAACCCAGGCTTTGTAAACGTGATATGAAGGACCTCTTGAATGGCATTCCACAGTTTGGTTGTTTGAAATCACAGGTGTTTGTTGGGCCATGTGCAGGAAGAAAGTCATTGTACCTACTTTAAGTAAATCTGGGCATGAGAACAGGTCAATTCCGGTATTTTCCAAGCATTGTGGAATATTTCTTCCCTTACATATGTTAAATTGATATCATACTACATATAATGTTTTAGATCCTGCTTTTAAAATAAAAAACCCCTAAACTTGACAGGGTGCAGAACAATATATCACCCCAAAAACCCCCCTCAAGCTACCCCTTTATATTCATACCCTTCTTCCATCTCTGAACCCTGATGTGTTTTCTGTTACTATAGTTTTGTCTTTTTGAGAACGTCATAGATGGAGTTCTATAGTTTATAATCTTTTGAGACAGGCTTTTTTCACTCAGTACAATGCTTCTCAGCTTCATCTAAGTTGTTTTGCACATCAGTAGTTCATTCCTTTTTATGGCTGAGTAGTATTCCACTATACAGATGTACAATAGTTTGTCCATTTAATGTTGAAGAACATTTGGGTTGTTTTTAGTTTTGTTAATTTATGAACAGAGTTGCTAAAAACACTCAGATCCAGGGTTTGTAATTCCTTTTTCTTGACTTATTACAGTGGCTAAGACTTTTAGTACAATATTGAGTTTGAATGGACATCCTTGTCTTGTGTCCCTGATATTAAGGGGAAAACGTTTAGTCCTTCCTTGTTAAGTATGCTATTTGCTGTAGGTTTTTCATAGATTGCCTTTATCAAATTGAGTAATTTCCTTTTTCGCCTTAGTTTTCTGAGAGTTTTTATCAAGGGTGGATATTGGTTTATCAGATGTTTTTCATGTATCAATTGATATGCTGAGGTGGTTTTAATTCTTTAGACAGTTAATATGGTGGATTGCATGGATTGATTTTCAAATGCAGAATCAGCCTTGCATACCCTGTATAAGACCCACTTGATCATGGTGTGTTTTTCATTTTCTGTTTCCTGGATTTGATTGATCATATTCGGTTGAGGGCTTTTGTGTCTAGGATCACACAAGATATGGACCTGTAATTTTCTTCATTTGGTACTATCACTGTCTGGTTTTGCTACCAGGGTAATACTGGCACCATAAAATGAATTAGGAGATGCTTCCTCACAGTTTCTGGAAGAAACTGTGTACAATTGGTGGGTCATGCTTTTTAACTTATCGTGGGCATCCCTCCATGGAATTAATCTTAAAAACTAGTTTTAATGTCTGCTTAATAGTAATAATAATCACAGTATTTTTCTTCATGTTACAGCATGTAATGTTTATTGGGCATTTAGTGTGGCCGAGGACTGTTCTAAGTGCTTTACTTGTACTGACTCCTTTAATCTCCACAATAACTCTATAGAGTAGATACCATTATTATCTCCAATTTACATGTGAAGAAAAATAAGACAAACAGTTTAAATAACTTGCTCAAGGTCACAAAGTTTCTATGTGGTCAAGTAGAATTTGAATCCAGGCAGTCTGATTCCACATCCTGTGGTCTTAACTATTACATCGTATCCTTTGATTATGTCATAACTTACTTATTCAGGGTTCCATTTGAGATCCATATTTTGAGATTTTCCATGTCTTCACTTTGATGACTGTTCTTGTCAGAAGTCTTTGACAATCTCTGCCGGTTTCTTTAGGTTGGATTTCTAAAGGTGGTACTTCAGCATCAAAAGGCATGCCCATCGTAAAGGCTCACACGTACTATCATGTAACTTTCCAGGAATTGGAACAAATTTGAAATCCCAACAGCAGTGTTTGAGAGAGCTCAATTCGATCTTCTGTTGCCTGAATTATTTTTATATATTTTTAATTCAATTTGATTGTAGAAAGATGGTGTCCTGTTGGTTTAGTTTGCCTTCCTTCTTTACCGAGCAGGTTCAACGTTTTACACGTTTGTTGAACTTTTATATTTATTTTCTTGTGAGAAGGGTTTGCTCATATCCAGTCTTCATTTTCTTCTAATGAGTTAATAGTGTTTTTTCTTAATGTTTTGTAAGAGCTTTTATATATTTTGTTTTACTTTGCCGTATTTCAAAAGTCTTGTTCATTCTTTTTTTTTTGGCATAGAGGATTCTTATGACATCTGGCCCACACTGTATCTCTTTCCCTTTATTTTTTCATCTGCCTATTCTTAGATTCAGGCTCTTAGTCAACGTATTTATTCCCCCATTTGTATGGTTTACTTTTTAAAAAATTTAACTCTTTACTTCATTTGGAATTTATTTTAGCATAAGATTAAAATTTAATTTAAACAGATTAACATATTTAATAGTTAATTCCAGAATTGTTTATTGACTACTGTTTCCTCTACCTCCACATTTGTGGTATCACCTTTATTCCATGCCTATTCTCTTATGTACCAGAGGCAAATATTTTATGATATTTATTTTGTTATATTTACTCATTAATTAATTGTAACTTATTAGCATGTTAATTATCTGGTAGGTCAAGACACCTTTCCTGTTTTTCGAAAAAACTATTTATTTATTGTTATCACTCATTTATCTTTCCAGATGAATTTATAATCCTTTACATTTTCTCCAAATCCTTCTAGGTTTTGATAAATCTATAAATAATTTATGGGAAAATGGCATTTTATAACGTTGATTCTTTTTGTTCATAGTGTGTTTCTTCATTTGATAAAGGCTTTTAAAAAATTTGTCAAGATTCATGATTATTTCTCTATTTCTTCCTTACATTTACTGGTGAAGGTTACTCTGGTATTTATTATTTGTTGTTGCTCTTGTTTCATCCCTTAATAGTCTTTTAAAATATTGCTTCTTTATATTTTATTCTTAAAAATGTGAAATTATACAATACTGAAAATAAACTTATTCTATGAATCAATATCTTTAGGTTCATTCTGTAGCTGAGGAGTTTTTTTACTGTTGGAAGACTATGTGCTGTCCATTGGGGTATGGATCCCCTTGGCTATTAGTGACACTGGTTACTTTTCATTATGCTGTGGAAGTTTCCTTTCATTTGTGGTTTTCTATATTAGAAAAAAATCAGGGCCGGGCGCGATGGCTCACGCCTGTAATCCCAGCACTTTTGGAGGCTGAGGTGGGCGGATCATGAGGTCAGGAGATCAAGACCATCCTGGCTAACACTGTGAAACCTTGTCTCTACTAAAAATACAAAAAATTAGCCGGGCGTGGGCGTGGTGGTGGGCGCCTGTAGTCTCAGCTACTCGGGAGACTGAGGCAGGAAAATGGCATGAACCCGGGAGGCGGAGCTTGCAGTGAGCTGAGATCACGCCACTGCACTCCAGCCTGGGTGACAGAGCTAGACTCCGTCTCAAAAAAAAAAAAAAAATTAGCCATGGATGTTGAATGTGATCAAATGCCTTATTAACACTTATTAAAGTGTTTAATATAACAATATATATAGAAAAAAATATCCTTACTAAAGCACTTCTGAAAGTGAATCTTACAAAGGCATGGTATATATTTTTAATATGATGCTGGATTTTATTTATTTGCATTTTCTATGAAATTTTTGCCTATATGTTTATGAAAGAAATAGACATATAGCTCCTTTGCCAGGTTTTGGTGTCAGGATCACACTAACTTTACAAATGAATTGATAATTTCTATGTTCCTCTATGTTCTGGAATATTTTATGAAGCATGGAAATTATTTGTATATTGAAAATTTGACAAAAGCACTTATAGTGCTGCCTGCCTTACAGTCTTCTATGAAGATAATTTTGAACAAACTTTAATTTCTTTCATTGATACTTTTCTGTGTGGGTAATTTATGTTTTCCTAGAGAAGTGTTAATTTCATTAAGATTTTAGAAATGAACAAAATTATGAAGTACTTTTTTTGTTTTAATTTGTTCTGTAATTGAGATCATATAACCTTTTCTCAGTACTAACGTATATGTTTATTTTTTTCATTGATAAAATCTGACTGTATTTGGTGTATTTTATCAATTTGTGAAAATTTGTATCTGTATTTCTTCATTAATTTTTCTCTTTTCCCTTTTCCCTGAGTCAGTAAAGCTTTAATATTTATTCAAAATCTCCTCTTAATTCCTGTGTTTATTTTCAAATATCTTGAATTAAATGCTTTATTTCCTTTTTATTATTTCTTGCTTTATAATGCATTTGATGTTTAGTGTAGCTTTAGACTCAAACTATAAGTTTTGAAGTGTCATGCAGTCATTATTGGTACTTTTCAAATAGTCTTGTAATTATAGTTTTTATTTTTTCTGCAATTAATTATTTGAGAGACTGAATTTTAACTTCTAAGTTGTTGGAGTGTGTGTGTGTATATATATATGTATATATACCAAGTTCTAATTTTATTTCGTTTTGCCCGGAGAATATGACCTTTAATTGTGGCTTCTTGTTGGTTTTGGTTGTTTCCCTTGGAACATGAACTGTTTGTAATTTGGATAGTTATTTGGCTGTGTCTTCATCTTTTTGTCTTTTCCTCTTCATTCTGTAAGAGCCTATGTTTTTTTCCCCTTGGTAATTTGATTTTCAGCACTATTGGGTCTGCTGTCTGCTGCCTCTTATTCCCATTTATGTTTTGTGTTTGCATTTCTGGTTTTTTAACCATTTTATGTCTTGTCATCTCCATCTTAGCTGACTCCCCTTGTAATCTTAGCCTTTTCCATTTAGTGATTTTTCTTTCATATATCCTATGTTTATTTGATACTGAGATTAAAAAAAATGGATTCCAAAATTTACATCTTCTTCTTTTTTTTTTTTTTTTTAGAAGAATAGTGTTTTACTTCGGATGTTGCAGAGAATTTTCAAAATTGTCTTGAGTTATCAACCTTTGAAAGAGAAGGTCCAGGCCAGGGGTGTGCCTGTGAACAGACCCTCCTGTCCCTTCAGCACCCTCACCACTCTCACCTGGCCACAATTGTCAGGTTACTGTGAGCATCGCTTATGCTGAAGGGGTGGTTGTTGTGCATGGTCCCTGGCCAACCTTCCAGTGTTGATGTTGACTTTTCTAGGGTGACTCAGCTTGCCTGAGAGGGGATCTCCTGCTCCTTCTACCTTGTAGTTAGAATACTGAGGTGGAACCTTATTCATTATAATTTTGATCAGTGATAGTTCTTCCTAGTTCTTATATCTAGAGACAGTGTGTGAAAATCTGCCACCCTGGTTTGATCCCTCCTGTGGCTCTTTCCATCGCCCCTCTTTTCTATTAATCTCCAGAAGGCTCTATACCACCCTCCTTTTGCTTCTTTGCCTAGTTGAGTTGCATTTCCAGGAACTGGGGTCTCTGAATGGATGGGTATAGAAAGACATATTGATGGGGGGGAATGGATGGGTATAGAAAGACATATTGATGGGGGGGGTGCCCTTTACAACAGTTCCTTTCAGCAACAAATGCCTCATGTTTCTGAGATGGGATTCACACCTGGGGACCCATGTGCCCTTCCACAGTCCGCATGTCACAATCCCTTCTTGTGTGTTAGGCATTCATCCACACTCAGCTTCTTTTATGCATCTCTGTATTTCCTTCAGTGGGAATGACCTATTGAAGGGTCATTGGGTCCTAATGCTAGGCTAATGACCATGCATCCCAGAATGCCTGTTCAGATTTTAGCTTGAAATTTTTAGTTTGTTACAAAGAAAAAGAAATTGGGATTTGGGAACAACTAAAGCTATCCGATATTAACTACTCTGTCTTAGTATTTTTTAGGCTCACACCTGTTTCTATGGTTTACCCCACGTAATTATCTCTGCAGAACCATGGATTAGGTATTATTATCCTCATTTAAATTAAAGTAACTTTCCCAAGGTAAAAAACAGGTAGACAGGGCAGTTTTGAACTTATACTTTCTGTGAAAACACTCTTACACTATTTTCCCCATGCCAAACATCTCTGAAGAAAGACATTTCTGGATATTTCTGCCAGGAAGTTAGACAAGGAGCTACCCCAGTGTGGTTTGCAGAATAGTGCTCCCGAAGATGTTTATGTCCAAATCCTTGAAATCTGTGGGTTTGTTATGTTACGTGACAAGGAGGAGTTCAAGTTGCTGATGGAATTCAGGTTGCAAGTTAGCTGACCTTGGAATAGTGAGATGATCCTGGATTATCAGGGTGGGCTCCGTGCAATCACATGGTTCTTGTGAAACAGGGAGGCAGGAGAGTCAGCCAGAGAAGGTGATGTGCCAACAGAAGCCGAGGTCAGAATGATGTCATTACTGGCTTGAAGATGGAAGAGGCCATGAGCCAAGGAATGGGGGGTGCCTCCAGGAGCTGGACAAGGCAAGGCTGCAGATTCTTCCCAAGAGCTTCCAGTAGGAATGCAGTCCTGCTGACACATTAAATTTAGCCCAGCAAGACTTCTGTAGGATTCTGACTTCCAGAACTGTATGGGGCTGTTGAAAGCCACTAAGTTTGTGGTAATTTATTGCAGCAGCAATAGGAAACGCACGCACCCAGTGTATCGAATATTGGCCATGGTCTAACTCTCTGCAGAGCAGGAACAGGAAGTCCTGGAGTGATTGGCTGTGTGTGCACACCCACCACATGGAAATTTACATTAACATGTAACATGTTATCACTTGATTATATATTTATTAGCTCATTTTATTGTTGTCACCCTCCCCTAGCTAGAATGTCAGCTCCCTAAGAGCAGAAACTTGGTTTGGTGCTTTCATGGCTGTATGCCCAGTGCCTCATGTGGAGGAGAGGCTAAAGTATTTATTGGATGATTAGTTTTTTTCCCAGGTGACATTGTACCAACTAAATGGAAGCTAACTTTTATCTTGTGGTGGAATACTGTAGATTATATAAGTAATAATAGAAATAGAAGAAATTGAGTTAAAATTATGCTACCCTTGACAATCAAAATATTTATTTTCAGTGTTCAGTGTTTGGTCATATGTGTAAATATTATTCACGTAGGTAGTAAATATTCCTATTTAAGGATCAAACATGCAACATGTGACATTCTATTTATTTTGTGATGATCACCTCTCTTTATTTTATGAATATTTTTATGAATAAAATAAGAGAGATGGTTATCACAAAATAAATGCAATGTTGTATGTTGTATTTTTGACTTTTAAATAGAATGTTTCATGTTGCACTTTTGTGACAACATATTTGAAATAAAGGTCACTGAATTTTTTAATAATTATCTCAGTCTGGTTGGCATTCTGTTGACTGTATAGGTCATACTTATTTATTGTTGGTTATTTAAAATATTATAGTTTATTTGAGATATTTGGATACTGTTAACTGAACACCTTTGTGCATGAGTCTGCTGTCAATCATGTTAGCTCTCCAGGTATCACCGTAGTAGTCCAGTAGCCTGCACTAGCTGGGAAAGCCACTGACGAGGACTCTGGAGTTAGAGAGCTTTTGCATATTGATAGAGAACTCTGTTGGCTAAGCTATCTGCCTTTAGGCTTGTTGCATGCTTTTATAATTTTTGTCTAAATCTATTCAGAGGGAATTCTCACCTGGCATCAGGTGTCCTCACCTTGCCTCTTCAACCTCAGCTTGTGCTTCTTCTATGGAAACTCATTCCTCATCAGAAATGCCCAGAACCTCTATGACAAGTGTAGGCAAAAGTGTAGTATGAACGGGACAATGATGGCAAAGGAGGAGCTACCAATTTGGAAAATGAATCGACTTGGAAACTGAATCAACCCCCAAGAGCGTTATTAGTGTCAGACTAAATTATCTCCTTTAACTGCGTCACATCATGACCTTTACTTTTTAAACAGATATCTTGTTTTTCTTATCTTCTCTTCTTGACAGTTGCTTCGGTTTTTCTACATACTGACTGTTCCTCTGATAACAAAGCGAGAAGGAAAAACAAAATTTTAACCGTCAACTGAGTTTCGCAAGAGCAATGAGCAGTCCGGGGTGGGGAGGGGATCTCCCCAGGCTCCCCGTGGTTGTACAAGCCAGCAGCATTAACGGAAGTGCACACAGCAGTTCCAAGCCTGGGAGGAGAAGGATGTCCGCTCCAGGCAGTTTAGGATAGTTGTTTTGCCTAAGATGGCAAGGACATCACCCTTGCATCTTGAGCCAAGGAAACCATACAGGGACACATCTTGTCCTACATGGGAAGGGATACCCCTGCAGGCTTCTGGGGTACCATAAGTGTCCCATGATGGCTCTTTCACCTTGGGGTTTGTTTTCCAAAGTTTTCTAAGTCCATTGGAAAGTAGAGTAGGAAGGAGAGGAGAGGAGGAAGGGGAGACAAGAAATATACTTGCCTGTGCATGCACTTTTCTGATTAATGTTCTGAGTGTCAGCACACAGTGAGGGTTTATTTTAGAAGACACCAGGAATGAAATGTTTTATGTTGATATTGTGCAGGACTGATCTTTATTTTCTGCTATGAAGGACGGTATAACTTCATGATGCTCCTGCATCTTTGTAGTTCCTGTCATGAAATCATTCAGGGGTAGGAAACATGGCTCACAAGAGTGAAGGGCATTGCCTAGAACAGGAGTGCTGGACAGTGACTCTAGAGACAGGAGTTCTAATCTCACTTCAGCTATTAACTTTCTGCATGTTCTCTTCTGTTCTCAGTTTCTTTATCTATAGAATGGGAGCATTTATGCTAAATTGTCTTTATATTGGTAACACTAATTTCTCTCTAATTTGTTTACTGATTTTAAATCTCTAGCCTCCTGAAAGATGCTACCTTCTAAGGCTAATTTATAGCCAGAGTAATATGGTTTTGCTCTGAGCATGCCTTGAATCATTATTCGTTCTTATTTCATGAGAATTACCTTTGTAAATGTTATTTTCTATTGGTTTCACAGAGCCATTGAAATTGCACAGCTCGGATTTCTTCTGCATGTCATAAATTTTGCTAATAGTATAAACCCGTGTTTTTCAAAGTGAGAGCCTTGGAACAGCAGCATCAGCATCGCCCAGGTCCCCTGTGAGCTTGTTAGAAATGCAGAGTCATGGGCCCCTCCCGAACCTGCTGAATGGGAGCCTCTGAGGATGAGACCCAGGAAAGTTTGCTTAACAAAGTTGACATGTATTGCCTGTGAAAGAGAAGTTTGAGAAGCACTGCTGTGAAACAGGGCAGCCAGGAGGTGCTGTGATTTTGCCCTCTGCACGTGGTCACACACTCAAGCATATGGTTCGCTCCTTGCATGACTGCACTTCAGATGAAATGCCAAGATTGAGACCCTTCTATGCTAGTGAAGCACAGGCTACTTTATTGAGAGCCTAGCAATATTGAGAGAGAAAAATGCAGACCTTCTTGGGGTAGAAAGGAGGATGGGTTTCCTTTCCTTATGAGATGGGATCCAACTTCCTTACTACTCCAGACTTAACTCCTGAGTCTCCCATGGATGGTGGCTTTGCTGACTTCAGAGGGAGCTGCAGGTGCACAGGAGCACCGTGATGTCATTGGTGTGCTCTGAAGAAATGAGGCCATGAGAAGAAGGTGAACAGAAGGTATTTCTAAAGGGTCTGGGAAGAGGAACAGCACCTATGATAATGGCTATCATTTCTGTTGCACAGTACTGATTATTTTGATGGTTGGCCCTGGGCTTTGATTTACAGCCCTGTGGTCACACACACTCCTTATAATCATCTGTTCCCAGGAGAAGGTGTCATGAATTCTCTCTGTTCCTCCAGCCTTAGCTGGCACTGGCCTGGAATACGGTGTGACTGTGTAGAAGCTGTTGGCATTGTTTCTGCATTGTAAACTCGCACACACTGAGTTAAATGCTGCTGAGCAGTTAACATGCCCACTCCGGCTATTTTCTACCCAAGGATACTTGACTCATTTCTTATATCCTCTATTGTCCTTTAAAGCTCAGTAGTGCTCTATCGGGGCCATTTAATGTGGTGGCACAAGGCATGCCCTGCATGGGATGTCTGCTTATGTTTGAGTGGGACTGAGACCCTGGCCTGGAGCTGTAGCTGCTTGGAGCAAGAACTGCCTTTTTCAAATGTGCATGAAGGTGCTACCCACTCATCTTCCCTGCCTATGCCCCTACCCAGTGCAGAAGTAAGGTGAGGTAGGGTGGTGCTGTCTCCAGTTTGTACAAAGGACTAGCTGCGGCTCTGGGTCCCTGTATGGTGCAAGGAGAAACATTTATTTTCACTCAGGTGCTCTGCCTTGATCTAAAGCAAAACTCATGGACTTACCTCCTACACTAGGGTCCCTTCCTATTTACACACCTAGGTTGAGTACCTGAGTCTCCTGAATTCCTCTGTCTTCATCAGAGCAGCGTCTGGGAAGCTGGGTCTCTGTACTAGCTCCTTCACAGCGTCTCTCCCATGGCCCCTCATCTGGACTGTCACCTCATCTCCCCTCAAGTCCAGATCTTGACACCTTGTACTTGCACCTTCTGGCTCCTTACCTGTCTGGCCCTCTAGACCCCAACCCCTTTCTCCTGACTGTTCCAGCACATCACATGGACTGAGCTTCCTACAGTAGCTTTGAGATGCTGGCAGGCGCATCCCCTGCAGAACATCCATTCGTATGTCCCAGTTTCTCCATTACCTACAAGGTGCAACTGAGCCCTGCAGCCTGCACCTGGAGCCTCCAGATTTCTGCTCCAGCCTACCTTGAAGATGAAGAGCCAGTCCATAGTCTTCAAGGTCAACGTGCATATGGGTCATAAATGCGTTTAACAGCATGAACGCTGGGTGACAAACCCAATGAAGAAATAGTTTCACTCTTTCTTTGAACACTTGTGAAGTGCTCATGTATGAGTCAAATTTCAAGGCCTAATTTCACTCCAATGTGCTGACCGCTTCTTCTATCTCATGGCGAACTTTTCTGTTTTTGAATTTATTCATAATTTAATTTGATATAATTCAACCAACTTTTATCAGGGAGCCATGCTCTGTTGGTAACATATGGGTCTAAATAGCATATGGGACCCAGTCGTTGCTTTGAAGGCACCTAGAGTCAAGTAGGGAGAATGGGCATGTACAGTCAAAAGACTCTCATGCCACCTGTGAGGTGCCCCTAAAGAGCAGTGTGGGAGTGTGCAAGGGGTGTTGATAGTGAGTGATATGGGTTAATTCCACAAGACAGCTCAGGGGGAAGCCAGCAGTGCCTTCCTAGAGAAGCTTGGAGTCTCTGTCCCTCCCAGGGGGTTGATAGACCGGCCCATATATCATAGTATGCTTCTATCCTCCACTCTACACTAGTTTTAGAGAAAAAATAAGCAGGCTTGTCATGGTGGCTCATGCCTATAATCCTAGTACTTCGGAAGGCTGGGGTGGGAGGATTGCTTGAGGCCAAGAGCTTGAGACCAGCCTTGGCAGCATAGCAAGACCCCAACTCTACAAAAAAAAATGCAAAAATTGGCCAGGCATGGTGATGCATGCCTATATTCCCAGCCACTGGGGAGGCTGAGGAGGGAGCATCATTTGAGCCCAGGCGTTTGAGGCTGCAGTAAACTATGATTGCGCCACTTCACTCCAGCCTGGGTGACAAAGTGAGACCCTGTCTCAAAAACAAAACAAAACAAACCAAAAACAAACAAACTTAACATGAGCACCAAGGGCATATTGAAAGGTCAACAGCTGTGACAGAAACCCACAGAGAGAGAGGGATGCAAGTGTGGAGATGGAGTGAGGGAGTGTCCCTTGGGGATGGTGGCTCATGTTTATAAACCTCGCTCTTTATTTTTTGGTAGAATTTCCCTCTTATTTTCTGGGCTGTTATTCTCCAAGGAACTACCTAAGCTCTGGACACTTCCAAGCCTTGCAACGAACTTTAAAATGTGATATTCATTGCATTATTTAGCACTTGGCCTGAAATGATGACAATGAGAAATTATGGCAACACAACAAACATTTGATTAGCTGTGTTTCATTAGGATTCTTCACATTTTGAGTTTAGAGACCCTCTGGGTTTCAGGAGCTACAGATGTTCATCCATTTTCCTTTCCTTCTGAAGTTCCTTCTGCCATGGAAAGAGAAGTTGGGAGGAATTTCAGCACCTGGTGCTCCTGTGCCTGCAGGCGGGGGTCAGTGTCTGGTGTGGATGGCGGGGTCGTGCATCTGGATTTGATTAGCCGGCTGGCCATCTGCTGTTCCCCTGCCTCAGCTGCCCATCTTCACCTGCTTTGCCATCTGTAAGTCATCCTGAGAAGGGATTTCATGAGAATTACCTTCTGAGAAGGCCTGGTGTGCTGTCCCTTTCAAGTCATGGGAATCTGTGCTTTGTGGGTTCGGCATCTGTTCCCGTCATGTGCTAGCTCAGCTTGGGTCCAGTCTCTCTGAGACAACCAAACACCAGCAGGGCCAGGCTGGAATCTGGGCTCTGAGCTGATCCTTCCCCTGCTCTCCATGCATAGGACCTGTTTCTTCTCCTGCGTCGTCACTGAATGGACAACAGCATGAGCATTGACCTGTGGCTGAATTCAGCCGGATTGAGATTCACTCTTGGTGAGAGGGAGATTGAGCAGGAGAGATACGCAGCTTTCATGAGGGGCTCTTGGTTTGGCCTCCTTCTCATCAAATCCCAGCCTGCTCCCCCTCTTTCCTCGCAGCCTCCATCTCGCCTTCTGATTTAAGCCTGGGCCTGAGTTTCGCGTCTGTCGGTTTTACTTTCAGTCGATTTTACGGGTGCCTGAGCGGCTGTAACATTTTCCTGCTGCCTTTTCTATTTTCAACCCAAATAGGAAGTGACAAAGATGGTTTTGGTGCAGAGAGAATGTGATTCATTTTGTTACTTTTTAAAAACTTTTTTTAAAGTTCAATATATGTACAGAAAAGGGTATCTATCATAAGTGTATATAGCTTGATGAATTTTCACTAACTAGACAGCAGCCGCCAGATTAAGAAACAGAGCAGGATCTGCACCCTTGAAACCTGCACATGGTCCTTCCGAGTCACCCCCCACAAGAGTGACCACTGTCCCAGCTTCTAACAGCAGAGAGCAGCTCTGCCTGTTCTTGTGCCATTTGTCATCTGTGTGTCTGTTCTCTTGCTGAATGTTATGCTTGTGAGATTCATCCATGTCGTCATGTCTAGTTGTAGGTTATTCATTATTGTTGCCGTTCACAGTTTTATTGTGAGAACTGATGGACATTTGTGTGATTTCCACTGTTCATCTATAATGAGCTGTGCAGCTGAGAACATTCTTGTTCATGCCTTTCCGCCATCACTTGCATGTATTTTGATCTGGCGTATACTCCAGAGTGGAATGGCAGGGTCTGAGGGGATGCTATGTTCGGCTGCAGTAGATCCTAATAAACAGTTTTCCAACATGGACGTACCTATTTAAAGTGTAACTTCGATTTTAAAGCAAAGTGGATGCTTGGATTTGAACTTCACAGTCACATTTATTGGATTGAAAGGGCTCATTGGCAACCCACAGCCAAGAGACCAAGAGAGAGCCCTAACCATGGGGAGGGAGCAGTTGCCAGTGCCCTGGCATCCTGGTCCCCGCCCTGGTCTGGTGTTGGGTCTCTGCAGCATGCAAAGGGGATGGCCAGACAAGACACACCGAAGACACACCTCCTGCCCTCTGGAGGCTGATTGTTTCAACAATGACGACAATGATCATCAGTATTACTATTGATCTTTCTCCTCCTCCTGTCCTTCTCTTTCACTTCTCCCCTCCACTTCACCCAAAAAAAGGAGTTTTATTCCCATCCCTCACCCAGCACACACATGGGCGCATGCACACACACACACACACACACCCGCCAAATTCGTGGGAGGACCCACTCCTAAGGTTGGGATGCAGTCGGGAATCACGGTGTGGGGAAAAGTGTTAGTTACACTGGAGGAAGTGTGATGCAATCACTGGAGCTCTTTGAGAAAAGCTTATTCAAAAAAAAAAAAAAAACAACAACACCACAGAGTAAGAATGAGTCTTTCCAAAATTACTGTGTCTTGGGCCAGGCCTGGAGACAGCCCTATCCCTCTCTTATGCTCCTTGCGCAGTGTTTGAGATGCCTAAGCCCGTATGAAGCACAACAGGAGAAGCAGCCCCAGTACCCTCAGATAAAAGCAACAGGTAATGCGTTTTCTAAATAGTGCATTGCCTTTCTAGTGCCACCTCCTGCAACTGGGGATCCCACTGCCAGCAGCCTCTCCAGGCACCCCCGAGGCTGTCTCCCACAGGTGGGCTAGGAGATGGGGAACAGGGCTCGCTGCTCACCTGAGGACCTGCACGGGCAACTGGAAGGGGCCAGCTGAACACAAGAGGCACTGGGTGCTGTTGGAGAAGAGGGTGCTTCTTCGGGACATTTGTTAGCCCATCAGAGGATGGTGACCCCAGGGTGGCTGACCCTTTCTTCCTCCATTCACTTCAGTTGGGTGTGGCAGAGGAGCTTGGACACGCATCAATTGTGTGTCTGCAGGGCCAGAGAGGTGTGTCATATTAGCAGGTAACCAATTTGATCCACACAACCCTGTCACATTGTTTTCACCCCAAGGGTCCTGGCTCCCAGCCTGAGGGATCTCAAAGGTCCCCCTTGATGGCTTTGCCTTTGAGAAGTGGGGGGAGTGGAGGCATGGGTGAGGAAACTGCCTGGACACAACCCAGGGGCCCTGTGGGCAGCCTTGGCACTAGTCCAGGGCTGGGAAGCTGCCCCCTCAGTTCTATGGCCCTCGTTGGACTGTATGGGACCCCATGGTCTGTGGAGTGGGAGAAGCACAATCTGCAGTTGTCCTGAGTCTTTTCTGTCTTCCTGCAGGCTGCCCAACCCCAAGGGCCTAACAGAGATGATCAGTTTAACCAGGTAGAACATGGTGGTTTTGATACCTCCTTCTGTTAGTTTCTTCCAAAGGGCCAATGTCTTGGAAAATTCTGTTGACCAGTAAAGCTTTATTAATAAAGCATTCATTTTTTCGTTTTCCCACTGAAAATCATCATAGACCCACATGACTGCCAGTGGGGCTTCGGGTCACACTGCAACAACTGCTGTGACTACTAGAGTTTATCTAACTGTGTCTGAAACTAGAGGCTCGTGATGTTCTTGTGAGCCATTGCAGCCTCAATGGTGTACATCTGAGGTTCCTGTTGCTTTGAAATAACATGCAGACCCTCAATACCACACTGTCCTACTTCTAGAAGGAGAAGTAGCTCTGAATTGTGAGTTTGCATTGTAAAAGCAGTTTTCTCCTTCCAGGAGTTTCCAAATTCTAAGTGACAGGGAACTCCAGGGATAATAAAACTCTCTTCAGAGTGGACAAAACTCTATATGTGCAGACAGGCTCAGGAAGCCAGGGAAGCCAGAGGAGGTGCTGCTGCAGTAACTCATCTCTCTTGTGAAGGTGGAAATGAAAAAGGAATCTCAGACCTCCTTCTGTGGGTCACCCACTGTCTCTGGTTAGTGAGCCTGATTTGTGGGCAGGTGAGTAATTGAGGGAGGGAAGGAGGATAGGCTGGGGATGAAGGTTGGGTTGGGATGTTGTCTCTGCTGGGGTTTGGCTGATCCCACAGGGTGCTCTGGAGCACAACAACATCACACAGTTGATCTTATCTTGGGTCAAAGGGACCACTTTTTGTAGACCCAGTCAGCCACTCACTAGCCCCTGGCTGCCCCTCGCATGGGGCAGGGGAAATGTGTGACTCCTAAGCAAGGCAGCTTCTCTGGACATGGGGGAAGCTGAGAGCCAGGAGCAGCCAGAGCTCACAGCAGCAGGGTGCATGGCCGGCAAGGGTATCTGCAGGCATTGGCAGCAAGTGCCACGCCTCCCACTTGTGAACCTGGCTGGCCACGGGCTACCACCTCTCTCAGCCTGTCCCGGTGAAGAAGGTTGGTCTAGATTTAGATCCTACTGTTTGAATAAGTCTCTGCAGCCCTGCAGGGATCTTGCAGTAGATTGAGGGAAAGCAAACCAACCATGTCCAAAAAGACCATGCCAGTGGGCAAAGTGGAGCAGCGGAGATGTGGCTGTTAGGGTAGGACACGGACGGGGTTATCCAGAGGTGTGGGGAGGTGTGCCTGTCTCAGACCTGTCCAAGATTCTTTCTGGATGGCATTTCTGCTCAGCCATGTGTTCCTGCTTCGTCCATGTGCTTTGAGGCCCCAGGGTTTGTGCACACAATACTCGGGGCTTGGGAGTGCCCCATGTAGCTCAGAGCTGTCCACCCCTCACTCCCCAGGCATCTCCTCTCAGGCCAGGGATGCTTTTCTCAGGATGGCCTGGCCGTTTTCAGGCCACTTGGTTTCTCCATTTCTCCATTCTTGCGGTGGGCCTATTGATTAGGAGAATCTCACCCAGTCTCGCTTTGGCCGGGGTAGCTCTGCCAGATCTGAATTCTTTTCGAAAATTGAAAAGTACTTGTAAGTAGATTAACCGTGCGTGCCCGGGGCGTTTCCCAAAGCCAGCATTGACAAGTAGATAAGAATGATTTATAACTAGCACTTCAGTCTGCGTCAGTGGTGCTTGTGGACAGATAAGGGTGTCTTCGGCTTGATTTCTTCTTGGCTGAGTTGGAGATGCTCCTTCCAGGCTGGTGGCTCTGAATTCAAGAACTCTGGCACGCTCAGCTCTCATTGAGGGCAATCGTGATGAATAGTGAATCAGCTTCCCCTGACAATGGGGGTCATTTTACTGCAAAATGGCTGCCCTTTGTGTCTCTGGGAAAAGGGTGCTGAGAAATGAATGTCGAGGGCTGTAGAAATGCTGAATAATAAGTGAACTTGATCACATCGGGCAGCGAGTCTGAATGCTTCCCTTTGATTTGACCCAGTTATACCTTCAAGGTCCCAGGACTGGTGCTTTGGAAAAAGTGACTGGCTCCAGCACATCTCTGTGTGCCTCAATGCTATCAGATCTCCATCATGGACTCTCATCTCAATAGAATGTTAAGTTTTGAGACTTAACTCAAAGAATTTCCTGGAAAAGGCAGAGGAGGTGAGGTGAGGGGTGGGATTGTGAATGGGCATACTGGAGACCCAGCTCCAAGAGGAAGATTAATTTAGAACTCAGAGGGAGGGGCCTTGGCTTAAGCTGGAGCCAGGCTGCATGGGCCCTGATGGGAATAAATAGAAGCCCCAGGTTTTGTAGGTGTTTCACCTCATTCCTTTATTCATTAAGTCAATGGACAGGTGTGGGATTAGGTCAGTTTTGCTCGTATTGCATTTGAGATGTCCCATATAGATTGAGGTTTGGGCGATAGAGGTTTGGGTTGTGGGAGGAAGCAGTTCTTTACTCTTTTCCCAAGACTGTACTGAAAGCAGCTGGGATTGCATCTGATGTTTTCCACACATGGCTGTAATCTGAAAGTACAGGACAGTTGTCGGTTGTCTCTAAATTCACGGGGCAAGTTTGCATCCCTAGTTAAGTAATAATTTAAAGAAATGGTTAATCATGACCTTCCTACAGATATAAAATAAACATGTGTTGAAGATTTTCTTTAACTCATTATGAATGAGGAAACTGGTAAGATGTTATAGACATTTCAAAGGAGAATCCAAAGAACGGACACAAATATAGATCAGGACTATTGAAATGAATGTGCCAATGGAGGCAAAATTGGTTTCTTTCATAGTAGGGGAGAGAAGTCGATTGAACCTACTAGACAAAATTTGCATGTATAGATAATTATTTTGCATCACTGTCAATTTACAGAGTTGTAAAAGAGCTCAAATGCAATGAAAAGTAAGAATAATCTGGAAAGGTGTGCTGTAAACAATGCATAATTTCCTGTTGAACCACATTTTTTTTCCTTTTCTCTTCTTAGTAAAGTTCAATATTTTTATCATTAAACTTGTTCAGAAAATGTCTGTCTCTTTAAAATATGTAAGCAATAATAAAAGTTTCTTTTTTATTTGAGATGTTTTATGTCTGTTTTTATGATATTAAATTTTAGATAGGGCTTTTACTCTCCAAATAACTCTAAGAGTTAATGAAATTATCCCAGGTGATTTTCTGAGACATATGTTAATGAGTAGAAAGTATGATTTATAAGATTGATGTATATTATTTGTAAGATACTGGGGATATGAATAACATTGGAATAATGAGTCTGTGACCAGAATAAAATAGCTCAAACAACACAGAAGTTTCCAAAGCACAACTGTTATGGGGTGGGCTACAGGAGGTGAGGGAATAAGACACATTCAGAAACATCTAGATAATTCCAGAACACAACTTCCCCAAAATAACTGCGAATTTCTTCATGCATTGTTTTTGAATCTCTGAGAACTTCTAGAGTGATTTAATGGAAGTTAACATTTTTCCTAGTTCAGAAGGATCCCACAGGGTAGATGCCTCTATCTTGTCTGTCTTTCTAAAGTTTATCCTGAGAAGATGTACAGGAGAACATGGGAAGGAGTAGGTAATTCATGGCAGAATTGAACTTGCAAAGCTTCTTCTGGTGTAATGTGGAAATAGTTCTTCTTGACCTTTCTGCAGTCTTTGACATTGTGGACTCAGCTCTCCTGTTGGAAACCTATCCCTCATTTCCTTAACCCTCTTACAGTCCCTGTTTCTCATCTGCTAGGGCTGCTTCCTGTGTCTTTCTCTGGCCCCTTCTTCTTTCCTCCCCTTGGTTCTGAGGACGCAGCCCCAGGCACCACGCTTCTCTCTCCCCAGAGCCTTCCCCAAGAACTGAATCCCCATGTGGAAAATCAGCCACCCACCTTGATTCAGATGACTATGATCTTCATTCATCTCCCGAGCATGATTCCAGTATTCCCCACGACCACTGGAGGTTTCCACCTGAATGTTCTTACACTCGTCACTCAGAGTGGCTGAAATGTAGATAATCAAATATCTTCCAGTGAAATATAGCTCCCTTTTAAACGTATTCTGTCATCCAATTGTTTGACAATTACCAAGCATTGTCAATTCTTTTTTCTCAATCTCTCTCCTATCTGACCTTTCCTCTCATTCCATTGTCAAGCCATAATCCAGGCCTTTATCCCTTCATCAAGGGGTCATCCTAATAGCTTCTGCATTCATCTTAATTCAATGAGCATTCCTTTAGTGCCTTATGAGTAGATACCGTGAACCAGGTGCTGATGTGCCTGGTAGGGCTACAATGCCGAGAGGCTGCTGGGAAGACAGACATCCGTTAGATACTCACACTGTTAAGCAACTAATCATAAACTGCAGTAAGTACTAGAAAGAAGGTGTGGTGAGAACATGCAGTGGGGAACTGGACATTAGCCTCTAGGGCCAGACACGGCATCTGAGGAATGAAGAGACATGACATACATCAAGGCGAGGTGGAGGGGAGAATTTACCAGGCAAAGTCCCAGCGTTGGCCAAGTCTATGGGGTGGTTGGAGGCGTGGCACGTCAGAGAGACTGAGCATGAAAGGCCTGTTGCTAGAGCGAGGTGAGGTGGGAGAAGGCAGCCGCAGGCCGGCAATGTGAAGTTGCAGTAGGAATTCAGGTGTCTATCCTCAGGGCAGAGGCGAGTCTTTGAAGGGCTTAAGCAGGAAGGGAATGACAGGATCAGGTAAGCCTTTTCTAAAGGTCATTGTGACCGCTTTGTGATGTCCAATAGACAAGATAACCTGAAAATCCTCCTGATCCAAAACAACAGGAAATGCTGGATAATATCACAGCAGAGCTGAACTTAGAAGCAGGTGAGAGATATCCTTGGAGCTGTAAATAAAGAGGAAGCTGAATACCCAAGGAGCATGTTGTCACTCACTACTGCATCTCTCCTGGTGGCATTTGCCCATCTCAGTAAACAAGAAATGTCCGTTTTAATGACTGCACAAGGACAGAAGACAAGGCTGGGGGTGAAAGTGGGTTGGGGAATTGGATCTGTGACCCTGCCATGAAAGAGGAGCCTTTTGATTAATAAACAGGGGACTGTATGGTAAATCCGCTTCTCACGAAATAAAATGCTAGAAAGTTTGTCTCTTTTGATCTGGGCTCTAGGTGGGGCTGGGGGAGTCTTCTTAAAAAATATCTTATCGTGGACCTGCCCCAAGTGGGTTTGGAGTTCTTTACACTACTTTCATGGTCCTGGAAACCTCATGCCAAGAAATTAACATATTATAGTAATGGGGTTCACACTGGTCATCACTGCAGGATTCCTAGAAGAAGAATGGAAATTTTCTCTGAAATTCTCAGTAGAAATGAACTCTAAATAACTTCAAATAATAATATTCATGAATATTTATATAAAAAGATATTTTAAATATTTCAGACTGTATAAAGCAATGACTACATAAGTATGATCAATTTGAGTTGGCGATCAGAATTATGACATTTTTAAGTCCCTGTATTTTTGAAGAAGACAGTCAATATAGAGTGAAATTTAATTTTATTAAATGAAATGTTTATGTTAAAATTTATGGAGAATTACTAAGATAATACATTCACAACACAAAGGCACAAATGGTTGAAAATAAAAGAATGGAAAAATATGTAGTAGGCAAACACTAACCAAAAGACACCATTGGATTAGGTTGGATATTACTATCCAATAAAGTTGATTTAAGAGCAAAACATTATTATTTGAGATAATTTTAATGCTAATGGTAATTTTAATGGTAAATGGTACAGTTTACTGGGAAGATAAAACAATTTAAAACTTCTAAACATTTAATAACATAGTCTCAACATGTCAGAAAAAAACTTCAGAAACTGAAGATATAAGAAGAAACAAGAAATTTTTTAAAATGACAAATTTATAATCAGATTGAGAGATTTTAATACAATTTTTTGGTAACTGAAAGATCAAATAATAAAAAAGTCTTTAAGGTATAGAAGATTTGAACAATGGTTTGATTTGATGGACATATATAGAACTTTACTCTCAACAATATAGCATAATATTTTCCAAAATATCTGAGAATAAAACGTGTACGAATTCACTTTGTACGTGGCCATAACACAAGTCTCAAAAAATGTCATTGAATCAACATCACACCAGTTAAATTATTTGACTACAGAGAGACATATATAGCCTTATGTTGAATATTGTATATATTATCTTATGCTTTATTATATCACAGTAAAGGAAGACTAAAATTAAATATGCCAATTGTTCAGTATGATAAGTTAGAAGAAAGAATAATAAACCTAAACAAATTAGAAGGAAGGAAATAATATATACGAGTAGAATCAATGAAATAGAAAACAGCTATTATCAGTAGAATGGTCAAAACTCAAGTTTTGTTCATTATGAGGAACAGTAAAATACACAGATTCTTTGGCAAGCTTGATCAGCAAAAATGAATAATGTTAGACAAGAAAAGGAGGATATAGGTACAGCTATAGCAGAGATTATTAAAAAGATAAAGTGACTCTTACCGACATATTAGGCAACTCAGATGAGATTGACATTTTTTCTAGAAAAATATAACAACATGACTGAACAAGAAATCGAAAATGTGAAGAGATGTATAACACTAAAAATTTTGATCAGTGGTTTAAAATGTTTATTTAAATCTATGATGTAATTTATCTCATGAACAGATAAAAAAGAACAGGATTATTTCAATAGGTGCAGAAAAACATTTTTAAAATTTGAGCCTATTCTTTGTCTCTCCCTCTATCTCTGTCTTCTATCTCTATCTCTATCTCTTTCTCTATCTCTATCTCTATCTCCATCTCTATCTATCTCTATCTCTGTCTCTATCTTGTTGTCTGGAAAGCAGGGCTAGTCGGGAGTAAAGAGTATTTATCAAAACCTGAAAGTAAATATAATTATCAATTAAGAAATAATAAAAGCATTTCCTTTAAAATCAGGAACAGGCAAGAGTGATCATTGTCATCCCTTTTAATCAATATTTTATTTGTGGTTATAATCAGCGTAATAAGTCATAAAAGGAAAGTAAAAGCATTTCAACATAAGAAGTACATTTGTTTATAAATACGTTTTTTAAATAAAAAAGAATATAAATTCGATGATTAGAGTTAGAAACAAAATCAGTTCCATATGTACACGTCAGTCATGAATAGAAAAGTACATAGCATTTAGAAAGCAGGGCCAATGACCCCACTAGGCTCTCTGATGGCTCAGTGAGGCATTGCCTGGTGAGTGAGCCTTCCATTTTAGGTACAGAAAGAATTCTGTGTGCAACTTATGCCTGCCCTCCTACCTACCCTCGCCAAAGTTACTTGTAACCCCAGTTGCTTTGCATAATATTTTTTTGACTAAAAGAAAATTATGGAGAAAAAATTTTTAAATCCTATTTCTGAAATGTCTTCCACTCTTTTTAGTGATCTATGACTTTCTCAGAAAACTCTTTTGGAGGAAAGGGTGTAATCCTGAGGTAGTAATGTTGTGGATAAAAATATGAGGCTCATAGCCACTGAAATGCTCATTTCTAGAGGCAGAAGACAGTTCCCAATTCTCTCTGGTTTGGTAGCCAACAATCACGTGTAGCTGATGGAGCAACTTGAAATGTGGAATTGACGTGTGCCTTAGGTATAAATGCTCATCAGATTTTGAAGACTTCGTACAAAAGAATGTGACTATTTCCTTATTAATTGTATATTGAGAACATGCTGCACTGATAATATTTTTGATATATTGGGTTAATTAAAAGTTACTACACTTAATTTCTTTTAGAAAACTTCTAAAATGTGAACACTAGAAAATTTAAAGTTACATATGTGATTTGCTTTTTAGATGTTTTATATCTACTTGATGACACTGTTGTAGGTCCTCCAATTCCTAATTGTGTGGTTTGGGGTTAGTGCTTAATTTTCTCTCAGCCTCAGTTTCCTCCTTTGTAAATAAGTGAGATAAGTGTGTCCTGTACCTTAAATGATTGAGAGTATTCCATGGAGAAACCCATCCTTTAAAAGACTACTTGCTAAATGGTAAAGCTTTATAAAACCAACATAGGTTTGTTGTTTCTTATTTTTCAGTCCATTTTTGTTCCAGAGCATGACATAGTCCCCAAAATAGAAAAAAACAAAACAAAACAAAACAAGGTGGAGGGCTTGGAGAAAATCTACCATGTTTCTGCCACGTTGCCTCCTTGTGGGAGCCAGATGTCAGAACCAACCTCTAGGCAAGGTTTTGCCATTTCTCTTCTACTTTCAAAGAGAATTCTGTGTGCCCCGCATCCCGTTCATCATGCTGCAGTAGTACAGAATTGTAAACATTACCATGTAAGCTGAAAATGTGCAATATCATCTAAATAATTAATAAAAAATGACGATGGTTTTGTAAACTTTAACATTTTTTCTCAAATCTTTAAAAACTCTCTTAGTATTGGTTATAAAGCATAGTAAAATGGAAAATGGTGAAACTAATATTCAGTCAGTACATTTAACAGAACATTTGAAATATTGGCGTGGAGAAAAGGGAACCCTAGTACCCTTTTGGCGGAAATGTAAATGAATAGAGCCATTATGGAAAACAGTATGAAGGTTCCTCAAAAAACTAAAATTAGAGTTACTATATGATCCAGCAGCTCCACTTCTGGGTATACATCCAAAGACTTTGAAATTGGTATGTTGAGGGAATATCCACATTCCCATGCCTGTTGCAGCAGTATTCACAATAGCCAAGATACGGCAGCAACCAAAGCGTCCATCGACAGATGAATGGCTAAAGGGAAGGTGGTGTATATATACAATGGAGTACTGTTCAGACTTGAAAGATGATGTCAGTTGTGACAACATGGATGAACCTAGAGGATATTGTGCTAAGTGAAATTAGCCAGGCACAGAAAGACAAATACCGCATGATCTCATATGTGGAATCTAAAATAACCAGACACATAGAAGCAGGGAACAGAATAATGGTTTCCAGAGGCTGGGGAGTGGAAGGAATGGGCAGATGTTGGTCCAAGGATATGAAGCTTCAGTTGGACAGGAGGATAAATGATAAGTATTTGAGATAACGAATATGTTAATTAGCTTGGTCCAGTCATTCCACATTGTATATGTAGATCACAGCATCACTTTGTATCTCACAAATAGATCCAATTTCAATTTGTCAATGTGCAGTTGAAAAGCCATTAAAATTTTGAGAACCAAAGTGTTTTATTTCTTTGTAAAACAAACTTACCAAGAGTAGTTTGAACAGTGCCTATGATGTGGAGCGAGTATCTTTCCTAAGCCCTGGCAAGCTTCCGTACTCCTAAGTTTGGCTCAGCTTCCAACAACTTATCTTTTGTGCTCTCAGTGTCATGAAATATCTTCAAGCATTTCTTTAAGACATCATCCTTTTCCTCAAGACCACTTTCTTCATTTGTGTTGTTTGTCTTCACTAATTCCTGTGTCTCCAAATCTAGAGTGTCTGTACCTCAGGAGTGTCAACATCCCCACGGTCAGCTGCTTCTTCTCTAGCTCCATTTATATTTCATTCACATTTCATTTCCAGTGTGAACATGTTTCATTTCTTTGCTTCACTTTCATTTCATCTTGTTGGCCAGTTGTTTCTTTTGGTCATCTGTCTTGTAAAATGGGTTTATCGCTGGGAGACAGGAAGGCAACACAACTTCACGATTTGCTATCTATTGGTGGACTGAGTAACTGATGCACAGTGACCCCTGGTGACTCACTTTGAAAAAAAATCAGCATGTTAGTCATGGATCATGGTGCACATGTTAATTGCATGGTGATTTGCGGACTGAAGCATTAGGGGCGAAATTTACACTTTTAGCAATTACAGTTAATATACCGTGCTAACTGAAACTTGTACAGTGTTACTGGGGCACTAAATTAATGCCTACAGAACTATGCCAAGTGAAGACTGCCTATGCTCAGCATTTTCAGACAGTTGTTCTTTGGAGGAGTCTTTGTCTCTTGTCTTTTGACTGATCTGAAAGGCCATCTTTCCTATTTGCAGTCCTCACATGCTGTCTTCTGAGCATTCCAAGTGTACAGAGGAGATGTGCAGGGGTCGGCAGTCATTCAGTCATTCAACAGCCATGTGTGCAGTGTCCACGCTGTGCTGAGCTCAGCGCTGGGTGCTGGCATATTTGCTGGCAATTTCCAGTGCCTTAAATTGCTGTCATTTTTGGCTTTTGGCAGCTAACTTTCCGACATATTTTCCAAACCACTGCTTATACAATTTGCACAAGGTTTTAAAGTTACCTCTCACTTGCACAAATTTCCACTATCTTGATTGCTGGGATACACATACTGTCAGGAGCATCAGGTTCCTCCGGTTGGGATACAGTCCCCGTCTTGGCATGCCAAATGGGGCAGTCCCTTTCTAAACAGAACAATCAGCTAATGGACACAGTCTAAACTTGCATAGTTGCTGGTTAATTATTCAAAGCATGTTTCATTAAAGCCAGTCCCATTTCTCAGCATCTTCTTTCTTCAGTGTTTTTAATTGACCTGAGAATTACCATACTCTGAAGGGTGTGCCAAAGAATCAGATGTCTTTGCCTGGAGCATTAAATTCCACTGAAAAACTACTTCAACCAGAAGAGAGGTGTGGCTAGAGAGAGAGGTTCATAGTTTTAGAGCTTTTTAAAAATTTTTTAATCCTTTTGAGATTCTTTGCCATTAAATATATTAAGTAGTTTTGGCAAATAATGTGTTTGCTTAAGAAATCCAAAACACTTTTTATAAGGGAGCTCCCTGGCTCCCAGTGGTGAAGGGAACCAAACGTTTATGGATCTGGGAGTGTGCCGGGGACTTTCACATATCATCATCCACAATCCTCATAATGGCCTTATAGGATGGAAATTGTTATCTTCATTTTCACAGTTGAGGAAACTGAGGCCTAGACAAGTAAATTAAGATGCCCAAGATCTTACTTCTGTTTGATGTTAGAGCTGAATTTTGACTTTTTAGTTTGTCCGATTCCAAAATCATTATACTTTTCCATATATAAATGATTGCAAATGTCTGACATGCCAGCCACCACTCTTCCATTCTGGTACCATTACAGACATCACTAATTGATAACCTATGTATTCAACCTGACTTTTATCATGCAGCTGCCCATGAACGCTGCTCAGAATGGAAAACCCAGCTCACCCTCTAAATGGAAGATAATGTAAGCAAAGAGATTTTAGGGTAGCACTGATACAAGCTTTTAGGCCAGTGTAGCCACTCACTGATGTTGGGTTGGAGGTGCCCCTCCCTCATACTGGCATTTTCTTATGCCCTCTATTTCTACATTAGGGACAGTAAGAGAGCACTGAAGCATTCCCTGTGGAAGAAGCCACAGACAGGGAAGAAAAGTAAGAACTTATTAATTTAAATTCTGTCTGTTTCGCCAGTGTCTTGGTTTGGGTTCCTCTAGAAGCACACACTCAGACAAGGACTTGGGTGCAAGGAGGTGACCTAAGAAGCACAAGAGAGAGAATGAGGTAATGAAACAGAGTGAGGGGAAGGGCAGATAAAGGTGCATTCTTAAGCAGAACACTGCAGGGGACAACGAGGGCCCAGCTCTAGCCGGGATCTCAGAGAGTCTGTGGAACAGGCTTCAGAATTGTCCCACGAGAGAGGCAAGGAAGCCAGGGTATTGATCCACCTAATTCAGTCTTCTGCAGGTTGAGGGTTGCTCACATCCCTCCACTCTCCTAGAATTAAATCTTATCTGCCTCTCAGTTTGTCTGTGCTGGTCCTGCAGAAAGCCCTCCAGGAGGAGCCGGGAGACTCCAGCCCTGGAGTTGAGGAGCAGTCATCAGGACACTGCACCAGGGCAGCCGGGGTCCCCAAGGGGGCATGAAGGGGGCCCCTCCAGTATCTGTGTGCTCTCTAGCTGGCTCTGTTGGGTAACTTTCTCTGATGGTGATCAGAGTTAAGTTGATCCCACTGTCCTAACTTTAGAAAATCACTGAGATTCTGTATATCCTGAACGCCACCTAATGGGATGTATAGACCACAGATGGCCTTTCTTTGTGGCCAGGCTACATTCTCAGTGGTTGCAGCCCAGCAGCGTGGATTTGAAATTTATGGTGGTGGTTGATTCCACCAAAGACAACACAGAGTGTTGTGTGTAGCTCTTAGTAAATTCCTTGTTATCTTTTACAACCATCTCGGGCAAATGTTGTTCCTCTTGACACAGTGGGCCATGTTAGCCAGAGCAAATGTTACCCCAGACAACCGTGAATTGAAGATGAAAGAGGAGTTGCAGCCAGAATAACTAGCTTGGAAATGGAGCCAGTCTTTCAACAGCAGAAGGGGCAGATAGGAGGCGGGGTGAACTCAGACAACCTTTGTGCTGAAGAGACCCTTTGCTGTGTGAGGGTCTAAGCAGTTGCTGGTAGCAAAATTTTTGCCACCAAGGCTTGGAGTAAGAAGAAAAATCATGGTGGTGACAGAGTAGCAATATACTTGTGGTCATAGGCACTAATTAACCCAGACAGCTGATTTTAATCATTGCTGTCATCTGTTGCAATCAGCTAGCTGACAGAGGGGTTCAGTTTCATCTTTTCCAATAAGTGAATATTCAAAGCTGTTCTCTTTTCTCTCTCTTTCAGCTTAAAAAAACAAAAAGCCTGAAATTGGAATGGGGGGGTGCCTGTTCCAGAAACCCCTTGCAATTGCCCTTCAGTCATCTTAGTACATTCATTTGTATGTGACTTTGTCTCACTGGATTGTGTAAACTAGGCAGGGAATAACTCCGCAGGTCTTACTCAACAACTCCCATGATATAAACTTCTTGGGATCCTCCAGTGAAGCCTCCAGTATGGGGGAGGGGTCAGCATGTTTAGAATGAATGTGTCACTAGCTCTGTGCTAAATTCTAAAGAGACACATAGAAGAGGTGGTGCTTGATTTCACAATCTCATGGTACAGCTTTGGGCGCATTTAGATTTATATAATTATGCAATGGGTGCTTCGCCTGTTGGAGTGAAGCAAGGTCATGTGGCAACTTGTGGAGCAATTCTTGGACACTTGGGCTTCCCACGGGGTTAGGCAATCCTGCTGCTCCTAAGTGCCCCCAGGCAACAGACGGGATGGTATCATTTATAGAAGGCATCCAGCTTTGGGCCGGTGGTCTCATCTGCCATTTCCTATAGGAGTAGGTAGAGGAGGGGACAGACCTAAAGACTCACATTCTCTAGGGGTTTGTTGGGATGTCCCAGGGCCCTGGCACATCCTGGAAATTTCAACCAGGGAGTGCAAATGACCTGCCACGCTTGGTTGCAGGAATCTGTCATTTTCAGGGCATTTTCGCTTCAAGAGAGGCATGAAATTGTTTTAGACTCTGGGGTCTGATGAAGGTGTGCGCAGCACAGGCTCATGTTGCCCTTGCCAAGCATTACCCCTGTTCCCCTCAGGGCCTGAGATCTTCTGAGCAGTCAAATTGGAATCCTCTAGACTTCCCCAACCCTTTCCATGTTGTATTTGCTTCTGGCATTTGCTTCTCGGATTGTTTCCTGGTTGTTAATTTTGAGTCATCAGCATCTTTGCCTGTAGGATCCGCATCTGTACACCCTCCGTGGCCTTCTGAGGTCTTGGCATGGGGTTGACCAGTGAGGGGCTGTGTGAAGTCACCCCGCTGTTACCCCCATCCTCACAGGTTTCCCATAGGCTCTTCTAATGTTGCATGAGAACCTATTGTGGGCCTAACCCAGTCTGGCGGAAAAGGAGAGAAGGAAAGTGCATGGAATGGTCCTGTCCTTAAAGAGCTTCTGGAGGAGATGGAGAAAGGAGGCATTCACATGTGAGATGAAAACAGCAAAGCAAGACCTGACAAGCTTGATAGGCCTGATGAGCCAGGCCACACCGTCCTCTTCCATGGTCCAGTCCAGTGTGCATGTTCCATGTCTAAATCAGAGGACCCAGTGGGAGACAGTAGGGAGTAGTGGAGGCTGTGGTGAGCACAAAGGAGGTTTTCCTGTCCAACATGAGGTAGACGTTCCCCTCAGGGCTTACATGGCATGAACTTTGGCCCATGTTGCCAGGTCTTCTGGTTTTTAAGAGAAACTGGAAATCTGGCTCTTTATATGAAATTGGGGATTTTTTATGACATTGTATGAGGAAATAAGCACGCCTGTGCCCATCTTCATCCTGACTGTAGCCTCTGGGCTGTGCCATCCTAGTGTGCTCCCACAGAGTGACATTGCCCAGGCGGCCATCTACTCCCGACCGGACCCCAGAGTCTGGCTTCATTTGTGAGGTCACCTCACATGGTCCAGGGGTTCCCTCACAAGTCACGGGCTCCACTGAATGTTCAGTGAGTAGAGGCTGGGGAGAAGAGCTCATCTGTGGGGACGCGGCCTCCCCACGCTCACTACATTGCTTGCCACCTCAAGGGAAGATTTCTGAGGCTGCATTTCAGGCACAGATTTCTGAGGCTGCACTCAGGTTGGGTAGGCACGTTTTGGGGACAAAAGCAGTGAGTCCAAGTGTTGTAGAGTCTGTCATTCCTCAGCAACAAACTCAGCAGCTTTCCTTCCAATTTAATAAATCCAGACCCTTGTGGCTTATATAACACGCGTGATGACAAGTAATGATAACTCATGAAGAAAAGGAAGAAAACTTTTTTTGTCTTTCTGACTCATGCCTCTAGTGTGGGAAATCTGGTCAGGGTGGCCACACATGTTCCCTGGAGCTAGAAGGCGAGATTCCAGAGGACACACAGCATGGGCTGGGAGGTCTTTTGCTTCCACCGAGGAAGATGAGATTTCACAGGGAAGGGTTTCCTGGAGTTCCAGGTTTCTCCAGGGCAGCATGGTGGTCAGGAACCTGCATCCTAGAGCCAGATTGCCTGGGTTCAAATGCTGGCTGCACCACTTACTGGCTCTGTGACCTTGAGAAAGTTACGTAAACTCTCTGTGCCATACTTCTTTCATCTTTAAATGCAGGTAATGAGAATACCTCTCACACAGCGTTGTTAGGACTAAAGCTGCTTCCAGTACTGTATACAAAAGGAAGCATGCATCTGCCTTGCCCTTTCCCAGAAGTAGTAAATGCTTTTGATTCACTGGGTGGGGATCCATGTGGCAATATTATTTATAAGGTATAGAAGTTCACTGACTGTCATTACCCAACAGACCTCATCTACCCAGGCGTGTTTGTACCTCATCTCCAGGGCTACCCTGCAAAGCAGGAGATGTATGTATTGTTCCTCTGCCAAGAGTCCCCAGGGGAGTTGAGTGGCTTATTACGGTGACCCATCAGTTTAACTCTTGCTGCCTGTCAGTGGTGGCTGCTGTTGAGAATTCCCTCCACTATAGGATGGAGAGGTGCTCTCTTTAGGATGATCGTGGCTGGGCTGTCCCAATCCTTGTCCCACTGGGCCTGTGCCCTGGTTGAAAACCAAAGATGATTAAGATTTGGAGTGTCATTGAGAGAGAAGTGTGGACTTCCATGGATGTCTGTTTAGCCAGATGGATTTCCACCTTTGTCCTCTCCAGGTGGCCCAAAGCATGGGTGAAGAGGAAGCATGGTGCCACTGGATGGTCCCAGGAATGCTTGGGTTCAAGCTCAGATGGAGCCATTAACTGGCACGTGGCCTTGGGGCAAGTCATTATCCTTCCAATGCCATACTTAGTTTCTTAAAAAGGGGTGGACTAGATCTGTGCTGTCCAATACGGGAGCCATGAGCCACATATGGCAACCGAGCACTTGCAGTGTCGCTTGCTAGATGAGATGTGCTGTGAGTATAAAATGCACAGTGGCTTTTAAGGGCTTAGTACAAAAAAGAATGAAAAATACCCCACTAACTTTTTATCGGTCAAGTGCAGTGGTTCATGCCTATAATCCTAGCACTTTAAGAGGCCAAGGAGGGAGGATTACTTGAGGCCAGAAGTTTGAGACATCCTGGGCAACATAGTGAGACCCCATCTCTACAAAAAATAAAAATAAGAATTAGCTGGGTATGGTGGCACGTGCCTGTAGTCTTACCTACTTGGGAGGCTGAGGCTGGAGGATTGCTTGAGCCCAGCAGTTCCAGGCTGCAGTGACCTATGATGGTGGTACTGCACTCCAGCCTGCGTGATCGAACGAGACCCTGTCTCTAATAATAATAATAATAATAATAATTTTTTATCTACACAGTAGCAATGAAAAGGAATGGAGCACTGATGCATGCTGCAACATGGATGAATCTTGAAAACATTATGATGAATTCATAAGCAATTCAGCAAAGCCCACATACTGTACAATTCCATTCATATGACGTGTTCAGAACAGGCAGCTCCATAGAGACAGAAAGCAGTTTCATGGTTGCCTGGGGCTGGTCAAGAGGGTAACAGGGAGTGGCTGCTAATGGATGCAAAGTGTCTTTTTGGGGTGATGAAAATATTCTAAAATTAGATGTTGGTGATGGTTACACAACTCTGTAAATATATGAAAAACCATTTAATTGTACACGTTACATAGGTGAATTTTTATGGTACTGGCTGGGTGCAGTGGCTCACGCTTGTAATTCCGGCACTTTGGGAGGCCGAGGTGGGCAGATCACTTGAGGCCAGGAGTTTAACACCAGCCTGGGCAACGTGGTGAAACCCCATCTTTACAAAAAATACAAAAATTAGCCGGGCATGGTGGCATACGCTTGTAGTCCCAGCTACTTAGGTGGCTGAGGCATGAGAATCACTTGAACCCAGGAAGTAGAGGTTGCAGTGAGCTGAGATCATGCCACTGCACTCCAGCCTGGGTAACAGAGCAAGACGTTGTCTCAAAAAAAAAAAAAAAAAAATTTATGATACTTAAGCTATGTATTGATAAAGCTGATAAAATAGTTTTTATAATTATTACATGTTGAAATGTTAATATTTTGGATATATCAGGTTAGGTAGAATATATTATTGAAATTAATGTCACCTGTTTGGTTTTACTTTTTAATATGTCTGCTAGAAAATCTGGAATTCATGGCTCGCGTTAGATTTCTGTTGGACTGCTGCACCGAACCCTCTCTAAGGACCTTCCTAGTTCCAAAATTATATTCTTCCACAAAACGATCCCTAGGTTTGGACTTCTGATGACTCATCTGGTATCATGGCTATGACCCAACTTGAAAAAAGTTCATTTGGGTCTTTTTGAAAACCATTTGCAAAAATAGGTTTTTAAAGAGAAATCCTGAAAGGAGGCACAGAGTCACATAAGGCGAGCCCAGGAGTTGGGACCGTCACTTTCTCCTGCCTCCGTAAGCAGCCTGGAGCCATCTACAGCTGTGGATGGGGCTGTTTCAAAAAATCTATAGTCTAAGCCTGAACAGCGGTTTCCTTAATCGATCCTCCTCTCGGACGGTTGACTCCGCTGAGACTGGCCCTGCTGGGCATCAGGCCCAGGAGAATGGGCAGTAAATTCCCAGCTGGGGTCAGCCAAGAACAGGTGCTTGGGTTTCTCATATCCTTATGGTCTCGGGGGAGACCAGGGAGGTGCCTTTGAATCCCCAAAAGGCTCAATGTCAAAACACAAATCTCGGCCTCCAGTTGTACCTCCAAGGAGGGCTCAGGATGATGTTGGGAAGCATCTTTTTACCTTAGTTCTCCTGCAGGAATTAATTAAGAATGCCTGTTATGTTTCCTACCTTTTTCTGGGTGCTGGAGGGAAATTCAGAAGTCTCACTTATATCTCTTTTCAGAGCAGCTTGACTCCTGCAAGAACCAGAGTGTGTTCATGTCCATAAAAACCAAATCCAACCAAACATCCTCCAAACTCCTGGATATGGTGTGTATTTCCATTGGGAGCTTGAGTCTTTCCTGTTTACTCCTTCTACTGCTTCTTTTGATTTTTATATTTTTAGAGATAGGGTTTCCCTCTGTTGTCCAGGCTAAAATGCAGTGGGGAGATCATAGCTCACAGCAGTCTCAAACTCCTGCACGTAAGCCGTCCTCTCATCTCAGTCTCCTGAGTAGCTGGAACTACAGGCACACGCACCACTGTGCCCAGCTCACCTGCTTCTTAAAGGCTGGTAAGAGTCTGAGCCCTGGGGCTGTGAGCCTTTATCAACCTCTGTTTTCTGCAGCACCTGCACTCAGGTAGTTTCCTGTTTGGAATGCTGTTCCTAAACTGGCTTACCTCCCTTTTCACCTGTTTTCATGTAAACAGCTGATAGAAGCACCGCCATCCTGGGGAGGCCCAGCTGCAAGCTCCTGGAGGCGGGCACCTTTGCTGCCTCTGCCCTCACAGCTCTTCTTCCCACCCCATGAGCTCTTCTTCCCCATTCCAGGCTTTGGGCAAAGGCAAGGGGAAGAGAGCTTTTGGTAAAAGCCACTCTGAACATTTTTCCAGAAAACTGGGCAGAAGCAAACTTCTTTGGGTACTGGGCATCTTTTTAGATGATAATTAGAAATACAGAGGAATAGTAATAGAAACTATAATGATGGTGGGGTGCCGTGGCTCACACCTGTAATCCTAGCACTTTGGGAGGCCGAGGTGGGCGGATCACGAGGTCAGCAGTTCGAGACCAGCCTCACCAATATGGTGAAACCCTGTCTCTAATAAAAATACAAAATTAGCTGGTTGTGGTGCACGTGCCCATAATCCCAGCTACTCGGGAGGCTGAGGCGGAAGAATCACTTGAATCCAGGAGGCGGAAGTTGCAGTGAGCCGAGATCGCGCCACTGCACTCCAGCCTGGGTGACAGAGTGAGACTCTGTCTCCAAAAAAAAGAAAGAAACTACAATGATGAGGCAGATATAAGAGTGAACGTTTTCCTGTGGCTTTTCCACCAAGCACTGGCTTTTCAGAGAACTCCAGAGAACAAGCAGCAGACAGGCAGCTTGTGCAGGGTCGATCAAGCACAAGATAAGGCCAGTGTCTTCAGGAATCAGAGTGGTTTGTGAGACACTTAAGCAAATTGCATTCAGGCCCTATCTCCTTCTGGCAATAATTCACCAGAGAAATGAGCCATTTCACTAGAAGATTTCCATTTTAATATTAGCACAGGGACAAGCCTTGTTTCACAATTAAATTAGAGCCAGGTAAGTTTTCTAGTAATAGTGATATCTCGAGGAAGGATTGAAAATAGAGCCGCTCAGAGATAATTTGCTTCTGAGCCAAGTTATTTCATGGATCTCCCAGGAGGACGTCTTGCTGGTATGGCTTTGCTACTGAGGGGAAGCCCTCCAAGCCCCTCTGATGAGAAGATAAGTCACACTGCAGGTCTAAGAGGAAATGAAACGAGTGTGCAGCTTGAGAGACAGCGAGGTGCTGGGACACTCTGACTCCACCGTGCAGATGTCTCAGGAGCAAAGGACCCAGCATGCAGGAGCTTTCCTTCTGGAATGGGCTGCTTCCGCCCGCCTGACACCTCTAGGATGTTGTCTTGTCAACAGTAGATGTTTGTCATATGCTTGGCCACTGTGTTGGCACCATGTCACTCTGCTGGTGACAGTTCAGGCCCAGAGGCCTTTAATCATAGTAGAAACAGTCTCAAAAGTGGAGCACTGCTGAGTGGCAGCGACACCTGAAGATTGGCGACCAGGCAAGGTGATGTGACCACAGTGGCCACATGGCAGCCAGTCACGGCCACCCCTGGAGGGGTTCATGGAACACATCGAGCTTGACTGCAGCCCTTGCTGTTGCATTGATCTTTCTTCTTATCACCCTCAGATACTACAAGAGGGTGTTATCAATATTAATGTACCACTGAGATATTGGAAACATTGTTTCTCCCCCAACATTGTATATGAAAATGTTCAACCGTACAGAAACATCAAAACAATTAGATGGTGAACATTCAGATACCCACCACCAGGATTTCACCATTAACATTTCACTCTATTTGTAGTTTTTTCCCCCTTTGCTATGGGAAAATCTCTTATTAATGTTTCTATCATGTTTTCCTTTTAACAAAGTAGGTCTCTCCCTCCCATGTCTCAGATGGAAACATTGAGGGGAAGATCATGCCAAATACATAGCATGTTAGTGAAGCCAAAGAAAAAGAATCCGTGTGCCCTGAGATTAAGGTAGCGAAATATTAAGGGAAGGTCTCTGGAGTGGGATCTGGAAGGTGGATACCAGGCCCAGCTCTGCTGCTGCACAGCCTGTGAACCTGAGGTAATCAACTTCATCATTGTTATTTTTTCTTTTTCTCTTTTTTCCCATTATATTCAAGATCACCTCTATTCTGCCAGGATGGTCCTAAGGCTGACATTGGGCTAATTGTTGCCTGCAGTCTAGTCCTATGCAGAGATAACAGGTAGCCTGCGACCTTTGGCAAGTTGCTGGACTCGATTCTGACCTATTGATTTCTTCTTTTGGAAGTGAGGATAACAACACCCAGCTCTCAAAGCTGTTGTAAGGTTAAGTAAGGTGTTGAGATGCAAAAAGAAAGTACTCAAAACCATGCCCGGAATGAGGTCAGCATACTCAGCGTGGCAAATATTATGACTCCTAGTACACATATTCCCTTGCCAGTGTCCAGCACATAATCTCCCTGAGGGTAAGCACTGCTGAAGTTAGAGCTGTGTTGTATTTAGAAATAATAATAGTAGCAAGAGCAGCAGTTATTGTAAAGTAAAACTGAACTGAAAATGAAAGAACTCGAGATACAATTTCTCAGTTCACAACATGTGCATCCTCTGCATGAATTTGTGAAAAGAGCTGCTGCACTTGTCTCTGTAGAAGAGCATGTTTGGTTTACTGCTTCCCAAAAAAGATTGAGGCTATGAGACTGCTGTCCTCCTCTGCCACCCTTTGCAGAAGGCCTGCGAGGCATCATTGCCGTAGGCATCATTCTCAGTATGAGGTGTGGTTACTGGAGCTCTGCCTTCCCAAGTTAGGTAACCCCCTCCGGCATGGACGGACACGCTCCTCTTACTCAGTGACTTCCTGTTTATCATCTGGCGGTAGACAGCCTGTCATTGGAGAGGATGGGATCAGCTCGAGTCACAGATTCAATGTGTTTCTAATGGGAAACCGAATCAGGGTTGCCTTGGAAGCAGGACATGGCAATGAAGACTTTCTATAGCCCCTCAGAAGCCCCAGCCCCTCCTCATGAGGCTCAACCCTTGCTTCAAGCTGCCTTGCAAATCAGACACCACCTTTCACAGTGCCTTTTCTGGCTTCACTGAACCTCTCTGAGGCAAGGAATCCCCTTGGAAAGATGGGAATTTATTCCAGAGACTCCTCATTCTGGTCTGTCCTCCCTCTCTACTGCAGTTTAGAGCTGAGAGGTGCTAGAGCTGACTGACAGGCTGTCCTGATGGAGACATGATGTGAGGTAATGGACAATGGACCCCCAAGAAGGGGGATGGGGACTTTGTGGTGAGCATTCATTGTCCCAGTTTTATATTTTACTTTACTTTTAGAGACAAGGTCTCACTCTCTTCCAGGCTGGAGTGCAGTGGTGTGGCGTGATCACGGCTCACTGCAGCCTCGAACTCCTGGGCTCAAGTGGCCTCCCACCTCAGCCTCATGAGTAGCTGGGACTACAGGTGTGCATCACCACATTCAGCTATTTTTTTTAATGATTTTTTTTTTGTAAAGATGGTGTTTTGCTGTATTGCCCAGGCTGGTCTTGAACTCCTGGCCTCACGCGATCCTTCCACCTCAGCCTCCCAGAGTGCTGGAATTACAGGCGTGAGGCATTGTGCCCAGCCTTACTGCCCTTCACAAAAATATCTGTGTCCAAGCTTGCTCATATATGGAACAGTCCACACCTGTGTAGCGCCAGCTTCCAGGAAGAAGTTTATGCATTCGTAAGGCCACATAGGTCCAAAAGTTGCAGAGCAGTAACTTAAACCAGAGTCTGGTGTTTCTCATGACAATGCTTATATCTTCTTAACAAAAGGCTTAATCTGACATATAAGTCATGAGGCTTCACACTGTCAAAAATAGAAAACAATGCAAAATGCTTGATGTATTGGAGATTTATCAGCAGCTGTTTCTGCAGGGAGTGTGGGTGTCAAGGCAGGTAGGATCAATGGGACAGTGATGTCATCAAGGACCCAGTGTTGTTTTCTCCTTTCCCTCCCTTCCTTATGTTAGCATCATTCCCAAAGAAGCTTCTTCCATGGTGGCAAAATGGCTGCAGCAGTTGCAAGCATCGCCTCTATACACAGAAAGAGAGAGAAAT
Organism: Pan troglodytes; assembly: GCF_028858775.2. Taxonomy (NCBI): domain Eukaryota; kingdom Metazoa; phylum Chordata; class Mammalia; order Primates; family Hominidae; genus Pan; species Pan troglodytes. The sequence goes on from NC_072419.2 coordinate 25,785,906, forward strand.
AGGACATCAGTAGCTCTCTCTGATAAAGAGGGCTTTATTCTCAGAAGCCATCAGCAAACCTCCCCTACCATCTCACTGGCAGGAATGGGGCCACTTACCTCTCCCTGAACCAGTCCCTTTGGTCAAGGAGATGCCATATGCTGATTCCCCCAATTGTGCTACAATGATGATGGCCCATCCCTGGAACTAAGGTAAAGTCAGGCCACCCCTTCTCCCCTTTCTCCATAACTTTCTGCTGCTACTCAGTGGGGACTGGTGGAAGGGATCTTGAGAAAAAGACAATGTGTGTGGTATCTATGATGGGGACATTTACTAATCCCACCCACTTTACACTAACTACTGCTCTTGCTCTTACGATTATTTCTGAATGTAATACAGCTCTAACTTCAGCAGTGTCTACCCTCTGTGAGATTGTGTGCTGGGCACTGACAAAGCTGCGTGTGTCCTTATAGTCACAATATTTGCCCCGAGCCATTTGCCCTTTCACCACCCACTCATCCTGCTGCCGTGGAGTGACCGTATGGGATTCCAGAAGAGACAGACACGCCCCTTTGTTCCTAGAATCCCTCGCTCCATCACCCACTCAAGCCTTTGTGTGTGTGTGTGTGTGTGTGTGTGTGTGTTTTCTGTTGACCCCCCCACATTTGTTCCTGTTTCTTTCACTTTTAGAAACAATGGAAAAGGATTTTCTTTCTGGCTTCCCATCAGAGGACTTGCTGACCTTGGCTGGTAGTGGCTGCAATGAGCAGGGTAGCTCACAGCATTGAGAAGGGAACAGTCTCTCATTTGGAGAGAGAATGTGGGCTGGAGAGAAGGAAGCAGAAAGCCACGCAAAGAGCAAACTGTGGAGAATGAGACAGAAGCCCTCAGCTAGGGGCACACAGCCAAACCTACATGCTGAATATTGCTTGTTTTCAAGGGGGGAAGTTATTGGAAGTCTGCACTTAGATACCAGTGCTCCTTGTCAGGAGTCTGAAAAATAAAAAAAGCCTGATTATTTAGGCAAATGCCTAATCAATTAGAAATATAGGGGTTCACTAGGGATGAGAGTGAGAGAGGCGTTGCTCTCTGGCTGAAATATGCAAAGCAAGCCTCCCCGTTTCTCAGGCACAGGTGGTGGCCAGGAAAGTCCTGCTTGCATCAACCCCTCCTGGTCTGACTGAGCCACATCCTCTCTCCTTTCCCTGCCTTCCCTTACCTATCAGTGGATCTCAGACTCTGGGCTGAAACTGAAAGGGCATGGGTCTATCTTTCTTTCCATTCAACCTTGCTATTCTCCTATTGCTGGTTTCAGTTTCCAACTTGGAAAGTTGCAAGCAATGGGCCAAAGAATAGGAAAAAGTGAGAAGAATAAAGTGGCTTTGTGTTTAAACGAAAGCTTCACTGCCTGTCCTCCCCTCAGTTCTGTCTTTCTCACTGTGAGGCATCAAGAGGATATTTTAGTTCTGGTGTCAAGTTCCAATGGTGAAAGGAGAAGAGAGAAACATTATCAGAAAATCTATGGGCCAGGGGCGGTGATGGCTCAGACTTGTAATCCCAGCGACTTGGGAGGTTAAGACAGGAGTTCGAGACTAGCCTGGGCAACATAGTGAAATCCCATCTCTAAAAAAAAAAAAAAATGCTTACTGTGGTGGTGCACATCTGTAGTTCTAGCTAGCTAATTTCCACCACTACACTCCAGCCTGAGTGACAAAGCAAGACCCTGTCAAAAAAAAAAAAAAAATTATCCACTTCTATGGCTCTGGACCAAACACATCTTCCCACTTGTTTTAAGAGACATTGTTTCCAAGATGAGGTCAAGGTTACCTTCAGGGCTGACATCACTTGGTGTCCCTCAAGACAGACCCTCGGCTCTCCTCTGGTGCCAGCCTCAGGTGCCATGGGCAGTTCAGTGTAAGCTCAGACTCTCATTGCAATACAGCATTGCCCCAAGCATACGCTATGTGTCTCTCTGCTTCCTGGCTCAGGGCCTTCCTGAGAGGTGGGAGCCAGCTTGACTCACTCAAAAGTGCAGTCTGCCCAGCACTTTGGGAGGCCGAGGCAGGTGGATTGCCTGAGCTCAGGAGTTCGCGACCAGCCTGGGCAACACGGTGAAAACCTGTCTCTACTAAAATAAAAAAAAAAAAAAAATTAGCTGGGCATGGTGGCATGCACCTGTAGTCCCAGCTACTCAGGAGGCTGAGGCAGGAGAATTGCTTGAACCTGGGAGGCAGAGGTTGCAGTGAGCCAAGATCGCGCCACTGCACTCCAGCCTGGGCGACAGAGCGAGACTCCATCTCAAAAAAAAAACAAAAAACAAAAAACAAAAACGTGCAGCCTGGACTCTGGGGAGTTTGTGCTCCTGGAGCAAACCTCACCTAGTGAGGAACGGAAGCCACAGCCTCATTCTTCACGTGGACAATTCTGGGAAGCATTCTCAATGCATGTCTGAGCTTCCAGAGGGATCCTGGTCTTGTTACCAGTGGCAGCAACCTTTGTAATGCATGTTTATATATGCTTTTCCCCTTTATCTGTCTTGCTTTCCACTTTCTTTCACTGTTTCCTGGGATTCTCTCCAGAATAAACTACTTGCACCCAAGTCCTTATCTCAGACTTGGCTGTTGGAAAACCCAAACCAGGACACCTTTCAACGTTGCAAACACTATATTGCAACGTAAAGCATTACTGCACTACTACAATGACATCTGAGGCTTTTGTTTGTGTGACTGAGCCAGCCTCTGCTGTCCGTTGGCCCAGGCTAGCCAGGTATTTTGGGGGGCTAGGTGTCAACTGTCTTGCTCCACCATCAGTGGCCAGCCTTCTCCCCTTGTAGCTTGTACTTGAAACTTTTATGTCCCATAGCCATCTTAATTCACAATTTCCCCAGGGCTCTTAGAGCTTTATTACTGTGATTCATAGAAGCCACTTGAGAGGCTCTGTGTTCATGGCATGGGGAGGGACATTCATGCAAAGAAAAGAAATAGCTCTCTGCAGAGCAGTGCACTATGTTGGACACAGGATGAAGCCAGGAAGGGCTGGGGAAGAGCGTTACTGGGGTTCTGTTTGGGATTTCAACAGACTTTACATGGGATGGGATTTTTTTTAAAAGTAGAAGCATGTATCAGCTATGAGCTTCTCAGGTGCTCTTAGAAAAAAGCCAGCCCAATCTGGCTCAGGCTAAAAAGGGAATACATTGCAACATGGAATCGAAAAGTTTATGATTAGTCTGGCTTCAGGTATCAGGGGCTGAAGTGTGATGACATCAGGACCTTGCCTATCTCTGTCCTTTGGTCTGACTGTACTCACCTTTATGTGCCATCTGCGGACTCTCAGCCTCCAGGCTCTCCTACTTCCAGGTTCAAGGTCACTGGGACAGAGTGGGTGAGTCTCTTTCTGGGAGCTCTGCTTTGATTGGCCTGGCTCAGTTACAGGCACCTCTCAGAACCAATCATTATGGCCTACAGGATGTGGGACTTTGGCCTTTAGTTCAGGCAGCATCTTTGCTGGTGGTGCAGTGGGTGGGTGGAGCTTCCTCCCAGAACAGGTAGACTTGGCAGGAGGGAGGGGTCTCTCCTAAAATGAAAATCTGAGGTTGATTCTAACCAAGGGAGAGGGGATGCTGGGAGGGGGAAGTGCAGGCACCAAACTTGCAGTGTAGTTAACGCTTTAAATTTCCCAGTGGAGTTTTACTGAATCTCTCCTCTGTGCAAGTACTGGGGTCAATAAGAAAAAAAAATGATGTCATCAGGAAGCTTATAGTCTAATAGAGGAAATAAGAATCATACATAGATAACTGCAATGTAATAATTGTTTGAAGGCACATTTCTTATTACTCTGTGAGCAGATGAAACGTGCTTTCTCACTGTTCACATGGTAGCTGCTCTTTCTTCTCCTCACCCCTAGAGAGTCCCGATACTTGGTACTTTTGAAGAAAGGTGTTCCAGTCAGGATTGTGGAGAAGAAACCACTGTATTTCTTTTCCCTCTGCCTGACTCACTGGTGATAACTGTACTCTAGGCATGAATTAAGAAAAGCCCAGAATTAAGGAAAGACTGATTTCCTGCCCTGTTCTATAATGGCAGAGACAAGACAGCCTGAGAGAAAACAGCAGACAATTTTATACTCATACTCACAAATAAATTGGACTGTTTATCCAATCACAAAGGATGGAAGTGGCAGTGATTTTGAGAAGCCAAGTGATGTAGAGTTGTCAAATTCTACTCAATTGGAAACAAAAAAGTGTGTTTTAAAGAGAACTGAAGAAACACATTTGGCAGGTTTGCAGGGGCAAATATATTAGATGTATGAAAAATACAAGTGTTCGGAGTATATCAACAGAGCCTGAGGCAAGGCATATGTACAGCTGGAATGGACTATGTCATCTGAAGCTGTGATCCTTAGGAAAGTATATTTTTTAAGAAATTATGTTTAAGAAATATTGTAATATACATTATATATATATGTATAATGAGATATTATTTTTAAGCCTTATACCTTTGTATTTGTAAAATTTTCTATTTAAAAGAGTGGTCTCAATATTACATAAACTTCAGGTCCCATAAAACCTGGATCTGCCCCAGATTTTTATATACAATGAAAGATAAATGTAATAGGAATAAAATAGCGATGAAATGAACCATTTAAAAATAATAATTATATTTTAACAGAACAAAACGTGGATTTTTCTAAACTATGATGATGTTAATGTTGTTATATTTATGGTAGTATCTTATTGAGAAAACATGATAGAATATATTTAACCATTTTGAAAATATTAGTTCCATACTTTGAGATACAGCTAACAGAAGGTCTGCTTATTTTAATTTAAGGTTGTTTATTTTAAGTTTGAAGTTTAATGGCTGTCCTACTTGTAATAGATAATTCCCCAAGATATATAGATCCAAATGGAAGAAAAGCACTATGGGCTATAACTACTAAATCAAGATAAATATTGTAAGATTTTAATATTTCAAATAATATTGGCAAATCTGCTCAACTGAGCCCATGTAAGGTGCATTATGCTGTGATAATAGGAAAGTAGGTGAGCTAGGAAGGGCACCAGGTCCATCCTGTGCTTTTCCTTCAGGTCCCTCACCTGCTGTGGGCAACAGGTGCACTTCTATTACGTAAATTATGGGATATGCTGACAAGTGCACTCGGTGCGGGTGCCATTGTGAATTCATATTTTAAATATTAAATAAATATGTATTTCTTATTTTTAGAGTGGAATGTGATATAAAGGTTCCAATATTTTCTTTCCAATCTCCAATAAGTTATGTAGCTCATCCTCCAGTAGCACACAATTCTGAAGGTGGGGGACCCTACCAGCTTTTGAACATATTATTCTACCATAGATTTAATAAAAAAGACTCTTAAAGTCCAAACGCAAAGGACCTTAGAGGTCAGCTCATTCATGCTTTTTAATATTCAGATGTGGTAATCGGGCTAAAGTGATTCAACTTCTCCAACAGCTTAAAGTTCATGATAGATCTGAGACTAGAAACCCAAACTGACACATCACCAAGATGACAAATTTCTGCTATCATAAGTCCATGTATCTTCCCATGGGGCCTCATGTGATTTCTTGGTCAACTTGAGTTGTGTTTACTTTAAATCCTGGTTGGGATGCTTCTATGCCATCACTATGCAAGATCACTATACCAAGTCACTATCATTCTTTTGGCTAAAAGGGGTTAAGGCTAGTTTTCAGTATTGATGCTCCTTTCCATTCTTTTCTACCAGTGAGACTGGCTGGCTTTCTTCTTCCCAGGCAAAGAAGGAGGCCAGAAGAAAATAAAAGTCAGACAAACTCCATCTTCTTTGTCTCATCAGAATGTTTAGTAACCTCTATCTAAAGGCCATTGCACTTTCCTTTGTCTCCTCTTGCCACTGCAGTCTTCTGACAGATTGGGGTTCTGCCTTGGTTCTTGGCCTTGGAATAGGGGACTCAGATTATGGGATAAGGCCAGTCCTTAGTTTAGTCACTAGCCACATGTGTCTATTTAAATTTAGATTTGCATCAATAAAATTAAAAATTCAGCTTCCAGTTGTATAGTCTTATTTAAAGTAAATAACAGCCACATGTGGCTGGTAGCTACCATGTTGGACAGTGCAAATATGGGACATTCCCATCACTGCGCAGGGTCCTTTTGGACTGCACAGACCTAGATTGATCATCATGGTATTTGGGAGTTTCTGCCTCTCAAATGTGGGAAATTATCCTGGGGAGTGTTTCAGGAGCTCAGAAGGGGATAGGTAACCACTCACCTACCAGATGTGTCTCTGTTAATTTCCCAGTATTCCCTGGCATGTTAGATCTCAGGCCAGGTGGTCAAAGAGTAGCCCAAGAGTGATAACAAGTAGCATTTAACTGACAATTTCTGTCTGAAAGGCGATTTCAATTTCTAGGCCAGAGGCCCACATTGTTTCCATTAAATTGTGGGTGCACCTGTTGCCATCTGCCCCCCTTTGCTCCTCCCTTTCCCCTTCTTTCCAGCACCCTTTGAAAGCTGAAAGCTGTCTTCATTGTGAGACCCACTGCACAAACACCTATACAGGTTGAGTTGAATTGGCTTCCTGCACTTGAGTGTCATTCAGTATAATGGTAGTGGGTGGGGTATGGCTGACACAGATGCCCCCTGTTGCCTGAGAAACATGTGGTTCATTTCACTCTCCATCATCAGGTGAGGTGGGCACACAATTATAGTATTTGCTCCTGAGGCCTGTATAAAATAGTTGAGACCCAGCAGGCTCATGCTTTCAATGGGGGTTAACTGTAGGTCTACAGAGTTATTGCATGAAGAGAAGAACATCCTGCATGCATACCTTCATCATGACTCTTCTTCCTGCTGGACAGAACCCACTACCGGTCAGAACATCATCTTCTTCGCTTCCATTCCTACGATTTCTCTTCCAACGGCACCCATTTCATTGGGGCTGCTCTGTCCAGCCTGATTGGGAGTCCCTGGGATTGCTTGGAACTACTACACAATGCATTGCTCCTGAACTTGCATTTTCCTTTCTGAAACACAGCCCAGTTGGGGTGCACATTTGCATATGCTTGTAGTGACTCAGATCCTTTCATGTATGTGTACATTCACTTAAAAATGTGTAATTGAGCCCAGCTGCTCAAAGTGGTGCTTGGACCAGCAGCACTGGCATCCACTGAGAACTCTTGAGAAACACAGAATCTCGGTGCCCACCCCAGACCTCCTTACTCAAAGTGTACATTTTAACAAGGTCCCTACATTACATGCATGCATGCTCTTTAGAGTTTGAGACATATCTTAGTTCAGGCTGCTATAACAGAATACCACAGATTTGGCAGCTTAAAAAACAGCAGTTTATTCCTCACAGTTCTGGAGCCTGGAAGCCTAAGGTCAGGGTGCCAGCGTGGTCAGGTTCTGGTGAGGGCCCTCTTCTGAATTGCATACTGATATATTATTGTATCCTCATGTGGTGGAGAAAGGGCTACAGAGCTCACTAGGGTCCCTTTAGCAAGGGCACTAATCCCATTCTTGGGATTTGGTGGATGTATTCTGGTCTTATTACCTAATTACCTCCCAATTGGGAGTTAGGATTTCCACATATGAATTTGACACCAACATTCCATACTTTGTAAGAAGAAACCCCATATTGGACATTGTATGTATGTGAGTGTGGGAGAGAGATAGAGTTAGAGGGGGAGGGGGAAGAGAAGGGGTGGAAGAAAGAGAGAGAGAGAGATACTAGAAGAGAGGAGAAAGAGAGGAAGGGTCTTCATCAGGTGGGGCCAGTCAACATCCCTGAGCTTTGAGCTACTACAGATTGTGAAACCTGGGGAAAGACATCAATAGGCAAAGGGTGGCAGGAGAGCTTTTGAAGTCCAGCAAGGGCCAGAGGAAGCGGAGCCTGAGGAGCAAGTGTTGCCTTGGGGCTGAGCTTGGGCCCTTGAAATACCTGAAGACCATCATAAGAAAGGCAGGCTTTGAGCAGAGAACTCCTGGGCTCAGCCCTGTAGGTCATTAGAAGAACCACATTTACGTGATTTAGTAGTTCAATGGAGAAAGATGGGGATGTTCTGAAAAGAGAAACCTCTGAAACCAGGATGCTGGGACTTGATTTTGTGAAGCCTTCTGAAGCAATTTCAAAATGGGAATGTCAACCTCACTAATGATCAGGGAAATGCAAATTAAACCCACAGTGTGATACTACCTTACTCCTGCAAGAATGGCCATAATTAAAAAAAAAAAAAAAGATGTTGGTGTGGATGTGGTGAAAGGGAACACTTCTACACTGCTGGTGGGAATGTAAACTAGTACAACCACTGTGGAAAACAGTGTGGAGATTCCTTAAAGAACTGCAAGTAGAACTACCATTTGATCCAGCAATCCCACTACTTGGAATCCACCCAGAGGAAAAGAAGTCATTATATGAAAAAGACACTTGCACACACATGCTTATAGCAGCACAATTCGCAATTGCAAAAATATGGAATCAGGCTAAAAGCCCATCAACCAATGAGTGGATAAAGAAAATATGGTATATATGCACCACAGAATACCACTCAGCCATAAAAGGAATGAAGTAATGGCATTTGCAGCAACCTGGGTGGAGTTGGAGACTATTATTCTCAGTGAAGTAACTCAGGAATGGAAAACCAAACATTGTATGTTCCCACTCATAAGTGGGAGCTAAGCTATGAGGGTGCAAAGGCGTAAGAATGACTCTGGGGACCTGGAGGGAAGGGTGGGAATGGGGTGAGGGATAAAAGACTACACATTGAGTATAGTGTACACTGCTCAGATGATGGGTGCACCAAAATCTCATAAATTACCATTAAAAATCTTATCCATGTAACCAAAAACCTCCTATTCCCTGAAAACTATTGAAATAAAAAATTTTTAAAAAGAGGACTGTTGGCAGATACGGGAGAAAGCGTATTCAGGTGGCCACTCCCATGTGGATGCTGAAGTATCTTCAGCAGGGGCTTAGGCCCTCTCCGTTTCTCCATCAGAACTTCTGCTTTCTCTGTGCTGCCCGCCCAGCCACTGGGGGTGGAAACCATTTCCCTGATCCTTGCAGCCCTCTGCCAGGCACTTGCAGGCTCTGCAGCCTCCCTTTGCTGATCCTGCCAGGAGGGTTGCCCCTCAGGGTCTGGGAGCAGTAACTTAGACTCCAGTGGTCTCAGTGAGGGGCCTTCCTGGTCCTGGGGATGTTGAAGACTGCATATTGGGCTTTAGAGATGGAGAGATCAAGCTGTGCACTGTGCCGGGAACTTTGAAGGCACGCAACAATGTCTGTGAGTGGAGCTGGGATAAAATAGGTAAGCACAGGCTGTCAGGCTTCTCCAAAATTGCTGGGCACATGAATCACCTTGTGAAAATGCAGATTCTGATGCAGCATGCTGCCTGTCTCATAAGCTTGCAGGTGATGTTGATGCCGCTGGTCTAGGGACCACACTTTGAGAAGCAAGGCTGTCATGCAGACAGTTTTGTCCAGCAACCCACAAAATCTGGATTCTGGCTCAAGCTTGCCACTAAAATTCTTGGGCTTATCATTTAAACTTAATCCCCAGGTCAAGGGGCATGGCCCTGAGGGGTGGGACCCATGGACCTGGGATCTTTTCTGTACGCTGTGCCTCCCTCCTCCCTTGGTGGTTCAGTGATTACCCAGGTGGTAGCTCTAATGAAATGCTGGAACACAACGGCTACAGCATCCAGGCTGTCACTTTGGGAGGTGGGGAGACACAGCTAAGAAAAAAACATAACTGAATTTCCCTGGAGCTTACAACCTGCGGGTGGGGGTCAGGGACGGGTGATGGAGTAAAGATGGACAGGTTTTTGTGAAGGAAGTCCTGGAGGGTCAGGAAGGCTTCCTGGAGGAAGGGCTTCCCTCTAGAAGAAGTGGGAGAATATGTGGGCTTTCCCATCTTTGTGCCACCCTCACAACCAGCTTGCCTCGATCTGCCCAACAATCACAGCAGAATCTGCCCTTGGGACCAGTTTGGACTTCTGGCTCAGGGCTTTGGTCCAGGTGCTTTGGGCCATCCCTTGTTCCCAAGGCCACCCTTGCCAGGGGCTCAGCCAGTCTCCCCTCCTCATACCTAACCTAGGCCAGTGTGGGCGAGGCCATGTAGGGGTCGGTGTCATGTCGGACAGGAAGGCAAAGGGATTTTGATGGGAAGTAGAGAAAGAGCCAGGCCTCTCTTTGCCCTCCCATAGGGGAGTTGCACTGGGACTGGTGATGGGGCCATTCTCCCAGGGTGCAAGACACAGGTGAACCCCACAGCCTCACATCAGAGCCCTGAAGTCCCAGCTGCTGGCTTAGCCACCCCTCTCCCTTTCTCCATCAGGACTTCTGCTTTCTCTGTGCCGCCAGCCCAGCCACTGGGGGTGGAAACCATTTCCCTGAACCTTGCAGCCCTCTGCCAGGCGCTTGCAGGCTCTGCAGCCTCCCTTTGCTGATCCTGCCGGGAGGGCTGCCCCTCAGGGTCTGGGAGCAGTAACTCAGACTCCAGGGTGCCCAGGGATCTGCTGCGGATCTTGTGAGACGCAGATTCTGACTCTGGTCCAGCCCCAGGAGGTGCCAATGCTGCTCCTCCTCTGACTGGAAGACAGGGACTCCATCCAGAAGACAGAAGATCTCCAAGCCACAGGAGGCCATAGGTTCTGTTTAAATCCTCTTCCAAGAGCTGTCTCCACAGCCAGTCCAATGGGCAAGGGGATGCTGAGAACACCCCCTTGGGCTGGGTCAAGGTCTCCCTCTAATGTCCCCAACTCAGCAACGACAATCACAGGCATCACCTCTTAACTGGTGTAAATTTCTTGCCAGTATCAATTGAGCCTTTTCAGTCCCTCCAATAGGACAGGCCTCCCTTTAATCCAAAGGCGAAGAGGGGAGAAGGCACGAAGTGCCCTGCCTCAAGTGGGCAGGTGGCTAGGGTTGCCTTCTCCCCTCTTCCCCTCTGGGTTAAAGGGAGGCCTGTCCTATTGGAGGGACTGAAAACGCTCAACTTTCAATCTGGGTTTCCTCTTGGAGTGGAGGTGTAGTGCCTTGACACTGGTGAGAAATTTACATCCAGTGTAAGAGTTGATGCCTGTGATTGCCGCCGCTGAGTTGGGGACATTAGAGGGAGACCCTGACCCAGCCCAAGGGGGTGTTCTCAGCATCCCCTTGCTCACTGGACAGGCTGTGGAAACAGCCCATGGAAGACAATTTAAACAGAACCTATCGCCTCCTGTGGCTTGGAGATCTTCTCCCAGCCACCTTCTCTGGATATTCCCTTCTCTGACTTTCTGGAAACTTTGAGGCAGTTGAGGGGAATGAATGTATGGCCCTCTTAGCCTCTGGCTTCCTCCTCTCCTGCTGGGTTAGGAGAGCTCCATTTGGGGAATGTATGGCCCTGTTAGCCTCTGGCTTCCTCCTCTCCTGCTGGGTTAGGAGAGGTCTGTTTCGGGGATGTATGGCCCTGTTAGCCTCCAGCATCCTCCTCTCCTTCTGGGTTAGGAGAGCTCCTTTTGGGGGCTGCAACCTCTCCACAATTGGTGCTCCTTTCCAAGGACCATGAACAAAAGCACAGGGAAGCTCTTGCTTCAGCTGGAAAACCCATGAGAAAAATCTACCTGTACGAAGCCAGGGCCTCCACTGCTCCCCTCTTCACCCACAGAGGGTGAGGACACCAGGCTCATCCTTCTGAGACTTCAGGGGGAGGGGCAGGAAAGGGGTCATTTGGAGAGCAGTGCTGCTCACTCAAGTCTGCAGAAGGCGTCCGCTGGCTGCGGGCTTATGCAAACCTGACCTCCAACCCCAGGGTGAAGACCCAGGGTGTACAGAGTGGAGGCAGCTGTGTAAACTGTAGGGTGGGGTATTTATAGCCTTAGTGAGGAGCACCAAACCAGCCTAGAGAGCCTGAGTTAGTGCTGCTGCCCTTGGCTGTGTTTCTTGTGCCGTTAACTGAGTTTTCCAGACATTCTTTCTCCAGTGTTGCATTCGGCTCTACAAGACTCAGTTTCTTCATCTGCAAATGGGAGGCTGTTGCCATGGCCCTCTGAGTGCTTCAGCCAGATGGTTCTCTGCATCCCAGTTTTCTTTTTTTTTTTTCTTTTTTTTTAATTATTATTATTTTTTATTATACTTTAAGTTTTAGGGTACATGTGCACATTGTGCAGGTTAGTTACATATGTATACATGTGCCATGCTGGTGCGCTGCACCCACTAACTCGTCATCTAGCATTAGGTATATCTCCCAATGCTATCCCTCCCCCCTCCCCCCACCCCACCACAGTCGCCAGAGTGTGATATTCCCCTTCCTGTGTCCATGTGATCTCATTGTTCAATTCCCACCTATGAGTGAGAATATGCGGTGTTTGGTTTTTTGTTCTTGCGATAGTTTACTGAGAATGATGATTTCCAATTTCATCCATGTCCCTACAAAGGACACGAACTCATCATTTTTTTTTTTTTTTTTTTTTTTTTTTTTTTTTTTTTTTTTTTTGAGACGGAGTCTCGCTCTGTCGCCCAGGCTGGAGTGCAGTGGCGCGATCTCGGCTCACTGCAAGCTCCGCCTCCCGGGTTCACGCCATTCTCCTGCCTCAGCCTCCCGAGTAGCTGGGACTACAGGCGCCCGCTACCACGCCCGGCTAATTTTTTGTATTTTTAGTAGAGACGGGGTTTCACCGTGTTAGCCAGGATGATCTCGATCTCCTGACCTCGTGATCCGCCCGCCTCGGCCTCCCAAAGTGCTGGGATTACAGGCGTGAACTCATCATTTTTTATGGCTGCATAGTATTCCATGGTGTATATGTGCCACATTTTCTTAATCCAGTCTATCATTGTTGGACATTTGGGTTGGTTCCAAGTCTTTGCTATTGTGAATAATGCCGCAATAAACATACGTGTGCATGTGTCTTTATAGCAGCATGATTTATAGTCCTTTGGGTATATACCCAGTAATGGGATGGCTGGGTCAAATGGCATTTCTAGTTCTAGATCCCTGAGGAATCGCCACACTGACTTCCACAATGGTTGAACTAGTTTACAGTCCCACCAACAGTGTAAAAGTGTTCCTATTTCTCCACATCCTCTCCAGCACCTGTTGTTTCCTGACTTTTGAATGATTGCCATTCTAACTGGTGTGAGATGGTATCTCATTGTGGTTTTGATATGTATTTCTCTGATGGCCAGTGATGATGAGCATGTTTTCATGTGTTTTTTGGCTGCATAAATGTCTTCTTTTGAGAAGTGTCTGTTCATGCATCCCAGTTTTCAAAAAGAAAAGCAGTATTCCAGTTCATAGGGAGGGGAGAGTTAATACGTCCTCTCAAAAGGAGCTGCTATGCCCCTAAGGCCACTTCCCTGGGCTCCTGGAGCTCTGGGACAGGTGAGAAACACATACCTGAGCTTTGCAGTCAGCTCTGGCCTAGGGTCCTGGCTTGGCTGCTTACCCGCATCAGCATTCCCTGCAAGAGGATGGAGTGAGATGGTACTGGAAGGGTGCTTGGCACATAATAAGGGGCATAAAAGATAATTTTGCTGATGATGCAGCAAACTTCCTCATCTGCTGCCACCACGGTGTCTGAAGGAGTTAATCCTCTTATCAGAGAGCAGGCAGCTCCACCTCTCCACCAGGCCTGGGGCTAGTGTTTGGGAAGGGTTTGCAAGCCCTGTGGGACAAGGTTCACATAGGAGACAGTGTTAGGGTGAAGGCTGCTAGTCAAGGCTGTTTGTCAGGGGGCATGCAGGGAGATCCATTCTTGGTGTCAGAAATCCTTGGGCTCTCTAAGCCCCAGTTGTGGGGAGGAGGGCGGTAGGGGAGGAGGAGGGAGGAGAGCACAAAAGGGTGAGCACACAGCTCTGTAATGGAAACTTGGCGTCCAGCCTCACTTTGTGTCCTTCCTTAGTGCATGCGGCTTGCTTCTCGAGTTGAGAGCTTGGTTTCCTCCCCTTCTAGCCAACATCCCGTGCTATCCCCACGGCCCACTCCTGTCCCTTCTTCTTAGAGCCTGCAGTCCTGCAGACTGCCTCCACCCGTGACATGTGACATGTGAGCCTGCTGCCTCCCCTCTTCATCCCCTACCCCTCCCCTGACTAATTAGGCCAACATGCAACTTCCAGGGCCTGGCAGATGAGGAGCCAAGAATGCCATGGACAGGGGCCAAGTGTTTTTGTTGACATTGCTCAAGTATAGCTTTGTGGAGCGGCCTCTTTGCTGTAGCAGAGAAGTCCAAGGAAGCTGGAGAGGTGAGCGAGGGGAGAGCAGGGAGGATAGCCAGTGTGGGCGCCTCTCCGTATCCCCTTCACCTTCCCACCCTCCAAGCCTTCCCAGCTGCCCACCCTCTGCCCCTCCTCCCTAAGTGCAAGAAGATAGCCCTCCATGTCATAATTTGTGGGACCAGCCCAGTCTCTAGGAAATCACACTGAGCAGAGTGAGTTGCACGCAGTGGGACTTTAGAAGTGTCTTATTTCTTCGTTTGTGAACCTTTCATGGGGGATGCTCGTCCTCACTGCTGTTCCCAATTCAGTCACATGTCCCTTAACAGTGGGGATATGTTCTGAGAAATGCACTGTTAGGCGATTTTGTTCTTGTACCAACATCACAGAATGTATTTACGTAAACCTGGATGATATAGCCTATTGCTCCTAGGCTAAAAACCTGTACGGCAAGTGACTGACTGTACTGAACACTGTAGGCAGTTGTAACACAGTGGTAAATATGTATGTATCTAAACATATCTAAATACAGCAAAGGGACAGTAAAAATATGGTGTTAAAATCTTATGGGGCTGACTGTGGTGGCTCGTGCGTATAATCCCAGCACTTTAGGAGGTCGAGGTGGGAGGATCACTTGAGGCCAGGAGTTTGAGACCAGCCTGGGCGACATAGTGAAACTCTGTCTCTACAAAAAATAATAAAATTAGCTGGATATGGTGGCGTGCACCTGCAGTCCTAGATACTGGGGAGGCTGAGGCAGGAGGATCATGTGAGCCTCGGAGTTTGAGGCTGCAGTGCACCATTGCACTCCTGCCTGGGCAACAGAGCCAGACCATGTCTCTAATTAAAAAAAAAAAAAATTGACCACTCTTATATATGCCCTCCGACGCTGACAGAAATGTCATTTTACAGTGCATGACTGTAATTTCTGAGGAAACAACCATCTTTGAAATAAGACCAGTGAGACTTATTTACCTCTTCACTGCTGACCTATTATAAGGTGCAGGCTGCATTATTGAGCTACTTTACTATAGCTGTATAATTAAACCAGGATGGATTTCATCCTATCCCAGGATCTACCAAGAATTTGTCCTTTGAGGTCACTATACCTGGGTTCAAATCCTCATTCTGCTACTTGCTCACTGTGTGACCTTGGGCAAGATATTTAACCTCTCTGCCTATCAATTTCCTTATTTACAAAATGGAACTAGTATTTCCATGTAGGGTTTTCATCCATGAAGATGAAACATGGTGAAGAATGGAAAGGTTTCTGCACATCACAGACATTCAGTGAATGGAAGCCATGCTAACTACGAAATGATAGTTGATGTAGCCACGGATTGGCTCTGATCTTAGACAAATTGCTTATCCTCTGACTTATGTACTCTAAAAGTAAATTGACCCCAGAACCAACTGCCTCTTCCTAGCTCAGCAGGAGTTTTGTGAGGACAAATGAACTGTGCTATAATATTGTCAAACTTGGTTCTCTGTGGGAAGGAAATGGATGCAATGCATTGCTTCATCATTCTTCTTTTCTCAGACTCTGGTCTCTGTGTTATTACATCAGCCATCAGTGGTCAAATACACTTTTGTTGAGATAAAAGTTTGCAGGTTTTGGAATCCAGAGGTGCTGCCTTAAGAGTCTAATTCCTGAAGATATTGAATCATTATGTTTAAAAATCCTCTAATTTTCTGCTACAATAGCTGGCTTTATTTTTACATCTCTTAATTGGTATCAGCTTTTCTCTCAGAATTACGGAACCATGGAAACTTGGCATATGAAGGAACTTTGGAAGTCATTGGAAGGGATACTCCTGCTTCTTTTTAAATCTTTGGGGTCTTCCTGAGCATTAAGATTACAGTACCACAAAGCATTTCTCCTTGACCCAGAGAACAGTGGAATGGCCACGCTGCTGGCCACAGCATGACTCTCTCTTTAGGTACCGTGTAGATGGGCAGATGCCGTGGTGCTCGACCCATATTACTTGGTTCTGACCTCTTCAATGCCAGCTGGCACAGTGCAGCTTCTAGCACCTGCCTGTCATTGCCCAAGGCCTTTTTCTGGGCATCACCTTGGACATCCATGTGGCAGATTAGAAATGCTGGGGGATTATGTCCTCTTTCATCAGCTTCAACCAATGTTAGACTAGGAGTAGGTGGATGAATACCTAAGCTTCCTCACATCTTAGGTGTCCGAGATGCATGTCTACGCTGGCCCCCAAAGCTATCCAGAGAGATCAGTTTCTAATTATTCATGATGGCAACTGACTTAAAATGCACCTACTATTAGCATTTCCTGTCCTACTCTGCTCTTCTACCAATTCTTCTTGGGATCACCTCCCGTATAAACCACCTTCTCACAAATCCTTCTCTCAGGGGCTGCTTCTGGGGAAACCCAGCCTGAAACAGAGGGGATGCCCTTCTCCACACTTTCAGATTATTTGTGATAATATGGGAGTTTAAGGCTACTAACCTTAACGTTTCTTCATGAGGTTTTGAAACTTTTTTGTCTCTGTTCATCACTATTCTTAACCATTAGAATCCACCATTCAGGTTATCCAAACTACACAAATGCCTTGCTTTAACCTCGAATTATCTTTGATATTGTCCTCATAATCTGGGCTAAGCTGATACATGTGGCCACCATGTAGAATTTTGTATTTCAAGAGTCTGAAATTATTGTTTCTTTTCATTAGACTCCACATCCTTCCTCCATTTTTTGGGGGAAAAAACCTGGGGGGCTCTCCTGGACGATATGCATAAACTGTAATTTGATATCTTGCTAAATTTACATGTGGAAGCAGGGTCTGTGTTTGAGGAAGACCTCAGTTCATGAGCTACTGATATTATGTGCATCATGTTAGCTTAGGTGAGGTGCCCACAGGCATTGTGATTTCCAGACACTTCCATGAGTCTCACTTTCTCCACCTAAAAAGTGGGACTAATTATTTCAACACATACCTACTGAGTACCTACCCTGAGCCAGCAGTGATCAGGTGCTGGAGAGGCAATGTCCACACTCTCTTTCTTTCTTGAGCGGTGTTGTGAGGTTTGAATTCAGTAACGAAGGAGAAATCATTTGGGAAACTGAATCACTGTGGAAGTAGAGGAGAGGGCAGAATGCCCTCCAGCTCTTCAGTGACCACTTCAGACACCGTGTTGGTGTGGCTGGGTGCACCATGTGGCCTTGTGTGAAGGCCACTGGGCCCATGGGTTAGGCCCACGTCTTGTGTTTCGATCTGTTTTCCGCCCGCGGCAACTTTGGACATTCAAGAGGCAGCATTGCCTCAGGTCGCTTCTTTAGTGCCAAGCCCCTGGAAAGAGCCACTTTGGCAGCTTGGCTTACTGTCTGTGTCTTCCCATGGCCCCATGATGCCAGGCCCCGCCTGTCATGTTTCTGCCTTCATCTTACCTGATCTGTCCATGGTGGTCAAGGCTGTTGGCTACTCTTTCCTTCCTGAAATTCTCTTTCTGCTTACCTTCCACGACACCTGCTTTCCTTGCTCTTTTCCTTCCTTTCATATCCCTTCCTGTATCCTTTTGCTCTGTCTCCTCTCTGAAGGATATTGTGTTCTTCCATTCCTTCTCCCTGGTGCCCCCTCTTCTCCACCGGGAGACCCCATTCATACATGTGCCTCCCACCCTTCCCTATTTCTGATGACTTCCCTGAGGCTTGCTGTGGCTCTGCTTTTCTGCCCGAGGTTCCTCCACTCACATTTGCAGCATTTCTAATCTGCCACATGGATGTCCAAGGTGATGCCCAGAAAAAGGCCTTGGGCAATGACAGGCAGGTGCTAGAAGCTGCACCTGTGCAGCTTCAGTGCCAGCTGGCATTGAAGAGGTCAGAACCAAGTAATATGGGTCGAGCACCACGGCATCTGCCCATCTACACGGTACCTAAAGAGAGAGTCATGCTGTGGCCAGCAGCGTGGCCATTCCACTGTTCTCTGGGTCAAGGAGAAATGCTTTGTGGTACTGTAATCTTAATGCTCAGGAAGACCCCAAAGATTTAAAAAGAAGCAGGAGTATCCCTTCCAATGACTTCCAAAGTTCCTCCCTTTCCGTGCTCTGTAGGCTCTTCAAACTCAGCATGCCCCAAACAGAATGCACTGCACTGGCCCCTTCAGTGTGCTCTTTAGCCTGTGTTCTTTCTTCTGGCACCTCCAACCCCACAGTCATTGCAGCCCTGAGCCCTGTTACCTGCTCTCCCAACCTACTTTTTCCTAGTTCATGCCTTCATCTCTTGTTCATTGAAAACATGCTGTGTGGCACTCATGAGCCTATGCTTTGGGGATGGCAAATTATGTCTTTGCTTGATAACCCCCAGAAGCAGATCCTGATGTATGTTCAATGGTGGGTGGTTCATTTGGGGGCTGGTTTCAGGAGATACTGGCAGGGGCTAGACCTCGGTGGGCTGGAGCCAGCTCTTATTGACTCAGTGGAGCTGATTGTGTCCATCTCTTCCGAATACCATTTTCAATGATGTCATGTGGGCAGCTTGGCATTGGCTACAATGGGAATATTGACACCACAGAAGTTGGCCAGTGGCTGCAAAACAGGGCTTTTCTCCCCCTTCGAGAGTTGGTTGTTAAACATTTCTCAGCATGTCACTGGGAGCAGGGAATTGAGACAGGGAAGGGGGGAGCAGTTGACCAAGTGTGCTTTATCAAGAGAGTTACACAGTAGACAACTGGAGCTTGATCCCACTGGGAAGAATCTAGAATCCAGCTTAGAACATACACCTCAAAGTCATCCCACTGGTGCGGCAAGGAAGCCTTCAGGCAGCTAGAGGCAGAGTGGCTGGGGGTGCAGGAGGGGCTGAACAAGTGATGGCTGATGAGGGCAGCAGGCATGCAGCGTCGGTAGAGGCTGAAACCCAGCTGTGAATGATGTGTGGTTATTGTCTTTGTCTCCCCAGAGCTTGACCTCATGGACCTCATAGGGGAAGACAGAAAGTGGATGATGGCGAGGAAGCTGATGCAGGTGAACGACACTCTGACTTCCGAAGATGCCGGACTCCGGAACAGCAAGAACTGCACCGAACCAGGTAACAGTGCTGGCTACTCATGGGCAGCAGCTGTCATTTTGTCTGGGTATGGCTGAGGAAGAGCCAGCTGCTGTGTGTTTTCTTAGAATTTTAATCCAGAAAGCTTCTAAAGATGTTTAGGACGGGAGTCTAAGAAACTTTCAGGTGACATCCTAAGGGACTATTAAGTTGTGTTTTGACCTCTGTGTTCATTTTCTACTGGAGCTGGGGGTAAGTCAGAGACAGTGACACTCCTGATGCGGTACTGAGATCAGATGTGGAGGCTGGCGCTGCCAAGTGAGAAACCAAGGCAGGGGCAGGATGGGTGAGGATATTTTGTGGTTACCTTTGCTTTGATCGCTTTGGTCCTCTTTGGCTGGTTTTTAATCAGGAACTTTGTTTCTATCACAGTAGAGACACAGGGATTGGGCCAGATCGTCACTCACGATGTTGATCTTCTTGGAAGAGGCGAATATTAATTTATTGGTTGTTAGATTTGATATCGATTATGCCATTCCCCAGAAATATATATGGAACATTTTATCTCTAATGTTACTAAACAGAAAAAGAAAACAAAGCAGATCAAAGGGAATGAGGAGCTGTGAGGACCCAGCCCACCAAGCCTCAGGGACGTGACAGGCATCCCTCTGGATGAATGAAGTCCCTGAAGGTTTAGACCTGGAGTCGGTAAACTTGTTCTGGAAAGGGCCAGACAGTAAATACTGTAGGCTTTGCAGGCCACATATCGCATCTGTAGTGTATTCTTAAAATAAATTTTTATAATGCTTTATCAATTTAAAAAGCATTCTTATCTCACAGGTTGTACCAAAACAGGCGGTGGGATGGAGTAGGTCTGTAGCCATATTTTGCTGCTTTGACTTGGACCTCAAAGCTCTCTGGGGCTTTCTGTCCTTCCCTGGTGGGACTTGGCCTCATGTGTGCCACTGTCAAGGGCCCAGGAGCTCAATGACATGCTGATCCTACATCCAAAGGCCTGTCTCATCTTTAGTGTCAGCACGGAAGGATATAAACAATCTCCATTGCAGCCCAAAGAGCTACAGGCTGTTGAGTACAGAAGACATGTCAGAGAATTGCAGGTCTGCGATCTGTTGGGAAGATGGGTGGGAGTGCCCTTCCCACCATACTTAGACTCTTAACAATCAGCTTTCAAGCAAAGCTGGAAAGAATTAAAAATAGTTATCTGCCCTGCCTCCACCACCACCACCAAAAAAACAAAAACAAAAACAAACAAAAAAAACACCCTATGTAGTCTGTGTTCCTCAACCTGGAGAATCCAAGGGTTACTGTGGCTGTTGTTCCATGCTCACAAGGAGCATTTTTCACTAGAAAGTGAAGCAGCACATGGGCAGCTATGTGAGTTAGAAATGAAAATGGGTATGAAGGGTCCAAGTGCCCCACTGAGGGACTGAACCACGTGTACTTTAAGAAACAGAGATTTCCAAGGACTAGCCTGAAAAGGCATGGCAGGGAAGGCACAGCTTCTGTGCCAAGAGCAGATCTGGTCCTGTAGTCAAATAGTTTTCAACATCTTTCTCCAACTAATAAGCTAATTAGGATTAATCAGCTAATAGTATTAGAAAGCCCAGGTATCACTTCTGGTATGGGAAAGAATGGAATCAGACAGGACATGGTGACCAGCTCTGAGCATTAAGTTCAGCCATATGCAGAACCAGCAAGGATGGGGGGATTCTGTTCCCTGTTGCTGGGGTGTGTTTTGGGGGCAGGTGGTTGGTCTCTCTGTGAGTAGCATTGCTCACTGTATTGGGAAATACCTTTCTCAGAGTGACAGATGTAGAAGCATAAAGCACATTCAAAGTCATTCCAAGAGTGGAAATAACTCAGCCTCACAGATAGAAAAGAAAATGTCTAGGTAGATAAAAAGAACATGAACCCGGGATCTGCCTGTGTTGGCAGGGGCCACACAGGGAAAGGGAGGAGAGGAAAGGCTTCAGGAGGAATATGGGAGGAAGCAAAAGCAAGCTGACTCATGCTGTGAAAAGCAGGTCCAAAGGGAATATGAATCCAGGAGGGACAATCTTGATTTCCTTACCTGCAGACCAAAAGAACTGGGCTTGGTTTCTGAGGCCCTTGATTCAGAACCAAATTCCACAAGGAAGATGATCATGCCTGAAACAGGAGAAGTTCTGTTCAAATCCTAACACATCAAGGGCTGGGTCAGAGCCCATGTGCTTCATGAAGCTTGCTTGGACCACCCCAGACTGCAGCATTCTTTTCTGACTGCTGCTGGTATAAAATGTCTCCACATGTGCTGTTAAATATGGACATTCAATGGCAATTTCAATTCAAATGAATTCAAACCAACTAAAATTAAATATTCAGATTCTCAGTTGCACCAACTACATGTCAAATACTCGATAGTTGGATCACAGATGACAGTACAGGTCCCAAAACATTTCCATCATCACAGAAAGAGCTATTGGACAGGGTGGTCAGAACTTGCAGTTGTCTTTGGATGTATCTCCTATCTTTCCAGCCCAATTGCAAACATCTCAAGGGTGTAGAGCAAATATGTAAATCTGAGGGCCTTATCTCTACCCCGGGTCTTAGAGTCACACTGACCTGAAGCTGTGGACTTTGGCCAAATAACCAGGTTCTCTGAGTCTCTGTGTGCTTCTCTAGAAGTTGACATCATCATTCTGATCTTTCGTGATGGCTGTGAGAATTACTAATAAAGTGTGGACAGCTTAGTGCCCTGGGTTTGATGGCACTGTAGTAGGAGTGTATTCGTGAATTTCCCACCCTCTGTCCTGGGGCATCATTACGGGTGGGGCACAGTGCAAGATTCCTAGAGCAACATTCTCCAGCTACTCCCTGCAGAGCGAGTCTGTCAGCAGGCCACACCACAGGTAGCTCAGGTCTAAACAGACCGTCATCTAGACAGGAGGCTTCAGTACCATCTTCCCATGTAGGCAAGCCCTGAAGACCTCAGGCATGGCAATGAATGCCATCATCTCTGCTGCACTGACTATTTCTAACAACAGGATCAGAACATTGCCACAGACACATGTGAGCCCTGGTTACCTCCATGCCCTTACCAGAATGCTGTCAAAGCTGGCTCCTCGGTCTGGACTGGACAGATATTTTATGAAAAAAGTTGAGAGCCAAAGCACCCATAAGGTCCTGATTTAGAAGCATCATTTTAATAATATTCATCTTCTCTGCCTCTAACTTGTTGTTGGGTGAAATGGTTGAGCAGGAGTGAGGTGAGGGCAGGTTCATTCTAAAACATTGTTCAGTTTTCCTTAAGAGGCCCTGGGCACAATGAATACTACTTGTGCTGGTTAAATATAGTGCCGTCTGCCCTCGAAAATCTTAAATAGAGAGGCTAGGAAGTGAGCCCTGTAGTTCCTGGACTCTCTCCCTTCCTATTTATGATGATGTCAGCGGCAGCAGTCCACTTAACAGAGCCTACGGAGCAGGCTTCCCTCTGTGCTTGGAGGAGTGAAGATTTACACAGGGACTTGAGTGTTT
This sequence comes from Pan troglodytes, assembly GCF_028858775.2. NCBI lineage: Eukaryota > Metazoa > Chordata > Mammalia > Primates > Hominidae > Pan > Pan troglodytes. Next base: position 25,808,614 of record NC_072419.2, read on the forward strand.
GGGGTGCAGTGTGTGTCCTGGCTGTCTGAGTTATGGTGGCAAGGTCACAGGCAGGAGTTAATTTGGCATTTGTCATAAAGTACACCCAGCTGCCACTTGTGATGTCATGGGGCTTCTCAGACTGTGCTGTCAGAAGCCCTGGCTTTAGATGCTATTAGAGGAAGCCTGTAGATTCAGAGACTGGAGACAGAGTTACCTCTCTTCTGGTTATATTCCCTGTTGGGGCATGATTCTGGTTTGCCTCTCAGATGACCATTTCCTCACCTACAAAATAGATCTTCAACTACATTTATCCCTTCCCTTGCACACATCCACTTATTCCAAGAAATTTCAAGAATAGAAATTCAAGACAACTTCTTCCCCTAGACACTCTCCCATTTCCCTTAATAACTGCTGTGTTTGCAGAATTCCATGCCATACCTCAAGCCTTCCTCTACTCCCTCTCCCCTCCTCCCCTTCCCTCTCCCCTGCCTTCTCCCTTTCTCTCTGTCTGAAAACCAGGAGCACAGAGTGCCCAGTTTTGGTGCCAGAGAAAGCCCAGGGTGCTGTCTTCTTATGACAGCTGCTACTTTAAGGATATATTACTTTATACATTTTCTGCTTTCAAAAAATGGCACTGGGCGCGGTGACTCACGCCTATAATCCCAGCACTTTGGGAGCCCAAGGTGGGTGGATTACTTGAGGCCAGGAGTTCGAGACCAGCCTGGGCAACATGGTGAAACCCCGTCTCTATAAAATGTACAAAAGTTAGCCAGTCGTGGTGGCATGAGTCTGTGGTCCCAGCTACTTGGGGGGCTGAGGTGGAAGGATCGACTGAGCCTGGGAGATGGAGGTTGCAGTGAGCTGAGATCACTCCACTGCACTCCAGCCTGGGTGACAGAATGAGACCCTGTCTCAAAAAAAAAAAAAAAAAAAAAAGGCATTTTTCCTTTGCCCCTTGAAGACCTAGTTTTGGTGGAAATTTGTGATTTTTTTTTTTTTTTTTTCTACCTTCAGAACTGCATGAACAAGACTGACTGACCTCCGGGCTCCAACTTTTCTTTGCAATTGTTCCAGCTCTCTGTGAATTTTTAAGGTTGTTTTCTTAGCCTGACACTGCCGATTTCATCTGAAGCCTGGAAACATTTTTTTTTTTCTTTTGGCAAGTAACACTTGAAATTGTTTACTCAGATGACCTATTAAGAGAAATTTAACTTTGAATAATTTGATCCATGGAAAATTAAGTTAGCTAAATGTAATATTGAAGATGGTAGACAACTGTAGCAGAAATGAATTCTTTGTAATATTTATTTGTGCACTTTACAGAATTTTATTTATACACTTTGCAGTCTGTCTCCAGAAAAATATATCATCTTTTGGTTTTTGGTTCCTTGATATTTTAAGGAAATGAGCTTTTCCTCAGAGTGCTTTTTTCAAATAAACTTTGGAAGAAGGAAAATATTTAAAATGATGGCCTTTGGTGTGGGCTTCACTGCGAGATCACTGGATTTCCCTTGATAAAGGATCATCCCACTCTGTCTGACTTAGCTGGGCCTAAGGCCTCGAAAAGTGAAGAGGACGCTTGGCCTGTGTTTCAAGACCAAAGTCAGGCTGGCAGGGCACTGCCCTATGGGGATGGCCAGGAGTGCCTACAGGTCAACTGTTGACTGGCCCGAAGCCCACAGTTAACAGTTAAATGTGAGCTGCAGTTGACGAGGGAAACCGGGAAGTCTATATGAGAGAAGCAACAGGAGGGGAGGTTCAAAGGGTGCCTGTGGTCCATAAACAAGAACTGGAGTCCAGGCACAGACCAGCCAGCAGAAAACATGCGTTCAGGGTACTGGCCATGAACAGTGTCAGGATCCCGCTGTTTGGGGTTTAAACTGTGACATCAGAGTGGGCTGGTTTAAAATCAGAGGGCTGGACACGACCAGTCTACAAAGCATGATAGGGCCAACATTGTCATCTTTTACATGAAAAAAACAAGAACCAGAGGGGATAAACAACCGCCCAAGGTCACAGGGCTTGTCAGAAGTAACATAGGGCCACCCAACACCCGTGCAGTGCTCAATACCCATTAATAATTGAATAGAAAATCTGAGGTCTGCATAATCTAGAGTAGCACTGTCCAGTAGGAACATGATGTGAGCTACAAGCGTACTTTTAAATTTTCTATTAGCTACATTACAAAAGTACAAAGAAACAGGTGAAATTAATTTTAATAATATATTTTATTTGACCAAATGTTTCCAAAATACTAGAAATGACAAATTGCAATTAGGTTAATGTGGTTATTGCTGGGTTTGAACCCAAGAAAGAACTAAATTTAAAGACTTAAGATTCATCTGTACATTATTTCACTAGCTTATGTAACTTGAACTTCTTTCTGAAGTTGTAATTCTCATAATGATTCAAATCATAGCTGTTGAGATTCTTAAGTGGAACAGATTTGGAACTAATGTGATCTGCTTTTTAATTTGTATCAAATTGTTTGCTGAATTATTTAGATAGGGTAATAGTAGCTGCTGTAACAGAGAAGTCCTCCAGATTTCTGTGTTAACACAAGAGAAGTTTATTTCTTTCTCATGGAATGTTCTAGTCTATAGTTGCACCTGTTGCAAGAAGGGGTCCATGGACTCCAGAACCTTCTATCTTTAGGCCTTTCCCTCCTCAACTTGGCTTCCAAGGTTGCTGTGCTTCTTTGCATTAAGGGGAAAGAGCATGGAGGATTTGGGGTAGCAGGGTTTTATGGACTAGATGCTCACCGATGCTCACATTCCATTGGCAGAGCTCAGTCACATGACAACCTCTAACCTCAAGGGAGCCTGGCCCATGTACATCAGTGGAATGTAGAAAGAAGAAGAAACAGGTTTGGTGAACTGCTAGCTAGTCTCTGCTACATTAATTTCCCCCAAACTTGTTTCTTCTGAAAAAGCAAATTTCCCAATTTTTCTTTATGCTTATCTCATTTTAAAAAGCCAAATACCACCATTATAGAAAAATCATAACCCAAATTTATGTCTGCCAAGGCTGGCTATAGCTCTTGCTTTAATCTTCATAACAATTCCCTCATCAAGTGAAACAATTTGATTCTCTTTTCACCTTGTGGGGGTCATCAATGAGGCAGAAATTGTCCCAGTGGTGCCATTTGCAAATTGCATCTTTTCTTTGGTAATAAAAGAACCCTGCGGAAAATAATGAATGCTTTTGTATAGATGAAGTCATTTGGCAATTGTGTGGAAAGAACTTGGGTTCTGGAGTAAATCCTAAATCCCAACTCCATCACTTTCGACCTGTGTGATGCCAAGTGGCTTCCTAAATTATTTAGGAAGCAAATTATTTCCACCCTCTGTAAAATGCAAATTAAGATGCCTTCTTCCCAGGCTTCTGGTAATCATTCAGTGAAGTAAGCTTTGCAGAGCAGCTGCAAATCATAGTATGTGCTTAATAAATTGTAGCCATATTATCTTTGCTACCAGAAATACAGTGGAAGGTAGACTGATGGAGATCATTTATAGGAATTTACCACTCTGCAGGCACATTAGAACTTTGTGGGAATAAGATTGTTTTAATGATGAATAGATTATTTAGTGTCATTCAGCAACAATACCACATTCTTACAGGTTGGGCTGCGTGTAGGAGACATACAGTGGTATTAACTACGAGGCTTCTGACTAATAAGTTTCTGGCCTAAGAGTCCACTATGTAAACAAACAGGATGAAATAGGGAGTAGAGGATTTTCTACTTTATACTAATGAAGAGTTTAAAGTCTCAGGCTCTAGCAGAAAGGGCCAGACACTATTTGTTTTTTCTAGCTTTGACATCCCTTTAGGGCATTTTTATTGAGGCATTTTTTTAAACACTGTTCTTTAAAAGCAGCCCAGGCAGCCTAATTTGGTGAGTGGTGTCTAGAATCTTTCTGAAACACAGGTAAAGGATGATAAAACTCTGCTGTTAGATGCAGAGATTTTGTGGATCTATTTGTAAAGTCCTTTAGACATTTCAAAGCATTTTCACATTCATTAGCTCATTGGAACATGTTTGGCTCTTGGAATAAATACCTCAAGGTCAGGAAAAACGGTATGATGATGCCCAGTTGATAGATTAGTTAGTCTGAGAGCAAAGCAAGTTGAGTTAAAGAACTGAGAATTCAGAGTCATAAATGCAAAAACAAACATAGGGATTATGGTTTCTAGTGGCTTCTAAACCCTTTTCCTGTAAGCCAGGGCTCAACAAACAAGAGCCCTTGGCCACAGGGGGCCTGTCGACTGTCTTTGTGAATAAAGTTTTATTGGAACACAGCCACACACATCCATTTATGTGTTTCTATGGCAACTTTTGCTCTATGAAGGCTGAATTGAGTAGTTGCAACACAGACCACAGGGCTTGAAAAGCCTAAAATATTTATTCTTGGGCCTTTACAGAAATGTTTGCTGCTGCCCCTGGTTCCAGGCTCTGTGACAGTTGCCTCATGTGCTCTGCAGGGGAGGTTGAGGCAGGAATGACATTTCCAAGGTCCTCTCTACTCTTCCTGATCCTTCCCCCAGGTAGTGCCTGTGCCATATTGCATATTTTTAATGTCACCCCTGGGCTGGGGGTCTGTGATTCAGGTACTCTCCCCTCCTCCTGCCCCCACCCACTGGCACACAATAAAAAAAACTCCAATGTTTTTCCTTTCATATGTTAGGGATCTGTTTAAAATTTTATTTGAAGAGTAAAAGTTTACCCCCTAAAAGAGCTTGAAACCACGGGCCTGGAACACCCCTTGCTCCAGAGCATGTGGGTCTCCAGACCACATGTCTAGTACTCATTCTACCTTGGAATTGCTTTCCTCTGGGGTTCCACAGTAAAGCAGCCACTTAGGGTTGTCCACCTGTACTCATGGCTTGCTCTGCATGAGGACAGTTTCCCCAGAGCTTATCTCACAGGCACCCCCGGAGCAGTGAGCAATGCACTCAACTGTGTGTAGAGACCATGGGTATTACAGCGGGGTGCTGGGAACACCCACCTTGGGGAGTGGAGAGCCTGCAAGAGAAGTCACCTCCTGGTCCCAACACACCTGTTGGCTGCACTGTGGCCTATGACAGTGATAAGCCACATAGTGCTGCTTCCTCCTGGCCTGGGAGCACATGTGGCCTTGGCCATGTCTCTAGCCCTCTGGGGTTCACTCCCACCCACCTGGCTCCCCACTCCTCAATCATTTCTGGAGCAGCAGTGTGCCCAGGGGACTTGGGGCTCTTTTCTTCAATCTCTTACTGAGATTGTTACACAGATAATCTCATTTTGCAGATGAAGCTTCAGGTTTAGAGACATGAGGGGCATCTCCAGGGCTCCCTGTTAGTTGGCACTAGAGCAAGGACCAGGACTCTAAGGTTGCCTGTCTCCCAAAGCCTTGTTTGTGTGTGGTCAGCCTTAGGTCACATAATCTGGGTTGCCAGGTGGGCTCTGTTATGCCCCCTTTTAAGCGCTCTCAGATGTCTTAAGACCACCACCACCAGCAGCAGCAGCCCCTGGGTGCCTGTTACAAATGCTCATCCTTGAGCTGCACCTGCACCCTACTGGATTGGAACCTCTGAAAGGCAGGCCCAGCCATCTGGGTTGTGACAAGCCCTCCAGGGGCTTGTGAGGCACACTCAAGTGTGAGGACCCCTGGCTTAGCTCATTGGAGGCACCTATGGAGATTTTAAACCCAGGTCCACCCCAGGCCAGGAAAATCTCAGCCTCTGGGACTGGGAAGCAGGTGTCAGAGGTTTTCAAGCTTCCAGGGGGTTATAGTCTGAGTGTTTGTGTTCCTCCAGTATTCATTTGTTGAAATTCTAACTCCCAAGGTGATAGTGTTAGAAGATGGAGCTTTTAGGGGAACGATTAGGTCATGAGATCAGTCCCCTCAGGAATAGGATTTAGTGTTCTTATAAAAGAGGCCTGAGAGAAAGCCCTCACCCCTTCCACCTTGTGAGGCTAGAGTGAGAAAATGTCATCTATGAACCAGCATGCAGGCCCTCCACCAGACACCAAGCCTGCTGGCATCTTGATCTTGGACTTCCCAGCCTTCAGAGCTGTGAGAAATAAATTTCTGTTGTTTATAGGCCACCCAGTCTATGGTGTTCTGTTATAGCAGCGTGAACAGCAGGTGAGAATGGTGGCCTGAGACCCACCTCTGTGCATGGGTGGTCTCTGTCAAGCTGGCTCAGGGTAGAATAGCTGGGCTTGCAAGGCCTAGAATCTTCAACAAGCTGGCAAACAGATGAATAAAGGGAGACCGCCAGCCACATGTAAGACACCAAACCTGTCTTCCAGCAGGGTCCATGTGTGTTCAGCACTACTCCCAAGCCCTGTGAACATTTGTTTCTTCACTCTATCTTGGAGACCACGGGTTTTGTTTCTAAGCTTTCTTGCCCTGGGAAACACCAGGGTGTGTTTCACACTAGCTGCATTTTAAAATCTCTTTGTATTGAAGTTGACAGGGAATGTTCCTGCCTTGTCCTATTTGTGGGTCTAATCTTGCCATCGGGTCCTCAGTTGCCTCAGCACTTGCCACTCCCAGCCACTCAGAAGCCAGGGCTGGCCGAGGTACAGGGCGAGGTACCCCTGGGGCTGAGGGCAGGGCCTTGGGGCGCATCTCCCGGCTGCTCTCTGACACTCCCAGGCCTGGGTGGACTCTGGTGCTTCGGGGTGGAATGAGGCCCAGGGAGGCCCAGGTAGGCCTGGTCTCTCTCCCCAAAGGCTCTCCAGGCCTGATGAGTTTCTCAGCAGGCTCCATGAACAATGGGGGTGGCCTGTCTGAGGGCTGTGAAGGTCAGGGATGGTCTGAGCTACGCCAGTGAGTGCGCTTTGGTTTGGTCAGAGGCACCGAGCACAGTCTATCCCTGGCTAGTGGGCCACGGCCACACCTCAGTTTGTGTGCCCTGGAGTAGGTTCCACTGAGGCCCAGGACTATGTTCACATTCCACCTTGGAGAGTAAGTTTAAATAGGTACATGTCTAGGCTATCCTACGGACGCTTCTGAGGTTCCTGATAGAGCGTGACTCCCATTTCTTTTGGCTGAAATGTCTATAATAGAACAATAAAATCCTTGAACTAAAGATTAGCAGCCTTTTTTAGAAGCTGACTCAGAACAAAATGGATTTGGGCCCAGCCCAGTGGCTCATCCATCCCTGTCAAAACCTTTGTGCCAGGAGCTCAGCCTGGCTCCCCAGCCCTGGGCCTGCAGGAGACCTCAGGGCCCACTCAGTGTCCACGTTGTTGGGATCAGGGACACTGGTATGAAAAAAAGAAAAAAGGCAAGAAGCTGCAGACCCCTGGGGCAGGCTCTGGAAGGAGCAAAGGACTGGGTCCAAAGAGCAGGCTGGACTCAGTGAAGCTTCTGTGACCTCAGTTGATAAATGGGCACTCACAGTACCCACCCTGTCTTGGGGTCATGAGGGAACCTTTCAGATAGATAAGGAGAGGCCACATTTTGTAATTGTAGGTACTTTTGAGCAGAGTGAGGGATGTAGGGCCTGGGCATCACAGGCCTGGGGAGGACCCATGGGCTGTGGGACCCTGGACCAGCCGCGTAATCTCTCAAAGCCTTGGTTTCCTTCCCTGAGAAGTGGGGATCATTCATGAGTTGGTGGAACAAAGCGTGTCAAGTCTTTAACACACAGCCAGTGCTCGGTCCCTGAGTGGATGCCCATTTTCCAAGCACCCACTTTACAACAGTCCTGAGGGGTCCTGCAAACAGAGTCTCAGCTTGTCACACTTAGGAGATTGTAGTTATTATTCATGCTGCTGATTCTTTTCTCTGGTTTTTAGGGCGTGGGAGTTTTCTACTATGGGAGGCAGGTAAAATGAATCTGACAGGCACTAATACTACAAAAACCCAGGCGGAAAGTAAAAATAGTCTTAGTTGTCAAAGCACAGGAGCCAGTAACACGAACAGCCTGTCAGTATCAAGGTAAGCCTCCCTGTGGAGCTTTTTCTGGGGAACGGAAATTCCACTTCTGCTGAAATCTTGTTGACTTGCCCTGGGTAAATTTATAGAAAAATCACGGATGATGGGGATTTTGGTCTGTAGGCCGAGTATGCAGGCTGGGTGTGTAGAATGGATAGCAGCGGTCGCAGGAATGAGGTTGAGAGGCAGAAGCAGGTGGGAAAGGAGGGTTTGATCTGCACTTGACTGACCTTCTTGTCGTAGTCTGCTCGGGCTGCTAAAACAAAATGCCATAGACTGAATGTCGTCTAAACGACAGAAATTTATTTCTTACAGTTCTGGAAGCTGGAAGTCCAAGGCCAAGGCACTGGCAGATTCAGTGTCTGGTGAGGACCTGTTTCCTGGTTCATGGTTAGCGCCTTCTCACTCTGTCCTCACACTGAGGAAGGGGCAAGGGAGCCCTTTGGAGTCTCTTTTATAGATTTAGTAATCCTATTCTTAATCATATTCCCAAAGGTCTTACCTCCTAATCACCTTGCCAAAGGTCCTACCCCCTGCCTTGGAGGCTAGGAATTTAGCATGAGAATTTGGGGGGAACATAAGCATGAAGACCATAGCACCCTTGCATCCATAGGACCATTGAGGTGGGAGGCTGCCCTTTGGACAATGTCTTTCCACATTCCAGCAACACAGTTTCCCCACTGCCTGCTCCATTTTAACCACAAATACTAGGCCAATTTATTAAATTGAATTATTTAATACTGAATTTAAAGGAAGGAGAGTTGTAACGCAGCTGCACCTCCCCACTCTCAGCCATTTTTATCCAATTGCCCTGGTTTCATGCAGGGCATTGGCCCCTTTGTGGAATCATTTTATGTTCGTGGCTCAGAAAAGGATGTTTCCTGGCCGGGCATGGGGGCTCATGTCTGAAATCCCAGCATTTTGGGAGGCTGAGGTGGGTGGATCACCTGAGGTCAGGAGTTCAAGACCAGCCTGGCCAACATCGTGAAACCCCATCTCTACTAAAAATACAAAAATTAGCTGGGCGTAGTGGCAGGCACCTGTAATCCCAGCTACTTGGGAGGCTGAGGTATGAGAATCACTTGAACCCGGGAGATGGAGGTTGCAGTGAGCTGAGATGGCACCACTGCACTCCAACCTGGGCAACATAACAAAACTTCGTCTCAAAAAAAAAAAAAAAAAAAAAAAGGATATTTCCTTTAAGGATGCCCAAGCAAAATTACTCAGTGCCTGGCTCTGCTTAGTGGTTCTTAGGAGGACAGAATTCCTCAGTAATTCCCACTATAAATATAGAATTACTGTCCGATCAATGCCACAATTTGATGTGCTGTTTATTTAAAATTTTGCTTCCTCTGTCTCGTCATTCAGTCTCAAGAATCTTGCCTTTAGGTCCAGTGGTCCCTTGGTATCCACGGGGGATTGGTTCTAGGACACCCCCCCCACCTCAGAATATCAGAATGCACGGGTCCTCAAGTCCCTGCTATAAAATGGCATGGCATTTGCATATAACCTATGCACATCCTCCCATACACTTTAAATCATCTCTAGGTTGCTTATAATACCTAATACCTAATACAATGCCTATACATCACTTCATTTACGTGGATTCAATGTAGTACTTGAGACATGGCAAATTTAAGTTTTGCTTTTTGGAACTTTGTGGAATTTTTTTTCCAATTATTTTTTAATGGAAAATTCTAGCATTTATTCATAAAATCTATAACTGGAAATCAAACAATTTTAATTGATTACTCTAGTCAAAATTACTTCTAATCAATAAACACTTTTTTTCTTTAAAGAAAAAATTTAATCGTATTTTATATTAAGTTCTGGGATACATGTGCAGGATATGCAGGTTTGTGCTTTGGTGGTTTGCTGCATCTATCAACCCATCACCTAGGTATTAAGCCCCACATGCATTAGCTATTTATCCTGATGCTCTTTCTCCCCCTTCTCCCCAACAGGCCCCAGTGTGTGTTGTTCCCTTCCCCGTTTCCATGTGTTCTCATTGTTCAGCTCCCACTTACATGTGGGAACATGCAGTGTTTGGCTTTCCGTGCTTGCATTAGTTTTCTGAGGATAATGGCTTCCAGCTCCATCCATATATATATGTATGCAAAGGACACTATCTCATTCCTTTTTATGGCTGCATAGTATTCCATGGTGCATATGTACCACATTTTCTTTATCTAGCCTGTCATTGATTGGCATTTGGATTGATTCCATGTCTTTGCTATTGTGAATAGTGCTGCAATGAATATATGCATGCATGTGTCTTTATTGCAGAATTACTTATATTCCTTTGGTTATATGCGTAGTAATGGGATTGCTGGGTCAAATGGTATTTCTGTTTTTAGGTCTTTGAGGAATCGCCACACTGTCTTCCACAATGGTTGAACTAATTTACATTCCCACCAACAGTTTAAAAGTGTCTCTATTTCTCCACAGCCTTACCAGCATCTATTTTAACAATAAATGGCTGTTGTTTCTTAACTTTTTAATAATTGCATTCTGACTGGCTTGAGATTGTATCTCACTGTGGTTTTTATTTGCATTTCTCTAATGATCAGTGATGTTGAGCTTTTGTTCATATGTTTGTTGACCGTACAAATGTCTTCTTTTGAGAAGTGTCTGTTCATGTCCCTTGCCCAATTTTTAATGGGGTTGTTTGTTTTTCTTCTTGTAAAATTTTTTAAGTTCCTTGTAGAATCTGGATATTAGAATCATTTCCTGAGACTTTGCTGATGTTGCTTGTCAGCTTAAGAAGCTTTTGGGCTGAGACCATGGGGTTTTCTAGATATGGGTTCATGTAATCTGCAAACAGAGACAGTTTGACTTCCTCTCCTCTTATTTGAATACCTTTTATTTCTTTCTCTTTGCCCTGGCCAGAACTTCCACTACTATGTTGAATAGGGGTGGTGAGACGGGGCATCCTTGCCTTGGGCCAGTTTTTAAGGGGAATGCTTCCAGCTTTTGCCCATTCAGTATGATATTGGCTGTGGGTTTGTCATAAATGGCTCTTATTATTTTAAGGTATGTTCCATCAATACCTAGTTTATTGAGAGTTTTTAACATGAAGGGATGTTGAATTTTATTGAAGGTCTTTTCTGTGTCTATTGAGATAATCATGTGGTTTCTGACTTTATTTCTGTTTATGTGATGAATTACATTTATTGACTTGCATATGTTGAACCAGCCTTGCATCAGGGATGAAGCTGAATTGATCGTGGTGGATAAACTTTTTGATGTGCTGCTGGATTCAGTTTGCCAGTATTTTATTGAGGATTTTTGCATAGATGTTCATCAGGGATATTGGCCTTAAGTTTTTTTGTTGTTGTTGTATCTCTGCCAGGTTTTGGTATCAAGATGATGCTGGCCTCATAGAATTAGTTAGAGAGAAGTCCCTCCTTCTCAATTGTTTGGAATAGTTTCAGAAGAAATGGTACCAGCTCCTCTTTGTACCTCTGGTAGAATTCAGTTATAAATCTGTCTGGTCCTGGGCTTTTTTTGGTTGGTAGGCTGTTTATTACTGTCTCAATTTCAGAACTTGTTATTGGTCTATTCAGGGATTCAACTTATTCCCGGTTCAATCTTGGGATGGTGTATGTGTCCAACAATTTATCCATTTCTTCTAGATTTTCTAGTTTATTTGCATAGAGGTGTTTATAGTATTCTCTGACAGTTGTTTGTATTTCAGTGGGATCAGTGGTGATATCCCCATTATCATTTTTATTATGTCTATTTGATTCTTTTTTCTTTATTAGTCTAGCTAGTGGTCTTTTTTTTTTTTTTTTTTTTTCAAAAAAACAACCAGCTCCTGGATTCACGGATTTTTTGAAGGGTTTCTCATGTCTCTTGTCTCCTTGAGTTCCACTGTGATCTTGGTTATTTCTTGTCTTCTGCTAGCTTTGGGGTTTGTTTGCTCTTGGTTCTCTAGTTCTTTTAGTTATGATGTTAGGGTGTTGATTTAAGATCTTTCTAGCTTTTTGATATGGTCATTTAGTGTTATATATTTCCCTCTTAACACTGCTTTAGCTAAGGAATCAATTCAACAAGAAGAGCTAACTATCCTAAATACATATGCACCCAATACAGGAGCACCCAGATTCATAAAACAAGTTCTAAGAGATCTACAAAGAGACTTAGACTGCCACACAATAATAGTGGGAAACTTTAATACCCCACTGTCAATATTAGGCCATTGAGACAGAAAATTAACAAGGATATTCAGGACTTGAACTCAGCTCTGGATCAAGTGGACCTGATAGACATCTACAGAGCTTTCCACCTAAAAACAACAGATTATACATTCTTCTTGGAGCCACGTGGCACTTACTTTAAAATCAATCACATAATTGGAAGTAAAACACTTCTCAGCAAATGGAAGAGAACTGAAAACATAACAAACAGTCTCTCAGACCATGGCTCAAATTTTCCAAATATTTTTTATCCACAATTGGTTGAATTCACAGATGCAGAACCCATGAATACAGGAGCCAGCTGTATTTTCTTCTCCAGCATTTTATTATGAACATTTGGAAACATATAGAAAACTAGAATGAATTTTATACTGAATGCATATAGACCCAGCACCTAGGTTCTATAGTTTACATTTTACTATACTGGCTATTATCACATGTTTATCCCTCTACCCAACCCTGTGGCCATCCATCAATCCATGCTATTTTAGTAGACTTCAAAGTAATTTCAGAAGTCAACCCATTCCCTCTCACATGTGTTGTTAGGTCATGTATATCATTAGCTAAAGTTTATCACTTTTTACCCTTCTACTTTGGGTTACGTTTATACGCATGATGTGCACAAGTTTTGAGTTGCATCCATGAGTTCTGGCATATAGTAAACCTTTGCCCCCTGCCTCTGTCAAGGTATAGGACATACCATCATCCCAGGAAGTTCTCTCTTGCCCCTTCTCAGGAACCCCAGCTCAGCATACCCCATACAACTACTCTTCTGATATCACCATAGATTAGTTTGTGCCTGTTCTCGAACTTTATGTGCATGAATCCCACAATATGTGCTTTTGGATGTAAGGCTTCATAGCACTCTGTTTTTGAGATTCATCCATGTATTTGTGTGTAGGCACATTCTGGACACATACACATCCTCATATACATACATGTAGATACACATCTATACATATTGATGACATATACACTATGACAGACTTTCCAGGTAAATGTTAATTTGTTGCATGTATTTCTCTTCAGGAAATGCCTTGTAGATTTTAGTCATTTTTCTTAGATACTTATTTAGGTAAACTTTTAAAGAGACTTTTGTGAAAAATGGAAACTTAGAGCTTTGGTTGACCACAGAAAGTAACTTAACAAGGACCAGTTATCCCTAATATCCCTCTCACTTCCTTCCAAAGCAGAACCATGAACTGGACTCAAAAATCTTGTGCTAGGAAGGGAAGGGAAGAAGGAAGGGAGGAGGAGGTGTCCCTAGTCCTTGGGTCTTATAACCATTCACACCTTTCAGGTGCAGCACTGCACATTCAGCTATGACAGTAAGTGGGAGGAGAGAAGCTAAGAAGGTGGGGGAATGGTCTGATTTGCCGAGTAAACAGCCATGTTATTCTGTAGTGGAAGCTGCTTTCAGTGGCCAGCAGCCTCTTCATTACAGACACAGCATCAGAGAGAGAAAACAATTCCTTCTTCAAGTACCTTTATTGGGAAATGGATGCCTGGAATAGATGTAGGGATACAAGGCCCCCTGCATGAACACGGGAGTTGCATGTGTCAGGGTCTTTGGAAGGAATACGATCGTCATTTTTTCCAACAAACTCTGTCCCAGCAGAACACTTCATTGGTGTGGATCCTCATTTGTTTCTTTGTGATTCTTTTTTATGTGTTGGTTCCTGACACACAAGTTGATTTGGGGTGGATAACTTGAGATGCATAATGACATGTACAGCAGTGGCACACCCTTGGTGATCATTAATATGTTGCTCTGCCATCAAGTGCCTTGCTAAGTTCTTGTTCCCCAGAAGCAGATTCTAAGACAAGGATGTGGGTGTGTATAGTTTATTTAGGAGTTGATCCCAGGAAACAACAGTAGAGGATGGGGAAGTGAGACCAGGAAGGAAAGATGAAGCTCAAAACAGGTCAAAAAAGAAAGAAAAAGAAAAAAAAAATGGAAGGAACTGAAAAGAAAATTCTGCCTAAGTTCCTTCTGCAAGAAAATAGAAGCTTTACTCACAAAGATTCCCTTTGCCAGGCAGATCTTTTTATTTTGCAAATCAATGAAATAGTTGGTATCATTCCCAGTTACCACTGTGAGCAACTCAGTTTAATCTGGCTGGGGTCCCCAGGATACAATGTAGAACACATACCTCAGAGTTCTCCCTTCAAGGGGTGAGGGAGCTGGGGTATTTATACACCACTTCCACCAGTCATGGGTTGGGGGCTGTTCCCAGAAGTGTCAATGCCTTGGCACGTCCAGCCTGCCCCTCACACAGGAAAAGCAGTCCCCATGGCCGAAGACAGCCTTCAGGTAAAAGACTGCAGGTGCTGGCAGTTGAAAGTTGGGCCATTGTGGGTGAGGGGAAAAAAGCCGGCACTGACAGTCATTGCTAAGTTCCCGCATGCCCCCAACTACACGATTTCAATGTTGTTGAGTTGGGGTGGAAAGCTCGTCTTGACCCAGAAGACCACATAATAGTTCTTCCCCTTCGTGTGTGTGTGTGTGTGTGTGTATGTGTGTGTGTGTGTGTGTGTGTGTGTGTTTTCATCTTGCTAAGTCCCAGCACTCAACCTCAGCCCATTATTTTTCACTGCCTCATAACATGTGTTTGTACAAGTGCTGACTGCTGGCAAGCCATCCTGCCACAGCAGTGGGCTCAGCTGAATGGGTGATCTGAGGAGGCATTTCAGACCTAGGTCTAGAATGAGAGGAAAAACATTTCTTCTTCCCTCATTCATCTTTTACTGCCTCCGTCCATGTGTCAGACTTCTGGGGACTCCAGTGAAGCTCAAAACAGGTCAAATTTTTTTAAAAAAGAGAGCCAATAAGAAAATTTTGCCAAAACTCCTTGTACAAGAAAATAGAGGCTTTACTCACAAGGGTTCCCTTCACCTGGACTGATCTTTTTATTTTGTAATACAAAAGTAAAAGAGTTATTTCTAGAAGTGTTGCTGGGGCCTGGGGCCTGGAACTTATGTAAACGCAGAGAGGAGACTCCATTTGAGTCCTGAGTAGAAGTTAGGAGATATGGTATCAGCACAGAAGCACAGTCTGTTCTGGAGGCTTTGACCTGTGTGTTATTTTAGGGGCATACACTGGCTTTCCTGGCTTCAGAGTCAAAAGAAAATGGAACTATATCCACAGGCAACTGGTTAATCCCTCACTGGGCTCTACCTTGTGTGAAATGGAATTTGTATTTCACACAAAATCTTTGAAAGTGACTCAATATGTTTAAAGCCAGGAACGCTGTGGCCCTGACATTCAGGTCTTCCATGATTTCTTATTTCCAGAGCCTCCCAAATGTGGACACATCCAACTCAGTGATGCTCCTTAGCCCAAAGCCAGGCACAATGAGAGGTAATTCCTGCTCTGGGAAGTGATGTGTGGATTCCTCAAAGGCGATGGAGTACAGTTTCTAAAGGAAAGGTTGTACCTGTGGTCTTCTAAAACATGCTCACAAGTGCTTTGATATTTCTCTTATATGAAGTGACTCTGATTCCCCTTTCCTTGAATATGGCTGGCCTCTGTGAGTCCCCTGTAACTGACAGATTATAGCAGAAGTCATTTGCCTTCAGAAGCTGGGTCATAAAAACAATACAGCTTCCACCCAGCTCTCTCCCTTTGAACCTGGCTGCCATGTTGGGAGGAAGCCCAGGCATCATGGATGACCCCAGCTGAGGTCCTAGCTGACAGGCAGCATCAACAACCAGAGGTGTGGGTGAAGACACTTCCTAGGTGACCCCATCCTCAGTCACCACCTGACTGCAACCCCTTAAGAATTTCTGAGTGAGAACTACCTAACTGAGGCTAGTCACACCCAGAACCAGGAGACGTAATGACAAGAAAAGAATGCTGCTGTTTTGTGCTGCCAGTGTGGTCTGGTTTGTTATGCAGCCACGGTGACTGATACACACATATGCTCATTGTCACACGGCTAAAGAACTTCCAGGGCTCATAAAGGATCTCCACTGTCCATCACTCACTTCCTTCCTTTGGTGCGATGACTGACTGGCTTCTTGACTCTCAGGAAATCAGTGTCTGGGGAGAAGAGACAAGGAGGGGTGTCTCTCTCTGATTCCTGGAGTCTTCAGCTTGCTGCCAAGTTTTGTGACCTAGAGGCAGGCAGGAGGTTTCCAGCTGTTTCGCCCTCAACAGGTTGGAGATTGAGGGACTGTTCACTGTCTGGCTGCGAGAAGTGGGGGTGGCAGCTGCTGCCTTTCTTCCTCCAGATGAGATCACAGTGGTGGTGGCAGCTGCTGGGAACAGTTCTCCATGTTGTCCCCACGTGCTGTGCCTCTGGCCAACATAGCACACCTAACTTGCTTTTAGGTTGTGACCTCCACACCGAGCCTCTGACCTTAGGAAGTAGTTGCAGGGTGCATGGCAATTGGCGCCAGTGTCTTTTCCAATGCTTCAGTTCCGTGGAAGGCAGGTCCCTCTATGCCCAATCACTGGCCTTTCCTCTCACTTTCTCCCCTGCACCTCTCCCTGTTCAGCTTAGGATTGGATCTGCTATTTCTTCATGGGCTCTTGGGGAGAAATGTGAAAATGCATGTGAAAGGACTTTGAAAATATCCAAAGATGTTGCAAAAATGGAAGCTACTGTTAAGGGATTAGTGAGCAATTAGTGGGACAGGCTGGAGCAGGACACCTATCCAGCTGTTTCAGCTCCTCTTAAGACCGTAAGTTAGTCATAAACTCTCAACACTCAGAGACTTTAAAAAAGCATGCAGCCCAGAAATCGATAGAATGCTTGGATTTCCTTTGTAGCATCACCACAAAGTGCTCTTCTACCACGTCCTTGGTTATCCTCAGTGATGGGGAGCTCACTTACCACCTCCTTTTAGAGGTCTTTTATTCCATGGGCAACTGGGATTATTAACATTGTCTTCCTTGTGGCAAGCCAAACTCATTTTCCTTTGAATTATCTTGAATTCTATAAAGTAAGTCGTATTTCTTTTCCTCATGGCATACTTTTGAGGTCAGCTATTAAGTTCTTCCTTGTTCAGGCTTCTCTCTCTTCAGTTTTTTAGTCGCCCCCTTATGTGACATGGTTTGATGACCCCCCTCAGCATCTCCCTTCTAGTTACCTTCTGGGCCAAATGCTTATCTCCTCTTCAGCTCTTAAAAATCAGCCTCCTGTTATTATGATTGAACAGCTTGTGAAAAGATTGGACCTCACTCCGCCCATGTTTAGCTGTTGAATATAATTATTTCAGATGCAAACCCAGCATTCCTAAACTAGCACTTAAAGCCCTGCATTCTCTCAAGGGACAAAGTAAAGGAACCGGGCATTTGTTGAGTGCCTCCTTGGAGCCAGGGCTAGGCGAAGGGATCTAGCTGCAGAATCACCTTAATTCTAGTAACATGCCCATGAGTCAGGCATTCCAGGAACACCCAGAAAGGGTAGGACATACAGGAGTTAAATCTCAGCTACACCTAAGTGCTCCTTCTAACCACCTTCCTAAACTGAACTTCTGGGAAGACTCTCAAGCTGGTGGACTATATTTCCATAAGGAGTGGTCTTTGCCCTACATGTGCTAAGCCCTGTGTGGGCAGGGGCTGGGGCTGTTTTGCTCACTAGTAGATCGCCAGGCTGCAGAGAGTACTTGATACTATCTATAATGGTAATGGCATTAAATCTTTGGTGAATTAATGAACAATTGATTGAATGAATCCATGTAACTTCTCTGTGACAAGTTTTTAGTATTTTATCTTGAAACAACAAAAATTAATACAGAAAACTGTAAAGGAAAATATTACAAACTCCAGTGTATTTATTTGCCAAATTAATAAATGCTAACATTTTTATATTTGCTTCTAATCTTTTTCCATTTATAAGAAATAAAACATTGCACATCAAGTTGACATCCTTTTTATCTGCCTTGTCAGGTCTTCTACTCCAGAAGCAACCATCCTCTTTATTTGGGGAGTGTCTGGCCTGTGTTTAATATTTTTGCCTCATATATAAGTATGCATAAGCACTAAATAATTGTATGTGTTTTCAAATTTAAGTAAATGTTGTTTTACTATATTAATATTTGTGATGTTCATTCCACTCATGTATTTTTGAGATCTACGTGTATACTCTACTTCATTTAACTGCTGTCTAGTATTCCACCTTATCACTTGATTGCCATTTGCTTATTCATCCCCCAGTAATCAATCTGTGGGTTGTTTTCAGTTCCCTGTTGTGGGTAGTTAATATTATCGTCACCCTAAGTTTTCAAGCAAGGAAACTTAGAGTCATCAGTTAAATGACCCATTTAAGGTGTCAGTTTTAATAGGTTGTGGAACCTGATAATGAACTTAGTGGCCTTTGTTTTTTTTTTTTTACTTTTATTTTAGTTTCAGCGGTGCATGTGTGAGTTTGTTACATAAGTAAACTGCATGTCGTGGGGGTTTTGTGTATAGATTATTTCATCACCCAGGTAATAAGCATAGTACCCAATAGGTAGTTTTTCTGATTCTTCCTCTCCTCCCACTCTCCACCTCAAGTAGGCCCCAGTGTCTGTTGTTCCTTTTAGTATCCGTGTGTTCTCATTGTGTAACTCTCACTCATAAGTGAGAATATGCAGTATTTGGTTTTCTGTCCCTTTGTTAGTTTGCTTTGGATAATGGCCTCCACCTCCATCCATGTTGCTGCAAAGGACATGCTCTCGTTCTTTTCTTATGGCTGCATAGTATTCCATAGTGTATATGTGCCACATTTTCTTTAACCAGTCTGCCGTTGATGGGCATTTAGGTTGATTCCATGTCCTTGCTATTGTGAATAGTGCTGCAATGAACATATGCGTGCCTGTATCTTTATGGTAGAATGATTTATGTTCCTTTGGGTGTATACCCAATAATGGTATCGCTGGATCAAATGGTATTTCTGTTAATTTCTTTGAGGAATCACCATACTACTTTCCACCAATGGTCTTTCTCACTGTATCAGTTGTTTGCCTTCAGGAAAGGGAGTGAATTAAAGGAAATGTTGGACTGCTTTATCTTCTAAAACTCCAGAAAGGAAAATGATCATTTTTAGAGGATACCGTAAATGTTCTATGCAAAAGGAAGTCACCTCGTGTGTTCCAAGGATGAGAAAAAACTCATGCATGATAGGAGGTTATCTCTGAGGCTAAGTCTTGCCTTCCTATCTCCCATTTTTGTTGTCACCATTAGGCATGAACAGCGTTGTTACCAAGTCACCCTACCATGTGGCTGCTGACTATTCACCCATGGCTTCTGAGCAATAGACAGATCAAGTATTACAACCACCTTGAGGTTGGCCCGTGTTTCACGAAAACCAGGAGGCCATGGGTGACCTTATCTCCCAGCTTCGAGGATCCAAAACTAACAAATCCCTGGAGGATGCAGCCATTTCTGTCTTTGGTTAGCATCCTTCTTTAATTTCAACGGAATATAATGTCCCCGTAGAGCAAGTTTAAACAAGTTAACATAAAAAGAGCGTGATCATATCTTCCCTAGCTTCTCTTTAATACATAAGGCTTTGAATAACATTAATCAAGTTTTACAAATTTACCAAAAGATGTTCTAATTTCTGCTACAATAAAAACCTTATTTTCCCTTTTCTAGGGATGGGATGGCATCATGGTCTTTAAGCCACCTGGCTCTGTTCCTTGCTATTGAGAGGCTCAGGGGCAATTTGCGTAACTTCTTGTAGTTTCCTCATCTTTCAAAGCAGATGTTGTCGATACCTGCCTCATTGCCAGAACAAATTTACCAGAAAACCTGAGCCTGGGAGTCCCTACTTGCAATGGCCCTTCCAAGACGTTCCATCTCATTTCCTATTCGTTAATTTGGTAGGCTTTTTTAATAAAGAGGGTCCCCTGTGTTGATAAGCTCCTCTCCCTAAGCCCTGGCTCCACCTCCTTGTACATTGGGTTGTTGTAAGGAAGATGCACCCCTCGCTGTGCCTGTGGCGTCATTCGTGCCCAGTAATTGTTAGCTGTGGTTAGGTTAATTTTTTCCCCATCTTAAAAGAACATGAATACGAAAATTTCTCAACTAAAAGCCAATGGTAAAACATTTTACAAGGGGGAAAAAGCATGTAAGAAAATGCTGATTACCAACAAAAGCAGAGAAAAAATTGTTCCTGAAAAAGATGAAATTGTACAAGAGAGGAAAGGAGTCATGAAAAGTCTATTCTTGAGCATCCTCAATGCCTGGCTTCTTAAATAATCTACACCCTGAAAACTTGAACGCGACTATTTTGGCCCTGTCTGAACTTTAAGACCTGATGAGTTATTTTTTTTTCTTTCCTTTTTGAATGCAAAGTAACAGTTGTGTTCTAAATTTAACTTTTCCTGTTGGCTGCTTGGACTTTTTGCTCACATCAGGCCCAAGTGGGATATGAGCGGCTCCCCATGAAGGATCAACTCTGCCATGTGCTGTCACATCCCTGGGGAAAAATGGTCTCAATGGCCCTGAGGGATGAGTGGCTCTTGGATGTGTCCATTGTTTCTGTGCAGTGATATTTTTTCCCCAGAGTTAGTTTCCTTGACATCATGTTCCTCAGCCTCCCCAGGAGTCCCCAGCATTGCCTCTTTCATGAGGAAATGTGGGAGGATGGTTGCTTCCTGTGTAATTCTGAAAGCCATTTATGGGATCTTCTTGCAGTTTCTCACCTCTTTGAATGCCTTCTTAGCACTCACTATGCCATGGAGACCCAGACTATTTGTAATTGAGGCACCCGAACCACCAGGAGGGTAAGGGATTTGGTCAAAGGTGCATCACATGCTAAGAGTGAATGCTACGCCCTGACGGAGGGTAGAGGTGGGGTGCTGCTTCTGCTTGGACCTCCATTCTTGCCTTGCTTGAGTGTTTATACTTAGGATGTTTACACCAGGTATGACTTGTGGGGTTAAGAATGATCTCCTGATACATAGACCAATGGAACAGGATAGAGAACCCAGAAATAAAGCCACATCTGGTCTTCAAAAAAGTCAACATTAACAAGCAATGGGGAAAGGACTCCTTACGCGATAAATGGTGCTGGGATAAGTGGCCAGCCACATGCAGAAGAATGAAACTAGACCCCATTCTTTCACCATATACAAAAATTAACCAAGACCTCAAACTATAAAAATCCTAGAAGAAAACCTAGGAAATATCATTCTGGACATTGACGTTGGCAAAGAATTTATGACTAAGTCCTTAAAAGCAGTGGCAACAAAAACAAAAATTGACAAGTGGGATCTAATTAAACTAAAGAGCTTCTGCATAGCAAAATAAACTATCAACAGAGTAAACAGACAGCCTACAGAATGGGAGAAAATATTTGCAAACTATGCATCTGACAGAAGTCTAATGTCTAGAATCTATAAGGAACTTAATTCAATAAGCACAAAACAAATAACCCATTAAAAATGGGTAAAGGACATAAACAGACATTTCTCAAAAGAAGACATACGTGTGGCCAACAAATATATGAAAAAGTGTTCAACATCACTAATGATTAGAGAAATGCAAATCAAAGCAACAAGGAGATATCATCTCACATCAGTCAGAATGGCTATTAATAAAAAGACAGAAAAGAATAGATGTTGGCAAAGTTGTAGAGAAAACAGAATGCTTATATACTGTTTGTGGAAATGTAAATTACATCAGCCACTGTAGAAAGTAATTTGGAGATTTCTCAAAGAACTTAATAGAGAACTACCAGTCAATCCAGCAATCTCATTACTGGGTATATAGTCAAAAGACATAGGTACTCATATGTTCATTGCAGCACTATTCACAGTAGTAAAGACATGAAATCAACCTAGGTGTCCATCAATGGTGGACTGGATAAAGAAACTGTGATACATATATACCATGGAATATTACACAGGCATAAAAAAGAATGAAATTATGTTCTTTGTAGCAATATGAATGGAGCTGAAGGCCATGATCCTAAGTGAATTATCGCAAGAACAGAAAACCAAATGCTACATGTTCTCACTTGTAAGTGGGAGCTAAACATTGGGTACACATGGACATAAAGATGGGAACAATAGACACTGCAGACTACTAGAGGGGGAAAGTAGGGAGGGGGTGAGGGATGAAAAACTGCCTATCAGGTACTCTGTTAACTACCTGGGTGACAGTATCATTCATACACCAAACCTCAGCAACACACAATTTACCCATGTAATAAACCTGCACATGTACCCGCAGAGTCTAAAACAAAAGATTAAAAAACAAAAATAAACAAACAAACAAAAAAAAGCTCTCACGTGACACTGCATAGCTTTTCTGTCAGTAGAGGTTTACGTTTCACTGACCTTTCCTCTGAGTGAGATCTGGGTCTCCCAAGGACTTGAGGTCTTCTGAGCCTTCTGAAGGCTCTGGCTGTTCTCTTCCCTGGTGAGGATATTGGTTGGAGTGTGGTCAGCATTCTAGGTGAAACTGAAACAGCAATGAACTGGGAATCTGCAGACTAAATTTTGGCCACTGCGTTTCCATTGATCAGTTGGATGAAAACATCCATCCTCTCATCTCAAAATGGGGATATGAACTACATTACTGTGTTATCATGAAGAGTAAATGAGATAATATTTGCAATCATGCCTAATATTTATAGTGCCGGGTGTATGATCAATGCTCAATCAATGGTCACCCCCCTTTGAATCCTTGGATTTTGTATATCAAATGCACAGACTGACTAGATGATCTTTAAGGCTCCTACTAGCACCAAAATGGAATGATTTTATCTGTTAAGAGGGATCTTTTTAAATCTGTCTTTATGTAGATGAAAAGCTTCATGTAGATGAGAAAAGGTAAAACATTTTTAAAAAGTGTCTTTCATCCTCAGCAAACTAACACAGGAACAGAAAACCAAACACTGCATGTTCTCAGTCATAAGTGGGAGTTGAACAATGAGAACACATGGACACAGGGAGGGGAACATCACACACCGGGGCCTGTTGGGGGGTGGGTGGAAAGGGGAGGGAGAACATTAGGACAAATACCTAATGCATGTGGGGCTTAAAACCTAGATGATGGGTTGATAGGCACGGCAAACCATCATGGCACATGTACACCTATGTAACAAACCTGCATGTTCAGCACGTGTATCCCAGAACTTCAAGTAAAATAAAAATAAAAATAAAGAAGAGTTTTGGCAACCAAAAAAAAGTGTCTTGTTTGTAAAGCCCTTTACACAGGAATACACATGGCAGGGAAACTGAGGAGTCCACCTTGGGACCAACTCTGCATCTGTGGTGACCCAGCAGACATCGGTTTGCTTAAGCTAACTCAGCACAGGAAGATTTACATTTTCCTTGTGCCTCATATTTATGGAAACAAAGAATTTTTTAAAGTGAAGTGTTATCTTTATTAACCATACTTGACCTCATGTCTACATGACACATGACACAGAGGTCCCCTCCACCAGAACACAAAGAGGGCCCTTAGAAAATTGATGTGGGAGAGTGAACCAGGTAAGTCTTTATTCCCTTCAACTTGGCCATTGTTTAAATTAAGGAGGTATCATATTTATCATATTTTAAATCAGTGCTATGAGGTTTTCTAATGGACTCATAAAGCAATGCTTTGAAAGGAAAAGGTCTCTAGTGGTATATTGACCAACTTTGATGTCACCAACTTCTTGACTTTTAGTTTCTTCACTCTACAGCTGTAAAGATTGCTCAAATGGACCTTGCAAAAGGAAAGCTTCTAGCTAGACAGGGAGTGGCTTCATTCTGAAATTGCAGAAGACTGAAGTGACTTTCATTTTGTTATGCATTTTGTTTGGAGGGTGCAGAAATTAAACCTGTGAGTCTGCCTCCGCAGTCCTCAGGCCACCAGCTGAGGGGAGGGGACATTTGTGATGTCTTCTGAAAGCTGGTGTTGGAGAGCTGAATCATGCCAAGTCTCCCATTCATTTACTGTGAATTTGTCTGAGGGCTTATCAGGATAGATTCTATACTTGATGCACTTCGCAAACCTTTATTGAGCGATTTTTTATTAAAGTATCTGAAATCAGTCGTGTCATTTGCAACTCGGAATGGAGAAATACTAAACGGGGTTGCAGGAGGGGCTTTATTTCATTGTTAAGGAGCCCGTATTATGACTTAAGTACCTCATTTATCTGGCATCGTTGGGAAATCGTTTCTGCCTAAGTGGCTGCTGCTGAGGGTGCAGTTCCCTCCATATCTAGGAACTCGACAAATGTCTGCAGAATGTGGTTGAATGAACTAAATGAAACATCTCTGCAAACGCCAGGCCATTTTGAAAAGTGATAAGCATTTGATTGATATCTTTCTAAGTAAATTTAATACGTTCTTGTCTGTGAGTCACAGTGCATGGAATGTGGATTGGACATTCTAGTGATAAATTGAAGCCATGGATTCGTAGAGGACATATGTTATTTTACCATCTTGTAATTCAGACCAGGGCCTCCTTTTTTGTTGTCACTGTGTCCACTGTCACTTCCACTACTTCCTAGGTTTGTCTACCTTTAAAACTTTCACACCCTCAGATCTTCTAAAGTTTCATCCCGACAGCAGATCTATGGATAGAACATAAACTTTGGTGTCAGGCAGATCAGACTTGAAATCCAGTTCCTCTCATTTTCTTGCTGCAGAACTTGATCAGCTTTCCTAACTTCACTGAATATGGGCTTCCTCATATATCAGATAAAGGATCTGTGCTTGACCTGATGACATTACCAGTTCATTAAATTAGCTAATGTATATTAAGGGCCTAACCAGGTGGTTAGCATGTTCTCTTGCCTTCTGCTACTCAGTGTGGTCCAGGGACCAGCCTGGAAGTGTCAACAACTCTTGGAAGCTTGTTAGAAATGTAGAATCTCATACTCCACCCAAACCTACCAGACCTATGGAATCAGAATCTGCATATTAACTAGCTCCCCAGGTGGTACCTATGCACACTGAATTTTGGAAAACGCTGGCCTAGAGCTTCTATTTTTTCTCCTCTTTGGGAGGGATAACAAGATGTTAACTTTAGTTTGTCAAAGCTTCGGTTTTCTGGAAGGATGAGGGGTTCTAAGCATCATGAGAAGTGGCCTTCAAAAAGAGTTGGAACTTTTTGCAAGCTTCTTCTCTGTGTGGCAGCTTAATTTGAGATGGCCCTTTATTGTTCATTTCTTACCCATCCACATACCAACATAGAATCATCATTTGGGGGATGTGAAGACAAGGGACTCCTCCTTACACCCTGGGAGAGCTGGGCTTCCAGTCTGTGCTCCAAGCTTTCATGCCCCAGGAGTGACTCTGGGTCATTGGGACAGGTCAGGGCGGCAAAGCATCACACTCTTCCTGCTATCAGTGTCCGACCAGCCTGAGTCCCCATCCTGCACAGTGAAAAGAGTCCAGCAGGCACAATGGGCCTGAGCAGAGCCAGACTTGGCATTGGAGGCAGCCCTGGGAGATGGTGCCTGGTGTCTTCATGGAGTTCATTCCATCTTCTGGCTACTTCACCTAGGTGTCATGACATCTAATAACTGATTTTTCATTTTCTTGAACCGATAGACCCTTGCTTTCACATTACCCCTTCTGACATGTTTCTGCCACATTCTAAACCCTTGCTACACAGAGTGTGGCCTCAGGCCCAGAGGCATCAGCAAGACTGAGAGCTTATTGGCCACACAGAAGCTCAGTCCCCACCAGGAAAATGCACTGAGTCTGACCATGAATTTCAAAAGTTCCCAGGTGGTCATGTGCACAGAAGACTTGGACAAGTGCTGAGCTAGTGTATGTTCAGTAAATATTAATTTTCTCTTCCATTTTTAAACCTGGTGTATGAAATGAAAATCAATAAGGCTCTGAATGAGGGCTTGAGAAATGAGAAGCTCAATATCAGGGCAGGAATTCCATGAGGACTGTCTATTCTCTGGTCCAGGCCAGTTCTCTGGAAGGTCCGGGTTGCTTCAGGACTGACCTGCGGCTACCTGGGAAGGAAACTTACTGCTCCAGCCACTGTTCTTCCTCATAGATGTCTGCAGCCTATGAAGCCTTGCTGAGACAGTCATTATCTGTGCTGCAGTCATTCAGGGCAGCAAGCATATAAACAGAGCTTGATGCTGCCTTCAGCTTCCAGTTACGTAACCTCACTTTGGAGTCCTACTTTCCAGATGTTGTGTATGGACATGCTCCCTTCTTGCACTACCTGTTTCTTTAGCCACATTCAGCTTTTGGGGGAAAGGTCTAAAGACAAGCTCCAAGGACAGCCAGCATGCTTTAAATCTGAAATAAAGCCTTTTTTGAGCTTATAATCATGTTTATTTGCTTTGCTGGAGTCTTTCTGAAAGCTTTTCATTTCTTTTTTTTCCCCCTCTATGTAATCTTCCTTTGTTCCTTTCTTCCTTCCTTGCTTCCATCCCTCCTTCCCTTTCCTTCCCTTTCCTTCCTTCCTTCTTGCCTTCCCTTCCTTTTTTCCTTCCTTGCCTTCCCTTCATTTTTTCCTTCCTTTCTTCCTTTAATGGAGAAGCACAGTTTGGGGTCACTGGAGCTTGGGTTTTGGTTACTCATATGTGTGTAGAGACTTGAGTTCAGATTTGCGAGGAATTTGGGCATGAACCTAAACCTCATGTTCAAAGGCTCAAGGCTTCAAGAGAACCCCAGGCTTGCAGTCAGCAACTTTTGGCCAGCAGGGCCCGCGGGTGGGTTCTCTGTATGTGGTGGATCATTCCAGGGCCCCACACAGGAAATCAGGATGAGGTCACTCAACAGCCCCATGCTCCTTCAGCTTTCATGCTGGTCCAGGCATTCTGCTAATGGTGGGAAGGTTTGGAGAAAGAAGAGATACAGTCCCAGCCCTCAGGGATCACATGCGGAAGGTAGTGGGGAGAGGAATCCAGCTACATCCACTCAGAGTGATCAATGCTGTACTACAGGTGTGCACGTTGGCCCCCACAGAGGGCCAGGATGGGGCCTCCCATCCTGGGAGGTGTGGGGTAAAGGAAGGCTTCCAGGAGGAGGCAGTGTTTGAGTCAACAAGTGTCCCCAAAGGAAAACAGTTAGATCAGATTTCACCAGGGAGGATGATGGTACTCATTTGAGGAGGTGGAAGCCATGAAATCAAGATAGCCTGTTAGTAACAACAGTATGCAGCTCTCTTTTTTCCCCTATGGCCAGCAGGGAATTCATCTGCCACACTTACTTTCCACACTCATTAAATACATCTTCCCAAAGGGTGGCATGGAGGAAATAGGGATGCAGTCTCCTGATGGGATCGAGGCCCACTGAGGAACATGGCTGCCGGTGCTGTGTGTGTAGCATGAGGGTTTCCTTCCCATGCGCCCTTCCTCTTTCCTCTGTTGTGGGTCATGAATAACTATGAATCCATTCGCTGCTCTTGTTCTACTTCATGTTTCAAACACAGGAAATGAGCCTCTAATATAAGAACAATAAACTCAGAGGTAGATCACTGCCCGGATGGAAAATTGCCATGTGAACCAAAATGACACTTGATTAGTTTGTTAAGGTGAAAACATTTTTCTAAGTGGCAGTGGGTGTCCCTCAGTGAGATCCCAGCATTGGAAGAGTTCTTCAGGGGTGTAAGACACAAAGTTCCATTTTCTCTTCAGTGAAGGGCTTCATTCTTGCATGTAGGGAAAGTATAGGTGTGCCAGACTTCATCGGTGGGTAGCCCAAGGCACAGGGGACAGTGTTCCAGGGAACTGGTCAAAGCTCTAGGAATTTGGAAGTTAGAACAGTATAGGTATATATAGCTTTTATATTTATATAGTTGATTTTTTAAAACTTGAAGAATCATTTAAGAATGCATACATATCCTAGAGAACCCAAACAGTACTGAACTATACAGGGTAAAAAGTTAAAATCATTCTCCACTTACCTCCTCCAGCCACTCTGCACAAGGGTAACTGACCATTGTGAACAAGGAGGCCCAGAAGGTGGGATTCTTCATGATCTCTTCCTATTCATTCACAAGTATATATATAGGTTATTAATACACCAGTGAGATACACTTTACACTTTATTTTGGGACTTGCTAAACTGCTGCCTTGATGTTTTATTGTTTTGTTTTGTTGCCCTCACACCTTTTGTCTGGACTTTATGTTGACAAGTGTGATGGAGAAGGGCCATGGGGTTGTGAGTTTTATTCCAGGACTTAAATGGAACCAGAGAGTTCCCATGTGCTTCTGAGGTTGCTCAAAGCTCAGAGTTCCATTGGCCTGGTGTGCTTTGTGTGGTGGCAGCCTGGGTATTGGTAGCGATGGTGATGCTGGCACAGCCTGGCCACTTGGGTTTCCCTGGCCATTGTATTGTAAAGTTCCCATTTACTTTGTAGCAGTGTCAGGACCAACAAGATGAGGGAAAACAGAAATGTTCTCCAGGGTTTTCAAGTATTCTTCCTTTTCTCTTGCTTTTTTTTTTTTTTTTTTTGACATGGAGTCTTGTTCTGTCACCCAGGCTTGAGTGCAATGGCAGGATCTCGGCTCACTGCAAACTCTGCTTCCCAGGTTCAAGCGATTCTTCCCCCTCAGCCTCCCGAGTAGCTGGGATTATAGGCACCCGCCAGCATGCCTGGCTAATTTTGTTTTTTTTTTTTTTTTTTTTTTTTTTGAGACGGAGTCTTGCTCTTTCGCCCAGGCTGGAGTGCAGTGGCCCGATCTCAGCTCACTGCAAGCTCCGCCTCCTGGGTTCACGCCATTCTCCTGCCGCAGCCTCCCGAGTAGCTGGGACTACAGGCGCCCGCTACCACGCCCGGCTAATTTTTTCTATTTTTAGTAGAAACGGGGTTTCACCGTGTTAGCTAGGATGGTCTCGATCTCCTGACCTCGTGATCCGCCCGCCTCGGCCTCCCAAAGTGCTGGGATTACAGGCGTGAGCCACCGCGCCCGGCCTAATTTTGTATTTTTATGGAGACAGCATTTCACCATGTTGGCCAGGCTGGTCTTGAACTCTTGACCTCCGGTGATCCGCCTGCCTCAGCCTCCCAAAGTGCTGGGATTACAGGCATGAGCCACCACACACAGCCTCTCTTGTTTTTTTATGACCTCTTCTTTCTGGCCAAGGGAGACGAAATGAAGCATGTTGTTTCAGAGCTGCTCCTCCACCCAGAGATGGAATTAAATCAGAGCCTTCCAAGGAAAAGCAGTGGGGTGTCTGGTTCCTCCCCAGTTTGCTCTGGGCTCTGTACCTGAGTGGCACTGAGAAGGGCCAGGGAACCTGAGCTAGGCTGGAACCCAGCCTGTTCTGGGTCAGTGGCCCATTTCAGCTCTGAGGTCTGAACTTGCCTCTCCTGCCACTCCTAGGTCTTTCTTTTCCTAGTTGACTTAACAAGTCAGATTTTGAGATTTAACTAAGAATCCAAGGCATTAAACCTAGCTCAGCTACAGTAATCTGGCTGCTGATTCCATGTGGACATGTAACAGCTCCTGCTTTCAGAGCAGGTCCTGGGGATCACGGTGATATGGGGCAAGTTTCTCTTGTGCTTGAACCTTTTCTTCTGCCCTTTTCAAACTAGTAACAGGGAGGTACCACACTGACAAGTTTAATCCCTCTGGGGCTTTAGAAACTTGTTTTGCTGCTCCACTTCAACCCCATAAGGAGATGATACATCTTAAAGGATGGGCAGAGGGAGAGGGCGATGCCAGACACGTGAGCTGAACTATAGAACTTCAGGTCTTGAGGTAAGGAAAGGAAAATTCATGCTGGAAGCATCCCCTGATGAAATTCACAGACCGGTCACTCTGGTCATTTATCCAGCTCATGTTTACAGAACCCAGGGACTGTTGATAAACAACAAAAGCCTTCACCTTTGAAAATTTTCTGTCCCCAACTTTGTCTGTGGTTTTGCTGTAAGGTCCCAGGCCTGCAGACAGGTGTTCTTCCAAGGGCCAATATTTTTTGAGGAAGGTTGGAGTAAAGATGCACTGTTACCTAGTTCTATTCTAAATCCTCTTTTTTTGTTTTTATTTATTTATTTTATTTTATTTTATTTTATTTTATTTTATTTTATTTTTGAGACAGGGTCTCACTCCGCCGCCCAGGCTGGAGTGCAGTGGCGCAATCTCGGCTCACTGCAACCTTGACTTCCCCTGGCTCAAGTGATCCTCCCACCTCAGCCTCCTGAGTAGCTGGGGCCACAGGCATGCACCACCATACCCGGCTAATTTTTGTATTTTTTATAGAGATGGGGTTTCACCATGTTACCTAGGCTGTTCTCATACTCTCGGGCTCTAGCAATCTGCCCACCTCAGCCTCCCAAAGTTCTGGGATTACAGGTGTGAGCTACTGCGCCCTGCCTTTAAATCCTCTTTACTGGAGTTGTAGACACTTAAGCATTCTCATTCCTTGTCTGCAGGATGAAGGGAGTTGCTGCGGAAGTTTCTCTGCCGTCAGGCAGCCTGTAACTCCTGCCATGCCAGCACGCTTCCCATCCGTACTCACAGTCTTCCGGAAGGAATGTCAGCAAAGCTTGTCATAACACACCTTAGTGGTTACCAGGCCTTGGCCTGTCGGTGTGTCTGGACATGAGTTACCGACTGTGGGCAGGAAGTCTGACGTTTCAGATGTGTGATTTACACATGGTGTCTGCAATGCACAGAATTGCAGTATCACCCTGTCATCTGACATCATTAACTGCATGTTTTGGCATTTGGTCAAAGGCCACACATAAAAGTGCTGAAGAAGAAATTTGCTTTGATTTTCTAGGTGGTAGGGCCAGTGAGCTGGCAATCAGGTCACTTGCTTCTGAGGCACCCGCGTTCTGTCCCATCTGCTCTGTTTTTGCTATTTTTGCAAAGAAAGGGTCCTTGGCATTACTGTGCTCAGATTCACCTATCCTTGCACCCACACCTGTCTCTATAGTTCACACAGGGTAGGTTGGTTTCCTCTGTGCTGGGCAGACCTGATTTCCCTCTTGTCCATCAAACTAGGCATGTTTTAAATGGGAAATGGAAAGGAGGCTGCGGCAGCAGCCTGGCAGTGGCCCCAGGGTAGGTTTTCCAGAACATGATGCTGTTAGGATGAGATCACTGGGGCTGGGGTGCCAGAGACCCCGTTCAGGTGCAAAGAAGCAAGTGTATGGTTGAGGGATTTTCTATCCAGCACCAAATAGGAATGGAATGGAGTGTTCTGGAAAGAGGCAAGATTTGTGCTGAAATCCTGGGGTCATGGTCTTAGAAAGTCTTAGAAAGCTAAGTGGGTTATATGGCTGGGGGCAGATCCCTGAACCTCCCTGGGCTATGGATTCTTTCTACAAAGTGCTGATGTCCCTCCCTCCTGGTTGTGGTCATAGAAATTACATGGAAGCATGCACTGCTGTGCTCAGGTCATGATCAAGAACACAGGTGCTGGTGACTTTCATGATCTGTTGATGTGCATCCAGTGGCTCTTCTGGTAGGAGGGTCATCACCCTGCTGGAAGATTACAGCACTGTAACCAGAGTTCACAGTTCTTTTGTTCACTTGTGTACATAAACATAGGTGCTCCTCAATTTAAAATGGGATTATGTGCCAGTAAGCCTGTCCACAACTGAAAATATCATAAGTTGAAAATGCATTTAATACATCTAACCTAGCAAGCATCGTCACTTAGCCTAGCCTACCTTAGACATGCTCAGAACACTTACATTAGCTTACAGTTAGCCAGAATCATCTAACACAAAGCTTTTTATTACAAAGTGTTGAACGTCTCATAGATCTGTTGAGTACAATGTACTGCAGAATGCACTGGTAATAGCATGGCTGGGGGCGGCAGCTCACCGCAGCTGCCCAGCATCACCAAAGCCTATTGAACCACATATTGCTAGCTCAGGAAAAGATCAAAATTTAAAATCTGAAGTACACTTTCTACTCAATGTGCATCACTTTCTACTGTCACAAAGTGGAGAAATCCCAAGATGAACCATCAAAAATCTGGGACCACCTGTACTAAGGAAGCTCTAGTTAAGTGGGGGTTTGAGCAAAGACAAGGCTGCACAGTTCCTACCTCTTGGTGCTTCTGTAGAGCTGGAGTGAGAAGGGTGAAATAAAGGCTTACCAGGGTTTACATAAAAGGCCAAGGAAGGCAGCGTGTCCTGCAGCCACTGGGTCAGGGTGTAG
This sequence comes from Pan troglodytes, assembly GCF_028858775.2. Lineage (NCBI taxonomy): Eukaryota > Metazoa > Chordata > Mammalia > Primates > Hominidae > Pan > Pan troglodytes. The sequence continues at coordinate 25,840,753 of NC_072419.2, forward strand.
GCTGAAAACCATCAGGGTTTGCTCCACCTCCGGGGGAGCAAGTACGATGGTCCCTTTGACAGAACAGGGTTTCCCTGTTTAATCTGAGCTATGGCTCATAAATCAGTCAAATAAAAAAATCCAATCTTGAAAATGTCTAGCATTTTCAAAAATTCTGGGATTCAGTGAAGACAATGGGAGCCATAAATCAGCCAGACACCAAGTCATGCCGACTCCCCCTGGGCAGGAGCACAGAGTCCAGGCCAGGTTGGCCCTAGGGGCTGGGGAGAGGTCACCTGACCTGAAATGGACTTTGCTGAGGAGAAAATGAGAATGATCTCAAGGTCTTTGCTGAGGAGGCAGACTTCTTCAAGTGTTCCCAATTAACTCTCTTTGCAAAATTTTTAAAAATAGAATATCTTGATTTCTTTTTTTAAAAATTTCCAACTTTTATTTTAAGTTCAGGGGTACATGTGCAGGATGTGCAGGTTTGTGACATAGGTAAATGTGTGCCATGGTGGTTTGCTGCAAAGATCATCCCATCACCCAAGTATTAAGCCCAACATCCATTAGCTATTCTTCCTGGCGCTCTCCCTCCTCCCACCCCTCTGACAAAAGGCCATACACCTACAACCATCTGACCTTTGACAAACCTGACAAAAACAAGCAATGGGGAAAGGATTCCCTCTTTAATAAATGGTGCTGAGAGAACTGGCTAGCTGTATACAGAAAATTAAAAACTGGACTCCTTCCTTACACCATGTACAAAAATCAATTCCAGATGGATTAAAAACTTAAATGCAAAACCCGAAACTATAAAAACCCTAGAAGAAAACCCAGGCAGTACCATTTAGGACATAGGCATGGGCAAAGATTTCATGACAAAAATGCCAAAAGCAATTGCAAGGAAAGCAAAAATTGAGTCTCCTTGATTTCTAAGTGAGCTACCGGTGACTGGGCAGACACATGCATTCGAGGTCTTAGAATCATCTCATTTCTGTTTCTCCTCAATTGCCAAGTGTTACTTTCATTTCCACTCTGCTCTGCAAGATGACTCCCCTGTGACCTGCTGCATTCACAGAAAAGAGGCAAAAGGAAAAAGATCACTTCAGGACAAAGCAGCCACAGCCAGGCCCATGCGCCATGCCTTCTCAGGCCACCCCTCACTCCTGTGACCCCAAAGGGTAAAACAGCTTCCCATCCCCCGCCCCAGGACACCTGTTTAGAAAGCTTATGAGGAAGATCTGTTCCTCCTTTGAGTTGCTGTAGACAGGTACACTCATCTTTGGGGAGGGGTCTCTTTTGTTCTCCCCTTCACCAGCTCACCCCTTCTTGCCAGGGAAATAGAATTGCTTGTCTGGGTGGATAAGCATGCCTTGTGTTTACAGGACACCTCTCTCCTGAGGAGTGTAAGCCTTTTACATAAAGGTGCCCTCGGGCATCACAGCTGGTATAGTAATAGCTGCATTCTCTGGGTCTTTCAGGAAGCAGACACCACTGTGCCTGCCCATGGTTCCTTGCTCTTACCACATTGGTGCACACTGGCCACATTCTGCCTGCTCACACCTGCATTCCTTTGCCCAAAGGCTTTCTTTGGAGGCCAGAGTCCACACTGCTTTGTGCATGGCAGGCTGGAAATGTCAGAGAATTAACGACCTCTGGAGCAGCCCTCAACCAATGGCTGATGGGAGGTGGTGTACAAATACCCCAGCTCCCTCATCCCTACAGGGGGCTGACTCTGAGGCACGAGTCTGCACTGTCTCCTAGAGTTGCCCAGTAGGATTATGCTCCACTTGCCCACAGCCATAACCTGCTGGATAACACAAGCTTTATGGGCAGCCTTTCCCCCTCTCTCTATTCCTTCTTCCTCTATCTTCACCTCCCAAATACATTACTCTCAGTGTCTTTCAGTGGGATTGAAAGCCAAGACATTTACTTGCATCCTTTTGTAGGTGGGCGATGGTAGACCTAGGGAAGAAGTAATTAGCCATGATGAGGAGGCTGAGAGACAAGACCCAAGAAAGACCAGAGCCAGGGGGAAACACTGGCACCTCTGCCTGGGGAGGCTGTGCTACCTCCTCATCTCTAGTACTGATGTTCACGACTCTTCCAGAAAAGCTGAGTTAGCTCTCCTCATGCTGATTTCCTGAGACTTAGCTGCTCTTATTACCAGATATGAAATCAAGAGTGGGAGACACCACATGTACTCCTTTGCCACAAAGAGGCCCCCTTGCAATCTCCAGTCCTAGTCTCTTGCTTGTCCCACAGGTAGAAGGGTAGGTGTGGGGAGGGAATACTGCTGTGCACCTGAGACACTTAGTTTTAGTGGGAAAAGACAGCACAAGGACACGTGGGATGCTCTTCAGGGCTGGAAGAGAGGCTGATGGGGGTGGGGCTGTCATGTCCCCAGAACTGCTGTCCTGTCACTTGCAGGGTTACAGCCTGCCTGCGAGGGGAGATAAATATTCTGTCTTGTTCCATGCTGAATGGCTGCCTCGGTCTAAAAGATGCTTTTTTTTCTCCTTTTGAGATAGCATCTTTACTTCCACACTGTTCTTCCCCTTGTTACCAGCATTTTCCAGACCTCAGAAGAAAGTTCGAGAAGGATCCTGGTCTTGGTGATGTGAGAGCTCCTTTGTGCCATGTTTTAGAGCCTCTGCTTCTTTTTGCCTGCCAGTGAGTTCACTGCACTGCTGTTCTTTGCCTCTTCCTGCTCTAAACTTTACAATTGGTTTGCCAGGGTGAGGCTCTGTTTCCTTTAGGGAAGTAGAAATAGAAGATCAAAGTGAATCTAAAGGAACCATGGACTCTACTGTCCCATGAGCAGGACACTGGTAGGGGCTGGCTGGGCTTAATTTTTGCTCCGTAAATATGCATGTGTGTTTATTACTTAAAAAGTGTATCTCAAGTAAGCATTTTCCAGCAGAACTGCCTTATACATAAATCAGTGCCTCAGACCTATTGCGATTCATAGGCTCTGCACCTGAAACTCAGATGTGGCTCAAATGCAGTGGTGTGATACCTACCACAGCAACTCGCCGCTGCTCACTCTTCCTCACTCACAGTCAGCCCTGCCTCATGGCAAGCTCCTCCTGGGTCCTTGGTGGATGCATTGAACTGATACTTCTGATACATGGCTTCAAGACATGCTAGAGATGCAGAAATTAATAAAATAGACTCCTTGCCCTGGAAGCACCAGAGTCTAGGAGGCAGAGTGCTGTTTAAAATACTCAACAGTGACAGAGTACCTGGCCCTAGGTTGGATGCAGTGAGATTTTAGCTCTTGGAGTTAATGGGCCATGGGGGAGGCGGTGTTGAGGGGTCCTGGTGGAGGAGGCAGCAGGAAAGCACAGGAGTGGGCACTGGAGGCATTTGGAGGGCGGTTATTTACCAGCTGGTACAGAGCATCTTGGTATTTTAACAGCTGGTACACCTGTACATGTGTACCCCAGCTGGCCTGTGCCCATTTGACCATGAGGTCATGGGACGCATACCTAAGGAATCAGTGCACTGGGTTTGTCAAAGGGTGGGTGGCTCCCTGCCAACCATGGGGAGGTCACAGAGCTTCCTCCTAAAACTCCTAGGGCAGCTCTTCTAGACCTGCTCTACTTCTCAGCAGCTGCAGCATGGATTGGGAAAGCTGGATCCATGCAGCTTGCTCACCTCTAATTACGTTTGCTTGAATCTGTTGGCAGGTCAAGGCTGTGCCTGGAGCCCAGTGTGTTTAAATAAAAGCTGAGCTGAAGACACGCCAATGTCCCTTGTCCTGCTCTGTAGCTGTTTTGTGGCTTTGTTTTCTGTCGGGCGCAGACGGGCCAGGCTTTGTCCTTTGGAGAAGTGGTGTGCATGTGTTTTTGTTTCACTCAAAAGATGGTAATTTCCTAACATCATAAAGGTCGAGTTATGAAATTAACATGAGGGGATGCCTGAGTGGAACTTAAAAGATTATTTCCACCTCATTTAAGAGATTGATGCTGAATTGCTATTCTGGAGCTCTTGGGTTTGGGCATCTGCTCATTTTTCTGGGACAGATGTTGTCCCTAGCTTTGTTCATGGGATGGTCATTCTGCTTGGAGTGTGCTGACCTCATGGACACAGTTCATGTCTGGCTTTATGTCCACATCCTATGCAGGGGCTTTATCACATCTGCTTGGTCTCTCTCTCTCTGTTATGCATTATGGACACACACATGCATGTTACATTACGTTACACATATTTTATTACTATTCAGTTGTCGCTCGGTATCTTCAGGGGATTTGTTCCAGGACCCCTCACAGTTGCCAGAATCCGAGGGTGGGTGCCCAAATCCCTGATATGATCCTCCCATATGCTTTAAGTCATCTCCAGATTAATTATAATACCTATTGCAATGTAAATGCTATGTAAGTAGTTGTTTTACTGTATTGTTTAGGGAATAATTACGAGAAAAAAGTCTGTACATGTTCAGTACAGATGCAATTTTTAAGATATTTTCAATCTGAAGTTGGTTGACTCTGTGGATGTGGAATTCATGAATGTAGAAGACTGACTGTATACAGAATGTGTGTACATGTACACACACATATATATGTATTGAATATGTGGATATATATGTATACATACATACATATGCATGTATTGTGTGTATATGCAGTTAGTCCTCTGTATCCACGGTGAATTTGGAATCCACAGATATAGAGGGCTCACTGTGTATGTGTATATATATGTATTTATATATATAATTTACTTTTTTGTGTGAAAGCGTTTGACAGTAAGCTGCAGAAAGACATCATGACTCTTTGGCTCTAAATACTTCAGCCTGATCTAGAAACAAAGCCATTATATTCCTGCTCATAACCACAGTGTCATTATCACACTCAAGACATTGGAACAGTAACCTTAAGAAGTTTAAAAACAATACAAGTAAGGTTTTTGTCACATTAAGCATTTGAGTGATGGAGCGAACACAGCGATTACTCATTATGGACTAAGCGTTTCCCAAGTCCCTGGCATGGGCTGAGCACTGCACTTAGCACTAAGGAGGCAACAGGCAGAGGAAAAACATGAATCGGTGAAGACAGTGAAAACATGTGAAGGAAAGGAAAGGAAACTTAGAGAAGCTCATGCTACATAACTTCAATCTTGGAAAATCTTAGAACATTAAAAGCCACTTCTATCTCTAGACTGTTAGATCATCCAGAAATCAATACAAATCGTCTTAAGATTATCTTATGTCTTAGGTCTCTAAGACACTTGTTACATTTAAATGGGCTTAAAATAATTAAAACCATATGTTAAGGGAGAGTGGATAGAAGATGCTGTAAAGTTTTGTATAGTTACCTTCCAAGACGTTGAATAAATACAGTTCCATTTTCTGGTCAAAAATAATGTCAATAATGTCTAATATATTCCTATATTCTTATTTCTCCAAATCATCTCCAAAAGTCTTCTATAGTTTTATTTTTTAAATCTAGAATCTAGCCAAGGTTCCCACATTGCATTTTAGAAAATCTCCTGCCATTTTCTTTTTCTTCCAGCCACTGACATTTGGATGCATCCAGGCCTGTTGACTTGCAGAATGCCCCATGCTCTGAACTTGTCTGATTAACGGATTACCTCTCTCTGATTAGATGCAGGATGAACATCTTTGACATCAGGGGTGTGGTGCCCTTCCCAGTGCATCACTTCAGGAGCCACACAATGTCAATATCTCTCATATTTGTTAACTCTGACTGCTTGGTTATGAAGTGTCCACCAGGTTGATGCTTTGTCTATGTAAGGTGCTCCTGCTTCTCAACAACCTTTCCCTCTGTGGCTTTAGTATCCTTGGATCATCCTCTCCTAGATCTTTATTATAGCAGGGTGTGCAAAATGGTGATTTTCCTATTCAATCATTTCTTCTACATTAGCTGGTATTCCTCTCTAAATATACCCCTCCCCTTTTAGTATCATTATGGATTCATGGATTGAGCCTTCTTTCCTTCCTTCCTTCCTTCCTTCCTTCCTTCCTTCCTTCCTTCCTTCCTTCCTTCCTTCCTTCTTTCCTTACTTCCGTTTTTAATCCATTACCTTCATTGTTCTTTTTGGTTTTCAAATTGTCCCAATTTTGGACATAAGAGCCCATTTAAGCTGACATGGTCCTAACAGAATTTCCAAACTCACCTTTTTCTTTCCTGTGTGGGTATTTTTGACTTTCAAAGGCTTGGGATTTCCCTCTAGCCTGCATCTACCTGTTCTGTGAAATTTAGTTAGGTTATAACAGTCTATCTTGTAATTATCGAGCACTGGTCTTAAACACATAGCGCTCCCTCATGTTCACTCTGCACACACAGGAGATGCAATTTGCACACCAGACCTTGGCTCACAGCCACAGGCTCCTGGAATGCAGCAAACCCAGGGCCTGTGGTTAAGCCCTTCTCTGAGCTTGTAAGGATGAACTCTTCTTATCAGCTGGAGCTGGCAAAAAGACGGTAGACATAAAGACAGTGGGGCTGGAAGGAACCCATTTTGGATGAAGAAATTTTCCTTTAAGAAGAAATATAACCTTCTTTATTCTTCAAGCTATTAGAGCATTGAGAATAGAGCTTTGTAATTATAAGCAGAATGACCTGGAGCAAAATTTATGCATGGACTAGCGGAGGTTAGAGTGTGAGCAGGTCCATGCCACATAAGCTTTTGGATGACCCAGCCTGAAAATGTTCCAGATTTATCCTAGGACACACAGGTTTCAACTAGAGTGGGTGTTTCTGGCAAGGTTGATCATTTCTTTTATATTTAAGATATTTTAAAATATAAGGGTACCTCAAGAACCAATGGAATAAGGCCTTGTGGAGCAAACAGGACTAGACCTTCATATCCAGACAGCTGTCCACCCAGCACACATCCCTAGCCTGCCGCAGGGATGTCCTCACTGTCAGTTTTCCCCCTGTGAACCCCACATCCAGTGGGTTCACCAGGCAGTTAATATGGGAGGCCAAGACCTAAGGGGGACTTTAGCTACTATTTATACATTTTATGGAACCTTCTATCAGAGAAGTGCTGGAAGCCACACTGACCCATGAGGAAAAGTGAAAGCTGGAACTTCATTTGCTGAGATGGCAGAAGAATAAGCTTTAGCTGGAAAATTGTTCCTTTCCATTACTCGGTTAAAAAATTTTTTTTTGATAGCTCTGCAAACCATTTAATTGATGTTATTATCATCAGCAGCATCATTAGCATTTCAAAAAAGTCTGCTAAATTAAGAATATTTGCTTTCTAGTCTGTCATAGATAAGAAGAATACCTGCCTTGCAAGGTCGTTGATTGGTACATGAGATCACACACAGGGAGCTCTCATCACAGTGCCCGGCGCAGGACGAGAGCCCAGAAAACGCTGCTGGTGATGACTGAACAAGCTTGGTTGCTGCCATGATCTGGCCTAGGAACACTTCCAAATGAAAAATGCTCTTCCCAAGCCATTAAATAATTCTTCCTGTTTCAGTCATGTGAAATCTCCTGGCTGTTCACTGTGGCGGATGAGAAGTCACAAGTGGATGTTGGGGGGCAAGTTTGACTGTCCCTTCCCCTCATTAGAGAAGGGAAAATTAGCCAGAATCCTGCCTTCCTTGGTGCTAAAACTTCACTGGATTGGTTTGCAACCATTTTTGATTTGAATATTTTTAACTGCAGTGAGATTGGGTTACACAGATACTATCGTGTCTAAATTATACATCCTGTGGCATTTATCACAAGACATTTTCACTGCTCTAACAGATGAGTGGGAAGTTCTGCTTTTAAGAACGTATCTTTCTCAGGTTGGCACTAAGTGGTGTCACAGTCCCATGTCCCCGAGGGTTGTCCTGGCCTTGGGGTTCACTGTGCTCTTTGGCCTCAGCCACGCTTCTCACTGCTTCTTCTGACTTTGCGCCATGAGGGTTTGACATTTTTACCCATCCGCATAATCAAAGGCAATCAAGTTGTTGCTTCATTAATGACGTTTCCTTAGGCTATGTCTATAGAATACCAATTATATGGCTGGAAATTGGGCTAAGTCAATTATCTTATTTTTCCCAAAGAGTTTAACACAATCTGAGATTTGGATTAATATTGTGACACATGCCGTCCTGAGAAATGTCTCAGACTTTTGTTCAGCGAGTTAATCCTCCTGCTATCTTCACTTTTCTTTTCTTTTTTTTTCTCAAATTTTATTACAAAATATTCACTAACAATACAAAAATCCAATGTCTTCACTTTTCAATCGTTACCCTGGCAGTTGACAATCAAGAACCACAGCTCTGCTGTTATGACGGCTTGGAAGGTGAATGGATGGTAGAGCCTTTTTTTTTTTTTTTTTAATGACACCATCTCATTCTTACTCATGTTTGTCATTCTCTTGCACTCCTAAAATACCTTAGGTAGCTTTTCGGTCAGTGGGGTCACCTCCTTAGGAGAGAGAAGGAACCCAGGCTGGCTACAGTGGCTCACGCCTATAACCCCAATACTTTGGGAGGCTGAGAAAAGGGGATCACTTGAGGCCAGAAGTTCCAGCCTGGGAAACATGGTGAGACCTTGTCTGTACTACAAAATAATAAAATAATAATAATAATAATAATAATTACCTGGGTATGGTGGTGCATCCCTGTAGTCCCAGCTACTGGTGGGGCTGAGGCAGGAGGATCCCTTGAGCCCAGGAGTTCAAGGCTGCAATGTGCTGTAATGGCATCACTGCACTCCAGCCTGGGTGACGACCGTGAGACCCTGCCTCAAAAAAATAAACAAACAAACAAAAAAGGGAATACGGACCACAGCCTTGGGTGCTGCATTGGATGAATAGTCCCTCCTGTTCTCAGAAGCGATGGTGGTTTCTTCCAGTGCCCTGCTCCTTCCTGACCACCTTCATGGGACAGGAGGCAGCTACCAGGGCCCTAGGATGTCCAGGTTGAGTGTTCCTTATCTGAAGTACTTCAGACCAGAAGTATTTGGGATTTGGAGATTTTTTTGTTTTTTTGTTTTTGGATTTTGGAATATTTGCAAATATGCATATATGTGTGTGTGTGTGTGTGTGTGTATACATACATACACATATATATATATATAGAGAGAGAGAGAGAGAGACATCTGGAGGAGGGGACCCAAATCTAAACATGAAATTTATTTATGTTTCATATACACTTTATACACATAGTCTGAGGGTAATTTTATACAATATTTTAAAGAATTTTATACACGAAACAACGTTTTGACTGCAACCAGTCACATGAGGTCAGGTGTGGTATTTTCCACTGGTGCTTCATGTTGGTGCTTATAAAGTTTTGGATTCTAGAGCATTTTGGGTATTGTATTTTAGGATTAGGGATGTTGAACCTGTATTTCTCTCTGAGTGTGTTGTTCTGCCTGGCACGTGAATTCTTCCTTTGGCATCCAGGGCCTGTAAGCAACAGATGGGGTATGCAAAGGGGGTAGTGCTTCATGAAGGGCCCCCATTACCGAGATGTGGGCAGGACAAGGGAGCCAAGAGCAGATGGTGAAGCACCCAGAGGACCAACAGTGAGGGGCCATCATCATCCTCTGCCCAAGGGAGCAAAGGAGGACAGGGACAAGCTGTGGACGCTGGGGACTTGATGGGGACTATGGGCTGGGAGAGAACTACGAGAATAACAATCCTGACTACTCTCTTCTTTCACTCTTTAACTTCCTGCCATTGGCCAAATCCACCTGGAAGCCAGAGGGGAAAGGAGCCAGGTCCGGCCTCCTGGGGCACAAACTAGGGGCAGTGGGTGTGTAGAGCTGGATCAGGGTAAAAAGGAGAATTTCTAGCACATTCAGTTTTTTCTTTCTTTTCTTTTCTTTTTTTTCTTGAGATAGTGTCTCCCTTGGTCTCCCAGGCTGGTGTGTAGTGATGCGATCATAACTCACTGCAGCCTCGACCTTCCAGGCTCAAGAGATTCTCCTGCTTCAGTCTCCAGAGTAGCTGGGACTATAGAGACATGCCACCACACCAGCTAATGTTTGTACTTTTATTTTTTGTAGCGACAAGGTCTCACTGTGTTGCCTAGGCTTCCCTCAAGCTCCTGGCCTCAAGTGAGCCTCCTGCCTCAGCCTCCTAAAGTATGTTGTCCTTTTTAAAATACAGAACAAAGCTTGTTTCCTTTGTTTTACAGAAATAGATTATTTGGAAATCCAGGAAAAGTAGATCCTGCCAATAATTAGGTCCTGTTTAGAAACTCATTAGCAGAAGACTTTGCTCTGGGAAAGAGTTGCGGCCTTCCCATTTTATGAAGGTTTACTGTTCTCTACATTTAATTTAACTTTTTTATTTCTTTAATTTAAAAAAACATACTAATATTTAGCTACCAAGTATTGGATCATTTTATCCTGTTCTGTTTCAAACACCTGGAAGGTAATTTCTAAAGCTCTTTTCTCTGGTGATTACTGGAGAGGTAGATTACTGGAAATGCCTTGAGCTTGTCCAGCTATTGAGAAGGTCACTGTTGACTCCCGTGTGTCCTCACTCCATGGCAGGGCAGGGAGAGTGACGGAGCAGCAGGCAGCCACAACTGCTTTGTTCCCAAATGTCAAGGCATTGGGTTGTCAAGAAAAAAACGTTCTTTCATTTTCCCATGCAAAGTGCCCTCAGGTAGAGATGCCAACGGATGGAACATATGAGCAACAAATGATTTGTTAACTTCACTGACTCTTGCCAGAATAAACAAGAGAAGTGGCAGTGAATGCTCTACCCAGAGCCACCTCTGGAATCTCAGCATGAGACTTCACACATTACAACCCTTCTGACAAGGGTTGTACAAGGTCTGCACATCTTTGCCTCAAGTGGAGCTGGCTCCAGGACATGTGGTTCTGCTCTGATGACTGTCTGTTCCATTTGCATGTGGTCTTTGTCGTCATATCATTGTTAGATGTTACTGACGTGAGCTTGTCTGCTCCCAGCCTCAGGACGCCTGTGGCTTTCTTGGTTTCCCCAACTTTCATGGTCTGATGCATGGGTGCATCCTTCTTGTTTTGTCTCCATTTCCACAAGATTGTGTAGAAGCGCGTTCATTCATTCGATATATATTTATTGGACACCCACTGTGTGTCACTCATTATGTGTTCTGGAACATAAGGACAAGGAACAAAGAAGGAAAAGTCCTTCCATGCATGGAGTTTCCATTGGGGTGGTGGGGGCTGGCGGTGAAGACAAACAAAAACATGCACAAATAAATGTAAAGTATGCTCGAAAGTGATACAGAAAAAAAATGAACAAGGTGAGAGGGATGACAAGTTGGGGGAGTTTGGAGGGCTTGCTTTTTAAGGCCAAGGTTGAGGTGACATTTGAGCAGTCTCTGAAGGAGGGAGGGAGGGAGCCATGGAGAGTTCTGAGGAAGAGCATCCAGGCAGAGGGGCAGCAAAGGCCAGGGATGGAAGCACGCTTGGTGTGTCCAGAGAATGGCACAGAGGGTCAGTGTGGCTGGAGCAGAATGAGGGAGGAGGAGAGGAGTTGGAGGGACGTCAAAGGTCGTGGGGAACCAGGTCTCTTAGGGTCTTGGGGGCTGGTGGAGGTCTTCTGCATTCACTGTGGAGTGGAGAGCCGCCTCTTGCTTCCTGTGACCAGGCGTACATTGTTAAAGGATCAACCAGAATGTTGGATTGATAATAAAATGTAGTGGGCAAGAGTGGAAGGTGAAAGACTCCAGAGAGTATTATAATAATGGTGGCTCAGTTCAGAGCAGTAACAGGGGCAGGGTGAGGAGGTATCTGATTCTGGACATGGTTTGCCTTCTTGCAGGATTGATTGGCCATGGTTTGAATTGGTGACAACACCCTGAAGGAGTGGATGTGGGTGAGAAAGAGCAATAGAAGACTCTGCAATTCCTGGCCTGAGCAGTTGTAGGAGAAGGTGAGGGGCGGGTGGAGTGAGCTTCATGGGAGACCGGGTGTCCTGTGTTGGAAGTGCTCATTTTGAGATGTGTCCTGGGTGTCCCAGTTGAGATCATGAGTAGGATGATAATGAGAGTGTGTGCATCTGGAGTTCAGGCTGCAGGTCAAGGCTGGAGATACCAAGGGGGGACTGGGAGGAAGACAGAAGCTTATATTGACAGCCATGAAGTGGAGGGGATTCCCCACAGGAGCAAGCGTAAGCAGAGAGAGGACTAAGAGCTCAGCCCAGGCTCTGCGAGGAGCCAGCAGAGGAGGCTGGGAGGAGCAGTCATCGAGGTGGGAGGAGGATCAGGAGAGGTGGCCTGAAAGTTGGGCACCAGGGAGGCGGGAGTGAGCAGTGGGTTGCAGGCTGTGGATGCATCAGGCGACTCCAAGGCCATTAGTGACATGGACAGGAAGAGTTGTGGTGCTGGTAGGAACAAAATTCTGATTGTAATGGGTCCAAAAGAGGATGGAAGGGGAAGGATTGGAAGCAAAGCAGATTGATAACTCTTTTTAGTTTTGCTACAGAAAGGTGAAGTAGTATAGTAGTTCATAGGAAAAATGGGAATAAGATTTTTTTTTTACTGGTTAGAAATAAAACGAAAGTATAATAATAAAAAAAAGAAAAAAAGCTTGTTTTTATGCTAATGAAATGGTTTCCTGTTTACCTGAATGTATTGGCTTTACAGAGTCTTTTTTCTATTCATATTAACTGATCTGAATCCATTTCTTGCACTCCTTCATTCCATGAGCATACCTTCCCTCCTATCAGTAGAGCCAGTCATTATTCCTATAGGAAACACAATGAGATGCTCTCAAGTCCAGTTTAGTTCACCTATTCCTTGGGCACTTATAAATCATTTCATATGCTCAAGAAAGAAGTTTGTCACATTACTTTGGTCATTATAATGTTTGATTGTTTTATTCTATCATGAAGCTATGAAGGCTATTTTGTATGCAGTATTATTGAATTTGTTGCCTAGTTTGCAGGGCAGTGAGATATATTGTGGATTTATTCTTCTGGGAACAGATAAAATCCCTCCTTCTGAATCTTCTGCCCCAGAAATATTTTTCCCCCTTCATAGCTAAGTGACTCAGGTGAGTTAGTTTGTAGTTGAAAACATGTTCCTTGATTCCAAGTTTGCTGTTTGCTTCATCTCATCTACTTAATACACAGTGAGTGCTAGCCTTTTACCTGTGCTATTTGACGGTCAAGGCTTTGACCTTGGCAGCATGTGGGGACCCTCTGTGAGCTGATGTATGTGAAATTTTGCTTGTTCCAGGTTGGAGGCCTGCCATGTTACTAGACACCCCTCGAGCTGGTTGGAATTAGTTTTAATCATCTGCAGTCTCTACACATGATTTTAACTCAGAAGGGCTCCTTAACACACATCACAGACCATTTTACACCATGTTTATTGCAGCAAGAGTCTGGGGCTAACCAGATGACACACTTGTCTTCTGAAACAAAATCGTGCCTTAGGACGGAACCATCTTAGTTGCTTGCAGGGATGCGGTGCTGTTTTCTCCTGGCCAGAGGTTTCCCTGGGCAGGGCTGGGCTGAGGAGGGCCTCCAAGCGGTGGGTCTGGACCTGCTCAGACTCCTCAGGGCTGGTTTCTCTTTGTCCCAGAGGAGGTGATCAGGGACAGTGAAGAGCTGTGGCTGAGCCAATTAAATGGCCCCCAGCTGTCCAGGGCCCTGATGTGGGAGAAACGCTTATTTCCCCATTAAAGGGGAAAAAGGGCATCTTTGAAGCAACCAGGATTTTATGAATGTACTTAAAAATTATCCTCTTTTATACAGAAGCCATCTTGAAAGGGCTCTCACTGGCCAAATATGGTATATTTCAGGAGAGGAGATAAAATATAAATCTTGGGAAATAAGAATCCATGATTTCATACTTATAATAAATAGATAAAGCAGTGGAGAAGCAAATGTGGAAGGAGGAGGGCTCTTGCTTTCAGTAGAACACTGACTATTAACTGCTAAATGTGGAGAAGGTGCTGAGTTGGAAACTCATAATTTTGTAACTATCACAGTAAAGATTGGTCCGATAAAAGTCATCAGTAGATGCAAAATCCATGGGAAAGTTTTGATGAGGATATTTGCATGGTCTTCAAATGCCTCTCATAAGTGTACAGTGGGTAAATATGACAGCACCTTGACTGAAACTTCCTTGTTAAAGTTAACATCACCAAGGAGACCGATGGTCATGGTGCCCTCCACATGTGATACACCTTCCCTTCTGCAGTATTCTGGCAAGGAAGGCATGACTTGAATCTAGTTATGAGGAAGCACCAGAAAAACCCCCAATGAGGAACATTCTATTGAAGCAAGGGATTGTGTTCTTCCAAAATGCTGAAGTTGTGAAAGACGGGAAGGCTGAGGAATAGCTCCACATTAGAGGAGACCAGGGAGGTGGGACAGCTAGTTAACCACACCTGAATCAGATCCTGTACTGGAGGGAGAAGTGCTTTAGTGCATATTATCGGGTCAATTGACAGTTTGAAAATGGACAGAAGTTTAGATAAAAGAGTTGTATCAGTGATAAACTTACTGAAATTGATGAGTGTGCTGTGGTCGTGTTAGGGAATTCCTTTATTCCTGGGAAATAAGCACTGAAGTATTTAAGGGTGAGGGGCAATGATGCTTGCTATCTACTCTAGAACAGTTCAGGAAAAATGGTATAGATAGATGGATGGATGAGTGGTGGACAGATAGGTAGGTAGGTAGGTAGATAGAGTAGATATGATTGATAGATGGATAGATAGGATAGTTGGATGAATGCATAGATAGATGATAGAGAGAGATAATAGAGATAGAAATGATATAGATAGATAAACAGAATGCTAACAAAAATGAGTACAATATTGACAATAGGTGAATCAGAGTAAAGGGTTTATGGGAGTTCCTTGTACGATTGTTGTAATTTTTCTACAAGTTTGAAATTACTTCTCTGCAAAAAATAGAATAAATAAATCAGGCCCCCTTTTTATTGACTGATTGATGCCTTCTTGCAGGATTGATTGGGCATTGGTCCATCTCAGGCCCCATCTTTCATGCTGTGAGCCACACAGACAAGCTCCTGATTCTCATGAAGCTTCCATTCTAGGGGGAGGTGTCAGAATTAAGGAATAAACAAAGAACAATTAGAAAGCATCTGATTTTGATCAGTGTTACGGAAAAAGGGAACGAGGAATAGGTCGTGATGGGGGTCGATGGGAGGCGTCCTTTGGATCAGGAGCCATGGGAAAAGGAATTTGATTGAAGGAAGGAGTCATTCCTATAACCAGCCAAGGAAGAACATTCCAGGCAGAGGGACCAGCCGCTGCAAAGGCACCCAAGCGGGAGGGAGATGGAGGTGCTTGAGGAACACAGAAGGACATTGCAGCTGGGGATTAGGGAGAGAAGGAGAAGAATTGGAGCGTCTTGCAGGGCTGGACCATCTAAGGTCTTGTCTGCCATGGTAAGGAGTTTAGATTTTATTCTAAGTAGCAGAGGGAGTCCATGGAAGGTTGGAAGAATGAAGTGACATTAATGAATTCATGTCTCCATATATCACTCTGATTATTGTGTGGAGCTTGAATTGTAGTGGGACACTGAGCAGGAACAGAAGCCAGTGGGCCACCACTGTGGCCTCTCTGGGGACACAGCCACCCCCTCAACAGGGAGCAAGGCAGCTCCCTGAGCCCCCTTGCCTTGTTTCCCCTCGCCAGCCCTCACCCTCATGGGGTTGATGTCTTTAGGAGTATAGCATGATTCCGGCACACCATCTTTTCTTATTTCTTTTATATCAACACATGTCTTTAGTGAAGTCACTCAATGCCTTTCAGCAACTCTAAAAATTTACCAGGTTTCTTTTTCCAACATTACTTTGACACATGCCAAGAATGACAAAAATGCATCTCTCTTCAACTGACTTCTTTCTGCTGTTGAGCTGCCTTCAGTCTTGAGCACTGGGGAAGAATAAATAGAAACCCAGAATGGGACTGAGGAGACCCAGTTCCACAGGGAGAAAACCACCTTGAGGTTTCAGAAGGGCATTTGGGGGTTCCCAGCGCTCCCTAAAATAGGAGAGGTGGCAAGAGGACCTTGGTCCCATGGACACTCCAGCACTACATGGGATACTCTGAGGACACAGAGGCTGTGGCTTTTCTTGCCTGTTGGTGGGTTCTCTTCTCTGCCTCTATCCTGTGCTACCAGCCACCCTCATTGAGAATTTGGAATTCTTAAGTCTAGGGAGCCAGGACAATTTAGGGAGGATGCTC
This sequence comes from Pan troglodytes, assembly GCF_028858775.2. Taxonomy (NCBI): domain Eukaryota; kingdom Metazoa; phylum Chordata; class Mammalia; order Primates; family Hominidae; genus Pan; species Pan troglodytes. The sequence goes on from NC_072419.2 coordinate 25,856,874, forward strand.
TAAATAGCTTTCTGGTTTTGTCTCCTCCCAGGGTCAGAGGAACTGAGGTTTTTCTTTAGCAGGCTGAAGGGGCTGTGGCTGGGTTCTTGTGGCTAATAGAGGGCTGTTTTGTTGTGGGATCATCCTGCCAGAAACTGGGAGGGCCAGGGAAGTGTCCTTCAAAGCTGTGAGTGATTCTTTAAAGAGGGGCAGTGGTTGTAAACCCTTCACACTTCAAGCCATGTGGCTGTCTGTCTGTTTATCTGTCATCCGTCTGAGGAGTGAGGGGATGTGTAGTGGGACAGTGGGTGTCCCTGGAAAGAAATTTATCCCTGACATCAGTAGTTGTGGTCAGACATTCAGTTGGTTATGAAGAAAAATGTACCCTTTTATCTTCCCCCCTGGACTTAATATTTATCTGCCCTAATGCATCTGTCCATTACAACCAGGGTGCTCAAACTAGGGGCTGAGAAACAGATTCTGGTGGGAGCTTCAGTGGCCCCAGCAGATGCAGGAGTCTTAGGGGGAAGTGACAGATTTGGCCTGTTGCAAAGAGAGGTGTGGGAAGAGAAGGGAATCGTTTCACCAAAGCGGTTTGTGGTATCAGTAATAATCAGAGAACTAGGGAGAAACGGAATTTTTTAAAAGAATACATTTTTGTGTGGGAATTTGTATTTCGTTGAGCAAACAATATGTTACTGGTGAGTCCAGTCTTGCTAGTGTGTGTGTGTGTGTGTGTGTGTGAGTGTGTGTGTGTGTGTGTGAGAGTGTGTGTGTGTGTGCAGTATAACTGATTATTTTACTGCCCTGGGGATTAGGTGAGTTGATGACTGAACACGGTAATTCTGAAAAATGGAGGGGAAGGAGCAACATTAGTATAACGATTGCATATTCTGTTGCCTAGCCTCAGTGCCAGTAAATTGTCCTCCACCACACATGACTTGGTCTTTGATTTTTGAATGTAGCCATAAGGTTCTTAAGCCGGAATAATGTGTGAGGTCAAACTGCCTGTTTCCATTTATGGTGAAAGAAGACAAGAAAAGACATGGTTTTGCATCCTGTGAGTATACTAAAAAGAGGTGGAATTGTACATTTTCAATGGTTAAAATGTATGACAGGTGCATTATATCAGAAGAAAAACTGTTAAAAAAAAAAGACAGCAAAGAGAAATAGACAAGTGTGACTATGAAGAAATCAAATTGTAAAAGTCACACAGGAAACAAAACATGTAAATGGGTGGTCGTTGTCTCCGTGAGTATGGTCCGTTTATCCTAATGACTTGTTATTGGCCAAAGGTCCTGAGAGCTAGACTGTGGGAATAGCTTTCAGAGCCTGGGATGTATTCCCTTCAGTATTCTCAGTGCAGTCAAATGTTGTCCTTGGAGAGTGGCTTGATTTTTGGAGATAGCTAAAATAATTCAAAAGTGGGTTTGGTAATTAAATGAAATGATCAAACTGAGAAATATCAACACAGTAAAAAAAATAAAGAGTGCTATGAAGCATACAAAAGTATATGAAGTATATCAACACAGTAAAAAAAAAGGAATTCTGTAATGTAAGGCAACAGACTTAATTTTTTTCTGAGCTCTCATATATTGATTCCATAAGTGATCATCTTTTTCACTGGTAAAGTTGGCTAGTTTTCAAACACCAAGATTCAGTGCCAACATCAATGTGACTGTCTTACAATTTGTGAACTACCAGTGAAGTTCATTGTCGTAGGTGGGTTCCTAAAGAAGGCAACCCAAGTCAAGCCAATTAAGGGAATTTCAGCAAGCAGGTGATTGCTGTGAGCAGCTGGGACTCATTGCAATTTGGCACCTCTGGGAGCCTCTGTAGGACACGCCTCAGAGCTCTGTAAGCCAGGAAACATGGATGCTGGGGAGCTCATCTGCTGATTCCCACCTGCCATTCGCTGAGCCCTGCTTCTAGGGGTGTTTGTTGGCACTGCTGGCTTGACCCATCCTGCATGTGGGCTGAATGTCCCCTCCCAGCCAGAAACTAAGCATACAGACACAGGGTTAGCGTGTCAGTGGTGAACAGCCTCTGCTGTGCCATATGCAGGAGATAGGCACAGAGCACTGCAGCACCTGGTACTTTAGTCTGAATCAGAACTTTCTTTGATGATGGACATATTCTCCCTCTGCACTGTGCAGTAATATAGCTTGAAATAGGACTGGAATATGACTGAAGAACTAAATTTTTAATATTATTTAATTTTACTTTAATTTTAAATACCTACATATGGTTATTGGCTACCATCATGGATAGTGAAAGTCTAAATAGAATATTAGAAAATGAATCCCTCAAAGTCTCATAGTCTCAAAGTTAGGAATTAAGAGGGCTAGAATGAAATGAGTGGTGTCCACAGATATATATCCACTGCCCCTTAAATCTTGTCTTTTCTACTTTAGCTGGATGGGTTTCCAGCTTCTCTTAGCCCACAGATAGGACTTTGTGTGCTCAGCTAAAGATAATTGCTAATTAATGAAATTCAACAGGTTTTTCGAGGACCACTGTAGGAAATTGCTGTGGCCCTGCATCCTAGCTCTGCACACAGAGAAGAGTAATTGCTGGAGCCTTCAGTGATAAGGAATTCATTCCTGTAGGACTGCCCAAGTGCTTGACTTAGCCCAGATAAAGGCTGCTCAGGTAAATATTGTTGCAAGGGGGTTACTGGAATTATGCCTCCAGCTCAATGCCCATATTTGAAGATAGTAATGGTTAGGCAATTTTGCCTAGTCCTTTCCAGATTCAGTGTATTGACCAGCTCTTGACTTTTATGGTGAAATAATTGAAGCTGGCAATCAGATCACTGGGTCAAGGGTATTCAGAAGATTATTCACACCTGTTTCTGAAAAGCATCCTGCATGATCAACAATTCATTTTAAATTGAGTTAGCATCAATTAACTTGTATTGAAAATGGGTAATGATGATGTAGAACATACATGACCAGTGTGTGGGATATTTGACTCATTTCATGCCATCTTTCTCCCTTATTTTGCCCAAGACAGACATTGCTAATCAATCACAGTGCCCTTTCATGTGGACCCACCATATAGCCCCTGGGTCTTTCTTAACACAACATCCCTGGCACATAATTGCAAGTCCATCAAGATGAATATGTTCAGTAAGAAATAATTAGTCATTTCTGTCATAACATAACAATGGGTGATTCAGATATCACTTAGAAGTAAGAGACTTTAATAGACTACTTGTTGTTTCTTAACTCCAGGGAGTGAGGGCACCAGCATTACTGTGTATTTCCCCTCTTCTCTCTCTGTCCTTTAGGCCAGGGCTCGGGAAGCTACCCCCGTTTTTGTGAATAAAGGTTTACTGGACATAGCCCATAGACACACCTGTTGGTTTATGTGTTATCTGTGGCTGCTTTTGTGGTAGAACAGTGCATTCAAGACTGTTTGACCTGCCAAGCCTAAAAGATTTACTACCTTGCCCTTTATAGAAAAAGTTTTCTGACTCCTGCCCTGGGCATTTTTTATTTATTTATTTATTTTTTTGAGACGGAGTCTCACTCTGTCACCCAGGCTGGCGTGCGGTGGCTCACTGCAACCTCCGCCTCCCGGGTTCAAGCGATTCTCATCCGTCAGCTTCCTGAGTAGCTGGAATTACAGGCGCCTGCCACCACACCTGGATAATTTTTGTATTTTTAGTAGAGTCCAGGTTTCACCATGTTGGCCAGACTGGTCTTGAACTCCTGGCCTCAATCTGCCCCCACTTGGCTTCCCAAAGTGCTGGGATTAGAGGCGTGAGCCACTGTGCCCGCCCGCCACCCCCCCCCCCCCCCCCCTCCTGCCCTGGACTCTTATTTTGACTTTTATACAGGGAGAAAACCACTCCTTCCTGTTGGCACAGAGAGCCACGTTAGATTCGCCTATGCTTGTCCTCTCCTAGACTGGGTAAAACCGGTAGGCCTTACTACTTACAAAACTTCCTCTTTATAAAATGTACATGAACATGCTATGTGGCCATGATGGAAATTTTAAATCCCAGCACATCATGTTAATTCATTACAGAGACAGAATTTCTCAAGCATACTCTGTAAGCATGTGAGCTTGGGATAAGTTGCCCTTGGGTTCATGTTAGCCTCTCTGAGTCTGTTTCTTCATCTTTCATATGAGAATATTAAATCCCAATTCTTGTGTGTGGCTGCTGAGATAATGTTGCTGTGAAGATTAAATTACAAAGGGACTAAAAGTGCTTTTCCTAGTACCTCATACATATTAACAGTCCACACATCGGCTGAGCGCGGTGGCTCACGCCTGTAATCCCAGCACTTTGGGAGGCTGAGGCGAGCGGATCACTTGAGGTCAGGAGTTCAAGACCAGCCTGACCAAAATGGAGAAACCTCGTCTTTACTAAAAATACAAAATTAGCCAGGTGTGGTGGCACATGTCTGTAATCCCAGCTACTTAGGAGGCTGAGACAGGAGAATCACTTGAACCTGGGAGGTGGAGGTTGCGGTGAGCTGAAATCACACCATTGCACTCCAGCCTGGGCAACAAGAGCGAAACTCCATCTCAAAATAAGTAAATAAATAAATTAATTAATTAATTAAATAAAAGTCCACACATGGTAGTTCTTCTTGAAGCAGCATGTTTTAGTAAATAAGATGATGAACTTGTTATGAGCTCAGAACAAGCTCATATTTGCCATGTGTCTTGGGGAAAGATTCTCCATTTATGCCTTGGGAACCCTATTGTTATCAGTTAGCTACAGCTGTATAACAAACTACGCTAAAACATGGTCGTTTCTAACGCTAAGCATTTACTGTGGCTCATGAGTCCATAGGTCAGCTGGGCAGTTATGTTGCTCTGGGCCAGGATCAGCTGGTGGTTGCTGAGCTTGTTCATGCCTCTGTGATCATCTGGTGGTCAGCTTGGGGCTGGCTCGATTAGGATGGCCTCTCATGTCTTGTGGTTGGCTGGCTTTTGGCTGGCACTTGCCTCTCATCACTCAGTAGCCAGTTGAGACTTGTTCATAGGGTGGTGGCAGGGGCGGCACAGCATCACTTCCTTCAATTATCTTGCCCATATCAAGTCACAAAGATGGCCCATCTTCAGGGGATAGAGGCACCACAGGATGGGAGGAGAAAAATCCAATTGCAAAGGGCGTGGATACAGGGATGAATGGAGAACTGGGAAGAAAAAAATGTTGTAATTATCTATCACATTTGGCCCCTTCACCAAGATGGTAAAAAATATACTGTTTTCCTTTAATAGAAAGAAGCTATTAAATAAAGCTTTTCATTAGGAAGTTTCGCATGGCAAAGTCAAGCTCTCCCCTGCCCTGTCACTCTTGCTCTGGCTTTGGTCAGCAGAGCCTCTGACATGGCAGGAGGTTAATTTGGGTCCTTCCTCCCATGGTTTGTCTCTTGTGTGACAGGGTCAGCAAACCTTGGGGCCTGTTGGCTGGTTGCATATCGGATTTCTTCCTCTGACATTCTCACAAGTTCCACAGCCCTTGGATTGGTTTATGAAGGAGCCCTCATGTCCTCCACTTCTCAGACGTGTGGAACTCCCTGAGGCTGTGTCTGCAGATTGCCACTGAGACCACTTGAGAAGTGAGAATCGTGTCTGCTCAGTGCATTGTCTTGGCCTCTGTGATCAAGGCCTCCTGTCCAACCTGCCCATATGATCACAATGCCTGTTCTATTTCAGCCAGTTGTTTGGATGAACTGTTGAGATGTATGAGGCATTTAAGAGCTTGGCTCTGGAGTCAAATGCAATGTGGAAATCTGGCTCCTTTACATGCAGATGTGACCTTGGGCAAGATGCTGACCTCAAGGGACTTCAGGTTTTACATCAATAAAATGGGAATAATAACAGTGCTTATGATATGGGGCTGCGAAAATTGCATGGGCTTGAGAAGCACCTTACCTGTGTGTGTGGAATAAGCCCTCACTCAATGATAGAGGTTATTAGCACGACTATTTTTATGACTCTGACCCCACCATATATGATGAGTTTCACCTCTTCAAAGGAGTCTCTATTACCTTTTTTTAAGACTGGGAAGGCTTAATTTTAGCACATCCATGGGTTGTCACAGAGATGTCATTTTTGATTCACACAGGGATGTTCCACATTTTGAATGGGATAGCTGGTCCTCAGCAAAGGGACACTGCCAAGATTCGGAAGAGCTGTGAACTTGCTGAGTCGTGGAGAAGCATTCTTGGACACATAGCTCCCAACAAGCCTGACTCTGTTTGTAATTAATTTGAATGCTTCCAGAGCTTCCTTTTATACCCTCCCTGTTGTAATTCCATGGGGAGTTCATCGGGCCGGAGCTGCAGTTCAGATCATTGCGTTCAGTGCTCATTCTTACCATCTGGGCTTCATTTGAGTGGAGGGCAGTTATTTTTTAGGTATCTAGTTTTTTTTTTCCCCTTGTGCAGCATCTGTGGGTGTTTGTACCGCAGAAGGAAGCATGTAAATAAATGCACTTGATGAAGAATCAGTAAGAATATTAATTCCTAAGCTATCACTCAGTCTATATAACCATTTGTAAAAGAGAAAAATGTCATTTCATTTATTTAGCTGTTCAAGAATTCTAATATTTCTCATTTTATAAGGAAAAGTAGAAGAAACAGGTTAGGAAAACTAAACCCAAAGTATGACACTGCTAGAAGAAACAGAAATTGTTAAGTAAATGCTGGAGTTGCATTTCACATTGCCTCCCACATGGTGTTTTAGAGAGATACCACCCCGATCTACCTGCTGGGGAAAAGTGTGTCCTTAACCCAAAGCTTCCAAGTTTGCCAAGACTTGGGGGCTGAGAGCCAGAAACCAACCAGGAGATAGGGTACCAGGGTAACCTGGAGACAACCCTCGTCAGATGCACGTGGACACCTCTCCAAGCCAGTAACATTTTACTAAGCATGTTTGATAAATTAGGCTTAACCAACAGCACATTGGGTAGAGAGAAGAAGGGAGGAAGGCAGAGGAATTCTAGAAGGAAATTGAGTGAGTTCCATATAATCTGCAAAAGAATGCCTTCTGGCAGTTTATGAAACGAGATGTTTGATGAAAGTAACATTCTAACCAGGACCCTGCACCTTGGCAGCCTGTCTTCTGTCTCTGGGACTTGGGGCATGTGGGAGATCCAAGGGGTGGGCTCAGGTGTTCAGGTTTGGGATGGTGTTGTGGATTGAATTGTGTCCCTTACAAGAAGATATGTTGGCGTCTTAGTCCTAACCCCCAGTAACTCACAATGTGACCTTATTTAGAGATAAGGTTTTTACAGAGGTAATTAAGTTAAAATGAGTTTATTAGTATCGTACTAATTCAGCATGCCAGGTGTCCTGATAAAAAGGGGACATTTGAACACAGACATGCACACAGGGAGCACTCCATGTGAAGATAAAGGCAGTTGTTGGGAGGCTGTGCCTACAAGATGAGGAAAACCAAAGCTTAGCAGCAAACCATCAGAAGCTGGAGAGAGGCATGAAACAAATTCTCCCCAACAACCTCAGAAGGAACCAGCTTTGCTGACACCTTGATCTAGGACTTCTAGCCTTCAGAACTGTCAGACAATACGTTTGCATGGTTTAAGCCAATCAGTCTGTGGTAGTTTTTGACAGCATCCCTAGCAAACGAATACAGATGGTGTCGTGATAAAAGGCATGGATCTTCTCACTGCTTCACCCCACTTTCCTGTTTCCACCATCCCCACAGCCTGGGCAGGGAGGAAGAGTGGAGTGAAGAGAGGCCATTGACAAAATTTGGGGATCAGGCATTCCCAGGTCCTCCAACATGAGGTTGGGAACCACTTGGCAACTTAGATTCCTGTGTTTCAAATAAACATCCAGAAATAACATGATGAGCTCAGATTTCTGCCTCTTATCTTGTCATCTAGTTTTTCTGTTTATAACAAAAATGGTAATATGAAAAGTACAGTTGTATGATGTGATTTGTTGAGGGAGCTACACAGTTGCACAGGGTAATTTGTGTGCAGATCATGTTATCCCACCACCATGGAATGAAGGAGGTCTCATTGGGCCCCTTTTGTGAAGCAGCTGACTTGTACAGGAGGCAGTGACTTGTACACAGTGAATGATAGAACCACAGTTCAAGTTCAGGACTCTTGACTTGCTTGCATGTAAGCTCTTCCCTCCTACCTGTAGGATGAGTGCACCAAGGTCTGGCTGGGATGGCCCAGAGATTTCTGAAAATACAGATGCCTGAACCATCCCCAGAGGGGCTGAACTAATTGGTCTGGGATGTGGTCTGGGTAGCGGGAGTTTTTGAGTCTTCCAGGTGGATACCCACCACAGTAGGCAAACCAGCAAAGCATTTTAGGTTGACAGCAGCCTGGAGAGGTTAGCTTATTCAGAAGTTCTCAAGGGCTTGTGACAATCCCCGGGAAAGCCATTCCTAAAATACAGATTCCTGGGACCTGCCCAGACATAACAGATCAGAATTTCCAGGAGTGGAGTCCAGGAATCTGTATTTTACAAAAGGCCCAGAGGTCATCTGAGGATCATGTAGGTTTGGGAACTGGACCTAGTCCATCCACTGTGCCTGTGGGGTGTGTTCTGGAGGGATTCTAGGCAGTAAAGCACTCTGTTGTTTTCACTTAAAGCCTGCGCTGTAACACCTTACCAGAAACAAGGTCATCTGCTTACTTCACAGATTCCAGGGGTAAATATAGTGTCACACTAGGAAGGACTCAGGACTCAAAACAGAGTAAACACTTCTTCACTCAGCAACTGGGCACAACTCCCAGCCACCCAGGAACGCTAATTTGGAATTAAACAGAGACTTGCAGAAGTCCCCCAAATAGCAGCAGTTTCCCATCCTGTAGACCCACAGAATACAGCCTTTTTGATATCCTCTGTCTCAGTTCTTCATTCTGCAAATGAAGAAGTTGAAGCCAATGAAGGTATGACCATCTAATCTCTGTGACGGGCAGATCTTGGATGCCCTCTGCAATGGGCAGCTCCTAGTGCCAGCTGCTGTGTCCTTGTCATTGTCTCTATGTGTTTCTGACCCTGGACTCATCTGGCTGCAATTCAGTGGCCACATTTGTAGATACAATACCTATTTTTGAAGTATTTTTGAAGAGTAAATGAGATAGCATTAAAAGCACTTTAATAGTTTATAAAATACTAGTTGTTGTTATTGTTGAAATGTCAGTTTGCATTAGATTGATATGGAAACTTAAGGTGGGGCACCAACTTTGATTTGTACCTGTAAGAATAGTCATGTAACAATATTGTTTGTGGATCTGGTTCCCTTTTGCCAGTCTTTAAAAAATTTCCTAATGCAATGCCCTATTCAGTGAGTTAAGCTAATTATCTATCTGTTCTCCTGGAGCTTAAAGCCAAGACAGAAAATACTGGCAGTGGCAAAGATGACTGGGCCATTGGCCAGAGTGGATCCATTGATAAGTCCATTTTTATGTCTTGCCCAAGCACTGTGGGAAACTGGAACAGAACCATGGGACCTATACTCTGCCAGTGTTCCAAAAATCAGGTCCTAGGCATTCATCATGGCAAATTTCTGCTGAGTTGGCCATGTTAATCTTTGGACAGATCAGATGTTTAAGATCATATTCAATTATACAGCAATCATACATTGGAATATGGGAAACTCATTATAAATTAGGTTGTTGAATATTGAAAGACATGGGAATTTATTTATGACAACTGTTTTAGGTGCAAAAAGCAAGCTGCAACATGGAAATGTATGTACCAAATGTTAAGAAGGAGTTTCTAGTGGAAGAAGGAGTGTCTTTTTATTTTCATCTTTGTATCTCTTGGCATTTTTTAAAGAAATGCCAATTCTTCCAGATGAAGGTGGCTTGACGGAAGAGATAACGTCAAAGGTGGGTCTTGATAGATGTATAAGAGTTTGAAAAGGCAGAAGCGCCGGGCATGGTGGCCCACGCCTGTAATCCTAGCACTTTGGGAGGCTGAGGCAGGAGGATCACGAGGTCAGGAGATTGAGACCATCCTGGCTAACATGGTGAAACCCCGTCTCTACTAAAATACAAAATAATTAGCTGGGCGTGGTGGCAGGCGCCTGTAGTCCCAGCTACTCGGGAGGCTGAGGCAGGAGAATGGTGTGAACCCAGGAGGCAGAGCTTGCAGTGAGCCGAGATCATGCCACTGCACTCCAGCCTGGGCGACAGAACGAGACTCCATCTCAAAAAAAAAAAAAAGAAAAGAAAAAAGAAAAAAAAGAAAAAGAAAAAGAAAAGGCAGAAGCATCATCCAGAGGAATGAGAGTAGCATTTGTGGAGGCATGGAGTAGTGAAATCCCATAGTTTGTTCTGGAACTGGCTGGCTGTTCCAGCTGGACCACATTCAGATGGCTGACTGGTTATCAAGGCAATGTACCACTGAGATTGAGAGCAGTTTGTTTGACCCACACAACCTGAGTTTGAGTCTTGGCTTTACCATTTCAATTGTGTGACCTTGGGCAAGTCAGTTTACATCACCTACTCTATGTGTTTTCATGTGTAATATGTGGATAATAAAAGGACCAAGGTATGGGGGAAGGTTAAATGAATTAACACACGTGAAGCAATTAGACCCCTCACCTGGAGCATAGTGAGTGCTTCATAATTTAGTCTATCGTATCTCATAATTACGGCAGATATTATTTTGCACCCAGTAGAAATGTACAGCCTTACTTCTCTGAGAGTTGAAGGAGAAAAAAAAATGGTGAGTTGGAAGTAATACTTCATGGAGTACAGGGTCTCTGTGGGGCTGTTTGGAATTGTGCAGACAGAGGGAAGACAGGAGGGCATTGCCATGAGAGGGTGGCACGAAGTGAGAGCAATTCTTCTGAGCTCAAGATTTAAAGCCAGTTCTAGTTGGAGCAGAAAGAGGGACTGGAAAGTGTTAGGAAATAATGTTGGATGCATTCAATGAAGCCAGATTATAGAGGGCCTTATGGACCAGTTGGTAGGCGTCTCACTCATAAAAAGGAAAAGGGGATTAGGACATGATTTTTACAGGTGATATACGCCTGGTGGAAATGTTACAGCATAAAGGGCCTGGCCTCGGACTTGTTTTCTAAAGCCATCGGGTGATATTTCCTGTGGACCTCACCTGTAGCCAGTAATGATCTGGAAATATTTCAGACCTTAGTAATAGACCCTGGTTTCTGCACCTAGAAAGAACCATGGTGGACTTTTCTTCTGAACATTGGTTTCTGACTTGGGGAAAGCAGATGGGTATCTGTGAACACCTCCTCCTTCAGTGAATAAAGAGAACAATGGTGGATGATGGAAAGAGCAGTGAACATGTTGCAGCCACAATAAAGTGTATTGCTAATTCATTTTTTAAAATGTGTTTGTCTTCTTACTTTCCTTGATTTTTTACTACCACATTATTTTTGAAGTTTAATAATATGGTTGAGATATATGACTAGCTGGGTTTCTAGTGGATATGATACTCTGTCTCTGAGCAGTACTTGTGAGCATTCTGAATCCTAGCCTTTTACACCTGTAGATAGAGTGAAACCATAACTACATATGTACATGGCTTGGTCTTGGGTTGGGGTTCCCAAAGAAAAGACTCTGAGACTAGCATTTAAATTCAGTAGTTTATTTAGGAGGTAGTTGCAAGAGGCACTGGTAGCAGAGTGGGAAGTGAGACAGGCAAGGGCAGGAAGCCAAAAAAGATGTGATAATAAGTAAGTCACTTCTGTGGACAATGGGGATTCAACCTACTCAGTGGCTTGGGAGGCAGGGAGGACTGGGACACTGCAGACAGTATACCACAGGCTTGTCTCCCAAAATAGATGAGAATACTGTGGAGCATTTATTTACCAACTCCTGTCTGCTATTGGTTGACGTTTGCTTCTGGAGAAATTAACTCCCCAGCACTCCTGGCTTCTCCACATAATGGATGGAGCCTGGTCTGTGGCCAGAGAAAGCTCCCAGACAAGGAAGATTGAATGCCAAGGGAAAATGAGTAGAGCACCTACTACTCCACGTCACATGGAGGGCTTAACAGTGAAAGTAATGGTGAGAAACTAGATACTTTACCCCTAAGATCAGAAATAAGGCAAAAATGTCCGTTCTCATCATTCTTATTTGACATCATACTGGAAGCCCTAGACAATGTAGTGAGACCAGAAAAGCAAAGAAAAGACACACTGATTTGGAAGAAAGAAAGAAACTGGTTTTGTTCACAGCTGACACGATTGCCTGTAGAACGTCTCAAAGAATTGATAAAAATCTCCGGGAACTAATAAGTAATTATAACAAGGTTGCAGGATACAAAGACACAGGAGTTGATTGCTTTCCTATATGCCAGGAATGGAGAATTAGAAGAGTATAATTCTAACAAAATATATACAAGACTGATATGAAAAAACTGCCAAACTCTGATGAAAGAAATCAAAAAAAGAACTAAATGGATATTCCATGTTCATGAATAGGAAGAGTCAGAGTCAAGTTCTTCCCAACATGTTCTATACTTTCAATGTAATTGTAGTAAAAATCTCAGTAATTTATTTTGTGGATATCCACAAAGTGATTTCTAAAGTTTATATTGAAAGGCAAAAGGCCCAGAATAACCAAAACAATACTGAAGAAGAACAAAATCAGAGGACTGACACTATGAGACTTCAACACTCACTGTAAAGCTATGGTAATCAAGACAATGTGGTATTGGTAAAAAGAAGGACTAATATCCAGAATCTACAAAGAACTCCAACAAATGAGCAAGAAAAAAACAAACAATCCCATCAAAAAGTGGGCTAAGGACATAAATAGACATTTCTCAAAAGAAGATATACAAATGGCCAACAAGCATTTGGAAAAATGCTCAACATCACTAATTATCAGGGAAATGCAAATCAAAACCACAATGCAATACCACCTCACTCCTGCAGAAATGACCATAATCAAGAATAAAAAAAGAGTAGACGTTGGCGTGGATGTAGTGAAAAGGGAACACTTTTACACGGTTGGTGGGAAGGTAAAATAGTACCACCACTATGGAAAACAGTGTGGAGATTCCTTAAAGGACTAAAAGTAGATTTATCGTTTGATCCAGCAATCCCACTACTAGATATCTACCCAGAGGAAGTCATTATACAAAAAAGATAGTTGTACATGCATGTTTATAGCAGCACAATTTGCAATTGCAAAAATATGCACCCAGCCCAAATGCCCATCAATCAATGAATGGATAAAGAAAACTATACATATATATATATGGTGTGTGTGTGTATATATATATATATATGGTGTGTGTATATATATATGGTGTATATATATGGTATATATATGGTGTATATATATGGTATATATATGGTGTATATATATGTGGTGTATATATATGGTATATATATGTGGTATATATATATATGGTATATATATGGTGTGTATATATATGGTGTATATATATACACACCATATACCATGGAATACTACTCAGCCATAAAAAGGAATGAAATAATGGCATAATGAAAAGGAATGAATAATGGCATAATGGTATTAGCTGCAACCTGTATGGAATTAGAGACTATTATTCAAAGTGAAGTAACTCAGGAATGGAAAAGCAAACATCATATGTTCTCACTCATATGTGGGAGCTAAGCTATGAGGATGCAAAGGCATAAGAATGATACATTGGACTTTGGGAACTCAGGGGAAAGGGTGGGAGTTGTCGAGGGATAAAAGACTACACATTGGATACGGTGTACACTGCTCGGGTGATGGGTGCACAGAAATCTCAGAAATCACCACTGAAGAACTTATACATGTAACCAAACACCACCTGATCCCCAAAACCTATTGAAATAAAAAGTAATAAAAAAAGAAAAAAAGAGTAATTATATAAAGATCACTGTTTAAACACACAAACAGTAAAAGAATAAACAAATAGGCTAATAGAACAGGATAGACAGCCCCAAATTTGGAAGCAACCAAGATGTGCTTCAACAGATACATAAATAAACAAACTATGGTACAGACATACAATGGAATGTTATTCAGTGATATGAAGAAATGAGCCATCAAGCCACAAAAAGACATTTAGGAACTTTTAATGCATATTGCTCAGCAAAAGAAGCCAATTTGAAAGGGTTATATATTGTATGATTCCAACTATGTGACATTTTGGAAAAGATAAAACTGTACAGACAGTAGAAAGAAGTAGTTGCTTGGGGATCCAGGGGTAGGGAGGAAGGAGGGATAACTAGGTGGAGTGTAGAGGGTTTTTAAGGTGGCAAAACTATTCTCTTATGATACTGTAATGATGGATACATGACATTACATATTTTCAAAACTCATAAAATGTAGAACATCAAAAGCTGACCCTAATGTTAGCCATGCACCTCAGTTAATAATAATGTATCAATATTGGTTAATCAGTTGTTACAAATGTACCTCACCAATGCAAGATGTTAGTAATAGGGGAAACTGGTTATCGGGGGAGCATTTGGGAACTCTGTACATTCTGTTCAGTTTTTCCCAAAGCCACTCTAAATTTGTTAAGACCTTATTTTAAGGTCTATTGACAAATGACAAGAAAAAATTATGTAAATGGGAGTGTTAAAAATTAGTATTTGTGATTATTAACTTACAAAATAAATTGGAACAGAATTCATGGTTTGCTTGTTAAAAAATGAGTTCTGTTTGAAAGACAAAAGGGCGACATTATTGAAATGGAAAATACTGTGTTTGAGGTTGTGCATGGTGTAGTGGAAGGCCACGGTTCAGGGGCTGGTCACTCTGTGTTTGAGTCCCCTCCAGCCCGTTTCTGAGAAGTACTGGGACTTCAAATTAGTTACAACTAAGCTTCGGACTTCACATCTGCAAAGTGAGGATAGGGAGACCTACTTGATGGGGTTGTTGTGAAGGTGAAAAGAGAGGAAGTCTGTCAAAGCAATTAAACAACACCCGGCATGTGGAGCTCTGTGCCTCGCCCTGCTTCCAAACCTTTCCTGGTGCTGACCTGAATGTTTCTCTCTGATTCAGTCAACAGTTGTGCCATTTTTGGCTAGTGATCTGTGGCTGGGCTGCCAGCCGATGACAGGCAGTTCCCCAAGCAGGTCACAACAAGGTGGCAATTGACCTTCTCCCCGAGGATGTCTGTTCGGGTTCTGCTAGAAGCCAAGGGCTCCCTGATGTGGGGTTTCGGTTTCAGACTGCGGCACTCTGAACATTCTTTATGGGCTGGCAAAAGGCGTTTCACACTTCAGATAGGCCCCAAGAGGATGATTTGCTTTCTTCAAGGAGAACTGAGAATTCTCAGATGATTGGAAGGTTCTGTACTCTCATTTTAGCACCTCCGATAGATTCTCCCACATGTGGCAAACACAGTCATAGCTGGAGGTCCATTGTCAGTTGGTAACAGGCAGTGAAATGTTGCTGAATCGGACAGTCCAGGTATAGGGCATTTCTATCATCACAGAAAGTTCTGTTGGTCAGAGCATCTAAAGCATATTCGGCCTCTCCCCCTAGCCACCCTGTTTATCTCTTGCTTGCATTCCTCCTTGCTATTTGTGCTGCCGCCACCCCAGTTCCAGCCCCCAATGCCTAATAACATCCTGATAGATCAATAGAGTTGTGTTTTAGCAGGTCTAACATCATGTTGTATCTCTGGCCTCTCAAACGGCAGAGCTACTCCTCTGCTTGGTACTTAAGGCCTCATCAGGGCCCTGACCGCCTGTGTCACCTTACAGTCTCCATCCTCCAGGATATGCCCAGGAATGCATGGAGTGCACACACAGACTGCTTGCTGTTTATTGAGTAAGCTTTGTCAGTCTGTGCTAGGTCTGTTTCACAATCCACTCTCCATCTGCCCTGGTCAAACTCTTCTCCATTGTGTATCTGCTTCTTATATATCACCAGAGACAATTTCTCCCTCAGGTAAACACCTGAATACTTTAGGTTTCCCTTCCACGTGACACCCAGCACATCCTGCTTCATATGCAATTTGTCTGTCTGCATCCCCCAGCCTCGCTTCTTCCTGGAGTGCTTGTTCCTTTAGGAACAGGTGCTCTAGGCCTTCTTCTGTGTAGGCTAGCCCAGCAATACATACTTACCAAGCAATACATACTTGGTAAATTGTAAGATGCTTTTTCCAAGATACAATTTCTAAATTTCTTCTCTAAGAAGTTCTTTCCTAAACTTCCATAGGAACAAGCCAGCATACTTGCATTGACTCCACATTGGGAGACTACAGAATCGCTCCCTCAAGCAATCCTCTCTCCTTGCATCAGTCTCCTGTCTCTGTGCCTCTAGACTAACATTCAGCCACACTAGCTGAGTGCCCCCTTCTGCAGACTAGGAGGATTGGGTTGTGTATTAGACACTGTCCATGCCTAGTTTGTATCTCTTAGGCGTTACTACTTAGTATGTATTATCAGAGCCTCCCATTGCCTGAACCTGAATCTCTTTGCCTGAGGGTTTTGGGGGACTTCTCCAATCCCTAAGAGGACCACACCACCTGCCCCTCAAAGCAGACCAGAAGTTCCAGGAGAATGAAGACCCCTAAGAAAAGTCCTTGACCAAGAACTGATGAGTCAGTGTGTAAATATCCCAGTTCCCTTGCCTATTCGATGGGATGGCTCTGAGGTGCATGCTCTGTGTGGTTTTCTGGAGGCCCCCAGCAGGATGAAGCTTCAGTTGCCCACAGCAGTAACTGGCTTGATAAATTACTCTGTTGACTCCTTTGTTGGCTCCTTTATTCCCTATCCCTTTCTCCTCACATGTATCTTTGTCTTAAGCTCTACTTCTGAGGAGCCCAAATTCAGATTGAATGACTCCCAAGTAATCTTCCTTTCCAACTCTCTGGCTGCTTTGGTTTTTATCATCCTTTGATTTGCTCTGGTTGGTGTTTTGCCTACACAGGTTACCACTGTGTGGCATATGTTTCTAAGCTTCAGATGAAATTATTGTCTCACTCATGTCACAAGACTAATCCTTGTAAATGGCGTGTCCAACCAGGGACCCAGCAGGGTGAGACGCAAACCTCGAGAGCACGGGCACCATTGGAGGCCTCCAGGAGTCCTGGAGAAGACAGTGCAGAGAAGCTCTTGGCTGCAGTAGCTCTACCTTAAGCCAGGGATTACTGAGAGTTACCCACTCTGCTATTTATAAGGACTGAATTCATAGCTAGGGAGTTTATATATGAATAATGGGAAATAACTTTTTTATGTGATATTTCATTTTGTTCTGTAGTTGGTAAAAAGAGCACTTTATTAAAATAGAATTTGGTAGATGAGATCAAAGTTACCTTGAAAAATTACTTTTATAAATTTATTTCTGTCTGAGTTTGCTCCTACTTTTCTTAATTCTGACTCTCCTGTTCTTTCTTTTCATTCTTCTCCTTCCTTTTCTTTCTGCCTCTCTTTTTATGATGATTTTTTGTGCTATTGCATTTAGGAAACATTAAGGTATTTTCTTTTTGAAATGCACATACACATGGTATCATTTACCAGTTTAGCTTTTGAATCTATTGGAAGATTCTAAACAAAAAGATATGTGTTGCTGTCTCTTTGCCACTACGCCTGCCAGACATCAATAGTCAATTGTAGCATCATTCTCAATCTTGAGCTCCAGGGCACCATGGTAATTGATGGGTATCAGCATAGGAGAGGAAACTGTTATGATCTAATGGAAATGATTAGATTAGGTAGACCAATGTAGGTAGATACTTGATATTCTTTTCCTTTCATTTGTCCTTTGTTAGGAGAAGGAGACTGAATGATTACTTCAGAAGAAGGGAGGTTCTTGGACAAATTCTTGAGTTCCATGGGTTGTGAGTCTGTCTTGGGTACAGACCGTGCTGTTTCTTATCCATCTTGGAGAACTCCAAGAAAGAGTAGAACCACAAGCTGGATGTTCCACTCACCTCTGTCCAGGCCCCAGTGGCAGTTTAATTCTCAATATGGACAGATAGGATGCTTACCTTTTCTCTCCTCCTGTGGACTTTATACATATTAATGCCCTGGCTTTCCCCATGGCCCAGCCTCCATTATTGACATTACCTGTCCTTAGATGCTTTGATGTTTGGCTGTCTTTTTGATGGTGGCCAATGGTCCAGGCCCAGGGCTGGCCTCCATAGGGTCTCTTGGGAGGGTGATAGAGAGGAGACAGTTCCCTATGTCAACACCTTATCTCAGTCCTCCCCAGAACCTTGGCCTTGTCACTGTTGCAGTCTGAAGTTCTCATTTGCCCTTCAGATTGTTGGATTTCCTCATACACCCAAACGTGGGGATCATCTCCCACTCCTAAATACTTTTGCAAAGCTGAAGCTTGTTGTTGCTATTTCCTCTCTATTTCACCTTCACATCATCAGCAGACAGTATCATCGCCTGCCTGTGGGCTTAGCTGCTTTTCTCTAGGTCTGAATGTGTGATGAAACAAGAGCTCTTCCCTCTGACTTTGTGACCACCCCCCTCCCCAGCTTCTCCTTCCCTCTTGGCCTTATGTCCTGGCCTGCGAGTCAACTTGGAGAGCTTTTCCAATTTTTGTTGTGGAACCTAAGTTAAGTGATTAAGCTTCCCATGGGCCCTTGTGTGTCCAACAACAGGGTTAGTAACGTTTTCCTCTCCTAGCCTCCCCTAGGACTCCTTTCCTGGGGTATCTGTCAGCATCTTTTATCGATAGTTGGACTGGAGGTTTGGCTTTGTCAGCTCTCTTCTGAACACTCCCCAAGGCTTCATGCATTTCACCTCAGTTTCCACCAGGTGGTTAGTTTGAAGCAGGCTGAACACAGTAATATCAGAGACTCCATGGGTTTAATCAAACACAGAATGTGTAGAAAATGCCTTCATCTGGGATGCTTTCACACTCCAGTGGTTAGAGAGCACAGCTTCAAAACAAAAAGTTAGCCTTTGTGCCATTAATGCATTGTGAAGGAAATGGTGCCCCTCAAGTTCCTGGGTGTCATAGGTGGGGCTCCTACAAGCAGAGCCTGAGGTGAGGACTCCGGAGCCTGTGTTTTATTGAGGGAGAGCTCTCAGGGGATACCGATGAAGGAGGGAGAGAAGCAGGACAGGGCGGGGGGGGGCTGCACAGGGAGGATGAGGGGGTAGCAGGGCAGCTCAGCCTTGGCCTGAACCGTTGTCGGTGGGAGGGGTGGGGAGGGGGTAGTTCTGTGGCTTAAATTATACCCAAAGTTGCCTTTCTTGAGTCAAGGGCCTTAGCATTTGTACTTAAAGTGGTCGGTCATTGAAAGCCCCTAGGGCAGAGTGGGGGTACAGCCTTCGATGAGGCCCTATCCAGGGGGCCCTATTGATGAAGGGCAGTTCTGCAGAGAGTCTCAGCTTTAGCCCTGCACTCACAGCAGCTGGCACTGCAGTACCAACCACTAAGAGAGACCTGGGCCAGCACCAACGGCAGCAACTACCCAAGCCTTCTTGGCTCACGACAAAGGAAACTAACATTATTAACGGCTGCTGTGAGTAGGTGCAGTGTGGAGAGCTTCTACACCCATCTCCTCATTTGATTATTGAAACAGCCCTTAAACACGTTATTATTTTTCCTGATTTTCAAATGAAGACTCTGAGCCTCAGGGATTCAGGAACTTCCTAAGGTCTAAACTGTAAGCAGAAGAGTTGGAATTTGAACTCAGATCCCTTTTTCTTGGTTTCTCACCCCAAAGCCCAAGTCTGCATTGAACCTTAAGGTTAAATTGCTGCCTGGACCAGAGACACTTGTTTCAACATGTGAAGTCTCAGCTGTTGGTGGGGAAGAGACATTGTGTAGGAATTTCCTGTACAATCATCTTTTAAAGTCTTTAAGGTCATCACTCAGGCCTATTTGCTTTTATTGTCATGTGTCTTGTACCAACATTTTGTCAATGATGGACCACTTATGCAATGGTGGTCCCATAAGATTATAATGGAGCTGAGAAAACCTTATCACCGAGTGACATCACAGCTGTTGTAATGTCATAGCATAATGCATTATCTTTTCTATGTTGAGATACACTTAGATACACAAAATACTTGCCGTGGTGTTCCAGTTGCCTGGAGTATTCAGTGCACTCATGCTATACAGGTTTGTAGCCTAGGAGCAATAGGCTATACCTCATAGCCTAGGTGTATAGTAGGCTATACTAGCTAGGTTTGTGTAAGTATGCTCTATGATGTTCGACAACCATGAAATCATCAAAAGATGCATTTTTCAGAATATGTCTTCATCATTAAGTGATGCATGACTGTATTTATACAGTTGTAAATTTAGAAGTCAAAACAAACTTCTATGTCAGCTCCCCAAACAAGCCCACAGTAGGTTCAAATCACCAGTTTGGAAGGTAGGTCGTCTACAGGCAGGGGGAAGCTGAAGATTTGATATGAAAGGAGAGACAGTTTAATCATAGCTATTTAAAAAAAAATAGTAGTCTTGGGCCATTCAGTTAGAGAAAGCTGCTGCTTTACACTCTTTAGTAGGTCACAAGTATGTCATCAGATTACATCCTAGAATTAACTGGAATCTGTTTGCTCATCTTTTTTCAATAGACTTATTGAGTACCTTCAGTGTGTCAGAAACTGTGCTAGAGATGCAAGAACTATTAAGACATGATCCTTGTGCATAAAGAGCTTGCATCTTAAAAGCTTGAACACAAGGAGGCTGCAGAGGAAGACAGAGCAAGCACCTCTCCTGAACAGAGTTCTTTATCACATTAGCCAGACTAATAAAAATGCATGACCTGATACACTCATAAAAGGATGTTCAACATCATTAGTCACTGGGAAATGAAAATTAAAATTGCCATGAGATAGTACTGCACTAGAGTGGCTCAAGTTTAAAAGCTGACAATACCAAGTCTTGTCAAGGATGTGGAGACTCTGGACTCTAATATATGGTTGATGGACATGTAAGATGGTGCAGCTATCTTGGAAAACAGTTTGGAGTTTCTTATAATACATATGAACCAGCCATTCCACCCTTAGGTATTTACCCAAGATAAATGAAAATATATGGTTATCAAAAAGATGTTCACATGAATGTTTATAGCAATTTTATTCTAATAGCTCCAAACTAGAAAAATCCAGATGTCCTCCAACTGGTAAATGAACAGATAGAGGCACATCCATGCAATGGAAAGCTACTCAATAGTTTCAAAGAATGCACCCCTGAAACCCACAACCGCATGAACAGACCTCACAGACATCATACTATTCTTGAGCTGAAGCTGCAGGGTAAAAATAAAATTAAGTTTAAAAATAATTAGAAATAAGTAATTTGAAAACAGAAAAAAATAAACAATTTAAAAACATGCCAAACGAAAGGAACCAGACACAAAAGAATACATGCTTTGTGATTCTAGTTGTATGAGAGTCTAGGAAATGCAAACGAGGCAATAGGAGCAGAAAGCAGCTCAGTAATGTTATGGGGGTCAGGTGCAGGGGGTTGGCCTACAGAGGAGGACAAGAAACTTCCAGGGATGGCAGAATTGTACACTTTAAGTGGCTGCAGTTTATTTTGTGTAAATTATACCTCAATAAAATTCATTTTTCAAAAAGCACCTAGAAGCATGCCTAACACATAGCAAATGGTCAATAAATGGTGGACTTCATAAAAAATTTATGTGTTTATGTGTGTGTGTGTGTGTGTGTGTGTGTGTATGACCCAGTAAGCTCATAGAATGATGTTCAACATCATTAGTCGTTAGGAAATGAAGATTAAAACTACATGAGATCATGTAGTACTAGTGCAGTAGTACTGCACTAGAGTGGCTTAAGTTTAAAAGTTGACAATGCCAAGTCTTCTCAAGGATGTGTAGCAACCAGGCTCTAATATCAACCATAATATATGGTTGATAGAAATGTACAATGGTACAGCCACCTTGGAAAACAGTTTGGAATTTTCCCACTGCATGCTAGGTTCTTGCCAGCCTCTCCCCTCAGATAAGTCACTTCTCCTCCTTTGGGCAGCAGCAAGGTACAGAAACTTCAAGCTCTTCCCTGTAAGGCAAAAATGCCAACTCCAACTCACCTTCTTGGTGGCCTCTTAGCATCAGAGAAGGCTACTTCCTGACAGAAGCAATTGTGTTCTCTGTTTCATCTTGGCTTCCTTATGACCCCGGTCAGACTTATCAGGACTGTGTGCCACTCCTCAGACTGGGCTGAGTCAGGAACCCAGCCGGCTCTCCATGCCTGTCCTCCACATGGCATCAGAAGGGAGGAAGCTACATGTGGTTCCAATCACTGCATTACAGACTCAGCCTTTATGCCCTTCATTGTGTTTGGTTTGGAGGCCCCCTCGCAGACTTTATCCACTAGCTCGGTTCTTATGTTAAATTTATGTCTGGGTTCAGAACACTTCACATGATAACCACTGATTAAAATCCAAAAAATGAGACAGAAAGAAGACAGGATAAGAAGGATGACACATTCGAAAATAAGTGATCTTAATTCCTGGGCTCAACATTCTCCATCTGCTAAGATAAACAAGTGCAACTTCCCTTGCCTCTTTACATTGTGATTTGATTCTTCTCTCTGGCCTCTACCTGGAGCCGTAGGACCCCCAGGGTGTTAGCCACTGACCTGACCACTGGACCCTTGGAGAATCCCCAGCCCCTCTGGAATGTGCAGGGATTTCTAACTCCATGACATTTTGGTGAAGAATTTTATTTTTAAAAACATAGCATAAAATAGAACAACAGCAGGTATTTCCAACCTATAGTGAATAAACAACCTGGTGGTGAAGGAATGTATATGCTTCTTTATCCGCACATTAGTGGCAAGATCTGGTAGTGAGCCTAATAACTCCTGTCAGTTTGAATTGTTGATGAGCATAAATGCTATTTTGAGATGCCTGCTACATTGTAATGGGCTGTAAAATAACTGACTGCCATTGATGATAAAGTCATGGAAATTGCTAACACTGTGTGGTGTGCTGCCTACATTCATATTAGAAGGAACTGCTACATTTGGGTTAGAAGTTATTTAAAAACATATGTATTTTGCTCAATTCGCTTTAGAGACCCCCTAAATTCTACCCATAGTCACCTAGGGGGTCTATAGACCCCAAATTAAGAACCCTTGGAATTAGGACCAAACTCTTCCACCTGCCAGGTATTCTCACTGAGATGAGTGACCTGTCACCACTCCTGCCAACAGCATACGCCACTTCCTAAATTATTTTTAAAAAGTGATAAAACATTTCAGATACAAAAACATATAGGGAGTAACATAATGAATATCCATATACTCATCATTCACCTAAGACATAAACTGTTTGCAAATGTATTTTGAAATCCCCTGCAGACTTGTCACTGCTCACAGTTTCAATCTGTTCCTTTCTCCCAAGGGCAACCACTAATTAGAATTGTCTTTTGGATTCCTGTATGTATCCTTATGCCTTTTCCACAAATGTATGTACCCATGAACAATGCCAAGTATCAGCTGCATGTTTTTTGTTTTTTTTTTAAATTTTTTTATTTTTATTTTTATTTATTTATTTATTATTTTTTTAATTATACTTTAAGTTTTAGGGTACGTGTGCACACTGTGCAGGTTAGTTACATATGTATACATGTGCCATGCTGGTGCACTGCACCCACTAACTCGTCATCTAGCATTAGGTATATCTCCCGATGCTATCCCTCCCCCCTCCCCCCACCCCACCACAGTCCCCAGAGTGTGATATTCCCCTTCCTGTGTCCATGTGATCTCATTGTTCAATTCCCACCTATGAGTGACTGGGTATATACCCAAATGACTATAAATCATGCTGCTATAAAGACACATGCACACGTATGTTTATTGTGGCATTATTCACAATAGCAAAGACTTGGAACCAACCCAAATGTCCAACAATGATAGACTGGATTAAGAAAATGTGGCACATATACACCATGGAATACTATGCAGCCATAAAAAATGATGAGTTCATGTCCTTTGTAGGGACATGGATGAAAATGGAAATCATCATTCTCAGTAAACTATCGCAAGAACAAAAAACCAAACACCACATGTTTTTAAACTTTGAGTGAATGAGATCATGCTATGTGTATTCTCCTGCAGTGTGCTTTTTCCTCTTGACATTATTTTTGTGAGGTTTATCTGTGTCACTGTATGGGACCCCAGTTCACTTATTTTCAATTTGCATGGTGTCCTATAGTGTGGCTCTACCACAGGTAAGCTAGCTATTTTGTTGTTGATTGACATTTGGATTGTTTCCAGTTCTTCACAATGACAGTACTCCACAGAACATTCTTGTGGGTGTCTCCTGGTGGGATGAATTTGTCTATCAGTGGAATGGCTGGGGAATAAGGTATGTGCATCCTTGGTATCTACAGGTTCTACCAAACTGTTCTCCAGCATGGTTCTTCCGATAGATTTACACTTTGACTAGCAGGGGATGCAAGTTCCTACTGCTCTACATGGTCATCAGTACTTCATATTCTCAGACTTTGTATTAATAATAATAATAATTCCTGCAGTCTGATGATGTGAAATGGTATTTCAATGTGGTTTTAATTTGACTTTGCTGGTTACTGGTTGTAATAATATAAATTGTGCCCCCAAAGAGAGAAGGTCCTAATCCCTGGAACCTGTGAATATTGCTTTGGTAAATTATTTTGCAGGTGTGGTTCAGTTAAGGATCTTGAAATGAAGAGATTATCTTGGATTATCTGGGTGGGCCCTAAATGTGATCACAAGCATCCTTGTAAGAGAGAGGCAGTGGGAGATTAGACACACAAGAAGATATGAAGGTGGAGGCAGAGATTGGGGTGATGCAGTCACAAGCCAAGGGATGCTGGCAGCCCCCAGAAGCTGAGACAGGCAAGGAACAGATTCCTTCTTAGAGCTTCTGGAGGGGGCACGGCCCTGCTGACACTTTCGCTTTGGACTTCTGGCCTCCAGAACTGTAAGAGGCTAAATTTCTGTTGTTTTAAGGGACACAGTTTGGGGTAATTTGTTCCAGAAGCCTAGGAAGCAAATTCATGGATCAAATTCAGCTTCTGTTCACAAGTCTATTGGGCATAGGGATGGCCTCTTCTGTGGATTGATTATTCATCAACATTGCTGATTTTTTCTTATTAACTGTAAGAGAACTTGCTGCATTATGGATATTAATTCTTTCTTGTTATTATGTTTTGTCCATGGCTTGTCTTTTCTGTTTTTGGTGGTGGTTTTTTTATATACAGAAGTTTTAAACTTTAATGTAGTCAATGTGCCATTTCTTCTTCTTATTGATTTGTGTCAGGTCTTGATTGAAAAGTCCTTACTGTCCTGAAATTGGAGATACATACATATCCTGTTATTGTCCGATAAGTATCTCCTGCTGTGTTGGGGCATGGCCAGCCTTTGCCTCTTGGGTGAGAGACCCCAGCTGGGAAGGGGCTGTCTTGCCCTTCAGATAATGGGCAAAGCCATGCAGATATCCCAGGGAACCTGCTAGAGCACACTGGACTGGGAGGGGGTGTTGGCTCTTTCAAACCTTAATTTTGCCAAATGGCCATGCTAATGATTTTGATATTGAGTTTTTGTAGATATGCTAACCTGTGCTTTTTAATCATCACTTACCATTTACCACTTTTCAGTTCAGTTACCACCACCGTAGGTCCAATGAAGGCAGATGTGCCCTCCAGCTCAGCTATATGTTGTCAGGGTTGTTTTCCCTCCTGCTCCAAGGTTGTCTTCATTTTCACGTAGTTAATTATTTGCAGTCCCTAAAATTCCAGTCATGACAGTTTTGTTTAGTATTTTCCTGTCAAAAATCCAGATTGCAGGCCATGACCTGGGGTGCCTTTGGGCTGAGGCAGGTGATACATGAGCAAGGAGGTGAGTGAGTGACCTTAGGGACAGCTGCGGAGGGCAGGCCCCCGAGGTCTCAGATTGGACTCAACATCCACCCGCGCCACACCTGGGCCCTGGGCTCCTTGCTGGATGGCCTGTTATAGACCTCCACTGTGGAAACTTTGGTCTCATTTTGGGAAAAAGGAGACTAGAGCCTCTAGCAGAGGAAATGACCCCTCTTGATACTTTTTGCAACCCTGACCAAGTCATTAACTGCCCTGCATCTTTCTTGAGCTTTCAAATGGGATTACAGATGAGTGAATTTTTAAGGCCCCTTCCAGCTCCTAAAAAGTGTCCAGTAACACTTAAGAAATCCAAAGGTGTCCAGTTTCACAGACTTATATCTTCCTTTTAAGAAAACATGGTGTAAAGTATGCATAATGTAAAATGTACTATGTTACTCATTTTAAGGTGTACGATTTAGTAGTATTTAGTACATTCACGTTGCTGTACAACCATCACAGAACTTTTACCACCCCAAGGGATATTCTGTATCCGTTAGCAGTCGCTCCCCACTTCCCCAGTCCCCAGGCCCCCGGCAATCACCAATCTGTGTTCCTTCTGTATGGATTAGTCTAGATTGGATATTTCATATAAATGGAATCATACAATTTATGGCTTTTTGTGTCTGGCTTATTTCACTTAGTATCATGTTTTCAGGGTTCATCCATTTTGTAGCATGTGTCAGCACTTCATTCACTTTTATAACTGAATGATAGTCCACTGTGTGCATATATCACATTTTGTTAATCTATTCATTCATTGGTGGACATTTGGGTGTTTCCACCTTATGCCTATAGTAAATAGTGCTACTGTGAACATTTGGGTACAGGTTTTGGTTTGAACACCTGAATTTAGTTCTTTTAGGTATATTCCCAGGAGTGGAACTGTGGGGCAATGTA